>NW_020837952.1:824297-1247379 GCF_003676395.1 Aethalodelphis obliquidens | reverse complement strand
GTGTGTAACCGTGCGTGCGTGGTGGTCTGCGTGTGTGTGTAACCGTGGCTGCGTGGTGGTCTGCGCGTCTGTGTAAGCGTGCGTGCGTGGTGGTCTGTGTGTGTCTGTTTTCCCGGTCTGTGTGTCTCTGTGGTCCTGCTCCTTCGCTCTCCACCCTGGGTTGCCTCTTTCCTGTGGGCCTCTGTCTTCTGGGAATAAGGCAGGATTTCTGATTTCAAGGGATGGAGAGAGATGCCCCTGTTGCACAGGAGTGGGATGGGGTGTGGTAGCAAGAGGGTGGCCCTGGGGAGAGGAGTCCTTTTTGTGCCAAATCCCTAAGTGCCGTTTGGGGGCCACGTGTGCAGCACGACTGTCTCCCTGCCTGGGGCAGGGACCCAAGCGCCTGCTTGAGGCCCACAGTGCTCCTTGCACTTGAACTGTCTGGGCTTTGGTGGGCAGAGGCTCAGGAGTTTCCTGGGCTCCCCAGCTGGTGTCCTGGGATGTGGTATGCTTTGGGGCTGGGGTAGCATGGGATCCCTCTGAGGACCCAGATTCTGGTACTAAGGGCTAAGGGAGGGGAACCTGGACCTCAGCCTTCCCCAGCCTTCAGCTTGAGCCTAGCGTACTCCGGGCTCCCCAGTCCACACGAAGCCTGCAAAAGCTGGCAGGAGGGTTAGGAGGGCTGGACCCTAGATTCCCTTCCTGTCCCTGCCTGCCTTTTATCCACTTCCCTGCAACCTCCTTGCCTCTGGACTGAATTAGTTGGTGCCTTGGTTTCTCTGTCTGTACCTATTTAAGCCAGAGGCATTAGCCAGGATTTTGCTTGAAGATCACTTTGTCTTTGAGGCGTTAGAGAGGCAGAGGAGAGAGGGTCCCAGAGTTGCTGGGTTTGGGGTTGGAAGGGGCAGGTCTTGCCCTTTCTCGTGTCCTTTCTGACTCTAGCTCCTCACAGAAGCCTGGTTTCTGGCTCGTACTGCCTGCTTTGGGGGATCTTCATGCATCACCCAAATGGGCCATCGGTCACTTCATTAGCCAAGGCAGGAGAAGGGGAAAAGACTAGTTGGTCCAGGCAGAAAGTCAACTCCCCTTCCCTCAGCCACATCCCTGGACAGGAAGGTTCTGCGTGGGGTCCTGGGGTGGGGATGAGGCTGTAAGGAGACCAGAGTGGGAAGACTGCAGTCTTGGGTGACTTGTCTCTGCTTCTTGCCAGGTGGGAGGGACCTGTCCACACCCTGGCTCCCTGTACCGCAGTGCCAGCCGTGTGCTTCCCCCGGGCTGACGTTGCCCCCTTCCTCGCCAGTTGGGGTGGGGGAGTCAGTGGATGGGAGGCCCATGGACTTTGGTTTTATAATGTAACCAGCGTGTGTTTGTAGGGGGGGAGGGTGTGTATACCATGTATTTCAGTGAAATATTTAATATATTTAAATATCAATAAAAGTCAAACTCTTTGTAAAATTCCCTGTTCTCTGCAGCTGTTCTGGGCTGTGGGTTGGGTCAGAAGTGGCAGAGCCTGGCGTAGGAGGCAGGCCCCAGTCTGGGGGCTCTGTGGACCTCTCTCGTCTGTGGTCAGAGGGCTTCCTCTGGTTTTCTTCTTGCCAAGGTGAAACGGCAGCGTCTTCACAGAGCATGACTACTCCAAGACCTGTCAGCATCACGAGGGGCAGGGTGTCTTCCGAGATTTGTCACTCCGACCCCTGCCATGCATGAGCTCAGGAACCCCTATGGTGGTCTTTCCAGTGCCCTGGCCCCTCCCAAGCCAAACACCAAGTTCTGGCTCCTTCAGGAATCTCTCACAATCCTGATCTCCCAGGAATTTGGGTATTGGAATAATTTCCCTCCCCCTCACTTGCAGTGCACACGAGTGCCTTCTAGTCCAATCTGTTTATTCCGTGTTCTCAATCCCCTCCTCCCATTAGGCAGCCATTGGAACCAGCACACCTCCCTCTTTCCCTCTTTGCCCTCCATCCAGAGTTTATCTTGTTCTTCTGCAAACACATCCTGCTCAATATAGACTGAAGTTTCTGTCATTGAGAATAGAGTGATCTATAAACCTGGAAAAGAGAGGTAGGGTCTCAGATTCAGCCAGGTTAGGCTGGATGGGGGCGGGGGTGCTCAAGCCTAGAATGGGCAGAGGTGGTGATGAAGAAGTGGGGCTCCTGCCAATGGATGGTGGTTAGAGGGGTGCGAGCTGAAACACCCCGGGCCTCCCACAGGAGTGCTGTAGATCCTTGTGTCTATTCAGAAGTCATATCCGTAAGGCAAAACGCAAAGACACAGACCAATCTTTAGTTCCTTTGAATGCCAGCACTGCCCAGATTCTGGGGCCAGTTGTCCCTGGTAAGACCAAAACTTCCTATTCCATTTCCCAACTCTGACTAGAAATGCAAGAGTCTCCCAAGGATTTCAGTGAGGGGAAGGAGTAATACTTCCCTTGATCTCCCCACCCTCACCCTTCCAGCCTAACCTGGTCATTGGGCTTCTGATGAGGCAGTGGCGGGGGCTCCGGATCCATGGCATGGTGTCCTCTGGGCGCACTCCTGGACTGTGGGACCGCCAGAAGCTGAAGTTCTGAGCATCAGTCAGGGGGACTCTGAAGACCTGATTGGGGACTGAATGGTTGGGGGAAGGGCAGGTTATCCAATTTCTTAGAGTTGTCTGCTCCCTTTTGCGCCTCAGGGCATCACAAGCCCAGCCTAGCAACTGGGCCTGACCAGGTGCTGAGAAGTCCTGGAAATGTGGTCACCACACTGAGTTCCACTTCTGGATTCCAGCATCTCTCCAGCATCTCGCACCCTTCCTGCATGGTCAGTGCAATCAGTCTTGGTTCTTCCTGCTTCTGCTATAAGCCCATCTCCAAGAGAGCTTTCCCCAAGTGCTAAGGTGGTGGAAAAACAAGTGGTCAACCCACGTGGTTTGTTTTCTTTCTTTCTTTGACCCTGCTACACGGCTTGTGGGATCTTAGTTCCCCGACCAGGGATTGAACCCGGGCCCTCGGCAGTGAGAGCACAGAGTTCTAACCACCCAACACACTTGGAAAATGTGCAAGGTGAGTCTACTGGTTCTTTTTTTTTCCCTCTTTGCTCATTTCAGGTAATTCTCTGAAATTTAGCAGTGATACTACCTCATGTTTGGATATTACTAATAGATATCATTTATCAAGCACCTGTTATGTTCTAAATGTTGTATTAGGTATTAAGTGTTTTTAAAATTTTGAAATAATACCAGACTTACCTAGATTTTCTTTTTTTTTGGATTTTCACTTTTTATTTATTTGAATAAATCTATACCAGTGTATAAAAATTATATATATATATATATATTTTTTATTCTTTTTTGCTGTACGTGGGCCTCTCACTGTTGTGGCCTCTCCCGTTGTGGAGCACAGGCTCCGGACGCGCAGGCTCAGTGGCCATGGCTCACGGGCCCAGCCGCTCTGCGGCATGTGGAATCTTCCCGGACCGGGGCACGAACCTGTGTCCCCTGCATCGGCAGGCGGACTCTCAACCACTGCACCACCAGGGAAGCCCATAAAATTTGTATATTTTTAAAACAAAAAATTATAGCCTAATATTCTAGCTGTATGGTCTTTATAATCATTATTATTTTTTAAATCCCTAATATGCTATTGAGTAGATGTTATATTTTTCACTTAGTTGTTTTCCTATTAATCGATAAAAAGCTTTTAAAAAGTTTTGCTCGTAGAAATAACAGATATTCCTCTTCATGCGTATCTTTTTTAGTTTCTGAAAGTATTTGTTTTTTTAAATTAAACTTTAATTTTGAGATAATGATAGATTCACATACAGTTGTAAGAAGTGAAAGACAGAGATCTTGTGTACCCTTTAGCCATGTCCTCCCAGCCCCCACCGAGGTAACATCTTGTAAAATTATAGCACTTTATTACAACCAGGGTATTAACATATTGATACAGAACGGTTCTACCACCACAGAATCCTGGAGTTGCCCTTTTATAACCACATCCTCCTACCTCCACTCCTTGGTAATCAATAATGTGCTCTTCAGTTCTATAATTTTGTCATTTTAAGAATGTTATGTAAATGGCATCATACAGTATGGGATCTTTTTTGGGACTGGCTTTCTTTACACAGTAGAATTCCCTGGAGATTCCTCAGTATTTGCATGTTTCAGTAGGTTGTCCTAGGTGCTTTTTTAAATGTACATTTTCTCTAACTTTCACAAAAAATGCGGCAGTATAATTCCGATTTTCAGATGATCCAGAGAGATTAAGTGGTTGAAGGAATTTCCCCAAGGTCACACGGCTTGTTTGGAGTTTAAACTCAGTTCAAATTCCAAAGCTTTGATCCTCACAACAATTCTGTAAGATTGGTAGAGTAGGCATTTTCTGGTTTTTTGTTTTGTCTTTTTAAATAAACGAGGAAGCAGGTTACAAAAGGATAAGTGATTGCCCAAGGTGAGACGCTTAAAAGAGACAGAAATAGTACTCACACCTGGATCTTCTGCTTCCAAGTCTGATTCAGTTTTTATTTTATCTTTCTTACCCCACCATTCAAGTCTACTTTCTCCTTCTTCTTCTCAGTCTCTTCTTGGCTCTTTTTGCCCCCATCCCCTGCTCTGTAACAATGCCCCACCACATCCCAGCCATTCTTTAGGAACTCAGACACATCTTTTCTGCCCCTAGCAGGTGACAAATCCAAGATACTTACATGTCTTTAACAACACCTTCCGTACAGCTTCCTGGTACCTTGTGTGGCTATTCTGGTGCACGGAATGATTCCCATCTTCTGAGATAATAGGGGGAAGCCTAGTGGGCTCTGGTTCTTTCTGGTCTGAAACGAGAGCAGACTTGCTCTGAGTACTTAGCAAATGGGGTTATTTGACTTTCTGAGTCTCTGGTCTCCATGCCAACCAGGCACAGGGCAGGGATCTCTCCAAGCCACTCACATCCGATTCTCAGGATCTCAGGAGTCAAATCAAAATGCCTGTGACAGAGGGGAGGGAGGGAGAACAGTGATCAGACCTTCCTCACTACTCTCTTGCTGCTCCCTGACTCCTGGTTTTGAGTGGCCTCCTGCTAGAATCAGGATATTGACAAACACTTAGGGTTAGTGTAGGTGAAAAAGGCCCCTTGTCTGGATGGATATTCCTTTCCTGAGATTGGCATATTTGCAGAGCTTCAGTTGGTCTAACAGGGGAAATTATGTTTAAGCTAAGTGTTGGAGGATAAGAAGGGATTCATGGGACATAGTAGTATCAGGAAGAGCATTTCGGGCAGCAAGATATCAAGTGCGTTAGAAGCGCTAGAGAGGTCTCAGCTTGCTGTTGACTTAGAGCTGGACTAATGCTGGGTAAAGTGGAGAGGGACGGGGCCGGCAGCTGGAAAGGCAGTGTAGAGTAGGGTAGTGTAGACTTAGCATTCTTATGGGAGTTTAGGAATCTCCTCTGAGGCAAAATCTGTATCTTACAGTGACTGAAAAAACCAGACCTTCCTTACTCAGTGCTATGGTCTGAATGTTCCCATCCCCCCCAAATTCACTTGATGAAAACTTAATGCCCAAGGTAATGGTATTTGGAGGTGGGGCCTTTGGGATGTGATTCATGAAGGCAGAGCCCTCATGAATGGAATTAGTGCCCTTGTAAAAGAGACCTGAGAGAGCTTCCTTGCCCCTTCTGCCATGTGAGGAAACAATAAGAAGTGTGCAACCTGGAAGAGGGCCCTCACCTGGCATCCTGATCCTGGACTTCCAGCCTCCAGAAATGTGAGAAATAAATTTCTGTTGTTTATCAGCCACCCAGTCTATGGTATTTTGTTATAGCAGCCTGAATGGACCAAGACACCCAGCCTCTTGTGTAGCGAGGCCATGGGCAAAGAGTTTTGGTAGGCCAATCAACACATCTTCTCCAGATTTTGAATCAAAGATTGGGGTTGCAAAGAAGCTGGGACCATGTAAAGTCTTTTTCTGTTGATGGAAGTTGGGGCAGTGAAGCTGCATCTTGTTTCGAGCAGCAGTATCCGGGGCCCAGGGTCCTTGGTGTCAGCAGTGCCCACCACAGCATCGAATGCAGTGGCGTCTGTGCCCAGCCAGGTCTGCAGCATGATTCGGAACATTGTTTCTGGTTACCCTCTGCCAAGCTTTGTTCCCTGTTCCTTCTACAATTTTTATATGTTTCCCAATATTCCTTTTTTTATAAACTACTTCATTGTATAACAGAAAAAGTTGTATATATTTAATATATACAGCTTAATGAGTTGGGAAATAAGTATACACCTGTGAAACCATCACCACAATCTATGCCACAGACATATACATCACCTCCAAAAATCTCCTCCCACCTTCTTTGTTTATTGTTGTTATTATTTTTTTGACAAGAACATCTAACATAAGCTCTAACCTCTTAGTGAAGTTTTAAGTATATAACACAGTATTAACTATAGGCTCTGTGCTGTATAGTAGATCTCTAGGACTTATTCATCTTGCATAACTGAAATTTTATACCCTTTGATTACTACCTCCCTGTTTCTTCCTCCCCCCAGCCTCTGGCAACCACCATTTTATTCTCTGCTTCTATGAGTTTGATTATTTTAGATTCCTCATACAAGTGGTATCATGTAGTATTTGTCCTGTGTCTGGCTTATTTCACTTAGCATAATGTCTTCCAGATTCATCCATGTTGTTGCAAATGGCAGGATTTCCTTTTTTTTTTTTTTAAGGCTGAATAATATTCCACTGTATGCATATACCACATTTTAAAAATTCAGGGACTTCCCTGATGGTCCAGTGGTTAAGACTCCGCCCTCCCAATGCAGGGGGCCAGGGTTCAATTACCTGGTCAGGGAACTAGATCCCTCACGCCGCAACTAAGAGCCTGCATGCCACAACTAAAAAAGATCCCACGTGCCGCAACGAAGACCCCGCGTGCTGCAACGAAGACCTGGCGCAGCCAAATAAACAAATAAATCAACATTTCAAAAAATAATAAAATTAAAAAGTATAAAAAACCCATTCATGCGTTGATGGACGTTTATGTTGCTTCCATATCTTGGCTGTTGTGAATAATGCTGCAATGAATATGAGAGTGCAGATATCTCTCTGAGGTCGTGATATCCATTCCTTTCAGGATATCTATTAGAAGTGGGATTGCTGGATTATATGGTAGTTCTATTAATTTCTTGAGAAACCACCTTACTGTTTTCTATACTGGCTGCACCCACTTGCTTTCCCACCACAGTGCACATGGGTTCCCTTTTTTCCTCACCAATGCTGGTTATCTTTTGTGGGTTTTTTTGATTATAGCCACTTTAACAGGTGTGGGGTGACGTTGCGGTTTTAATTTGCATTTCCCTCATGATTAGATGTTGAGCATCTTTTCATATACCTGTTGGCCATTTGTGTGTCTTCTTTGGAGAAATGTCTTTTCAGATCCTCTGCCCATTTTTTGTTGGATTTTCTTTTTTTTTTTTGCTGTTGAGTTATAGGAATTCCGTATATATTTTGGATATTAACCCTTTATCAAATACATGGTTTGCAAGTATTTTCCCCCGTACTATAGGCTGCCTTTTCATTTTGCTGATTGTTTCCTTTGCTGTGCAGAAGCTTTTTAGTTTGATGTAATCCGACCAATATTCTTTTAATAAATTCATGTTCTGCTTAAATAGGCTAGATTTGGCTTGCATCTCAGAATCCTGGGCTTGTCAGGAACTGGGTCAAAATTTGCCATTCTCTCTTGAAATTGTTAAGATAGCTGACTCACCTCTGGTGGATGGTGGGGATGCCCCCTCTGTTTTAATTAATTAATTAATTGATTTTTGGCTGTGTTGGGTCTTCGTTGCAGTGCGCGGCCTTCTCATTGCAGTGCCTTCTCTTGTTGCGGAGCAGAGGCTGTAGGCGCGCGGGCTTCAGTAGTTGTGGCTCACGGGCTCAGTAGTTGTGGCTCGCGGGCTCAGTAGTTGTGGATCACGGGCTCAGTAGTTGTGGCTCGTGGGCTCTAGAGCGCAGGCTCAGTAGGTGTGGTGCACGGGCTTAGTTGCCCTGCGGCATGCGGGATGTTCCTGGACCAGGGCTCGAACCCGTGTCCCCTGCATTGGCAGGCAGATTCTTAACCGCTGTGCCACCAGGGAAGCCCCCCCACCTCTGTTTTATAGTCCTTCCCCAGCTCCTGCTTTCCCCCTTCATCCTGCTTGGCCCCACGCATTCGTCATCATCTGTCCCTCCACACTCCCTTTTGCACTCTAGTGGAAATCTCCTTTAACATTCTCTGAGACAATGACATTACCAGAGTGGGACACTGTTTGAATCCCCTCCCTTGACAGTTGAGGGCTTGGGCAGGTGGAAGCCTGGACTGAACCAGGGGCTGAATTTACTTCATCACAGTTTATAGCAATGAGGGGCCATTTCCTAGAAGCAGTGTCATTTGAGTTTGGTCGTTTGACTTTGGGCTAAGTGAGGGTGTCACAACGTCTATGGCCAAGTAAGTGTAGACTGAGGAGAGAGAGCAAGAGCATATTCCTAGTAGGCAATGGGACCTGGACTACAAGTAATTATTGGTCTGGGTGCAGGTGACAGTGGGAGCTCTTTATCGGGTCCCGAGGGCTCAGACTGTTCTTTAGGGTACAGCCAGATGATGCTCTCTATTATCTCAGTTTCCAAGTAGTAGTCTTCCAGCTTCCTGTATGGGTTACTGTGTGCTTGGAGGTGTATTGGACAGCATCACCCACTTGGATGCCTTCCTCTTGACTCAAGCACCAGTTGGCATATTCCTCAGATCAGTATTTGGCGAGCTGGAAGATATTTTTGGTAACCCATAGCTTCTGCAAGCTGCCAAGTTTTGGAAGCCACCTGAGGTGAAGGGTGGTGAGGGGTAGGTGAGAATCATGCCACAGCTACTTGTGAAAGGGCATGTTCTGGGTAGAGGGATGCAATGAACTCTTTATAACTCCACCATGGCAAGGTAGATGAATCCATCATTTTGTTGGTAGATGGTATAACACAGGTTCTTCGCTCACCCAGTTAATACTATACTCCATATGTTTTTTTGTGATAAATAGATACGAAGGAAGGGCCCTGACAGTTTCTTCTAGAGCCAGGCCATAAATTAGGAGTTGCCATAAGACCAGATTTAATGCTTTGAATGGACCACGAAGGACATATGGGGTAGTGCAAAAGTACTTGGGTGGACCTTCTACTTTTCCAAATTTATGTTGCAGATTTCTCAATAGTATAAGCTTCCCAGAGCCACTGGGATGGTCACAAAATCTTAGTTTTCCACTGCTTTGCCCATTGCCTCTGTTAGCTGGAACTGGGGCTGATTGGCCGCAATGTTTTCAGGCTGAAGAATTTTTAGAATGGGTCTACCTCAGTGGCTCCCAGGATTCTGACTTTCAGGTTAGGGTGTTTGCCTGTCTGTTGCAGATTCTGAGTACATGGTGGTGATAATATCTAACAGACGTTCCTTGCAGTTGTCTTGAAGTTGGTGTCACTGCAAGCAGAGTAATACCACCCTGACTAGAAATTTATACAAGATCAGTTTGAGAGAAAATGTTGTGGTACTGTACATAAAATATGACTCCTGTCTAAGAGGTCGTATCAGCTGTGGGGCATTAATCCCTCAAAGTTGAGTGGCGCGTTAACATGGATTGAAATTGGCTAAAGTATGTTTTGAAGGCTATCTTGCACTTATTGTCTTTCCTGAGATAAGGAAATAGTCAGTGCTTTGGGAGGAAGTGGACAAGAGCATAAACCCAGGGAGCCAGACCAATTCCCAGGGCACATTTTACACATGGGGACAGTTCCTTTGCCTCCAAAAATATCTTCCTCAAAGTGGTGCACTTGTTACACAGGGGAGGTGGAGGGGGCACGAGATAACAGAGAGGCTTAGTGCTGGTTGCAGACGGCTGATGTAAAATGGACAACACGGATATTCTAGAGATAACAACAATAAAA
This sequence comes from Aethalodelphis obliquidens, assembly GCF_003676395.1. Taxonomy (NCBI): domain Eukaryota; kingdom Metazoa; phylum Chordata; class Mammalia; order Artiodactyla; family Delphinidae; genus Aethalodelphis; species Aethalodelphis obliquidens. The sequence goes on along the minus strand of NW_020837952.1, from coordinate 1,237,480 downwards.
AGGGCTAATAATTAGTGAATGTGCTCAGCACAACTATAAAAGGTAGGTACTGTTACTATCTTATTTTGTAAATGGAGAAACAGAGGCCCAGAGAAGTTCAGTGATTTGCCCAAGGTCACATAACCAGCATATGGCAGAGACATGAGTTTAACCCAAGCAGTTTGGCTCCAGAGCCCATGCTCTTAACCACCGCATTAAACTGGCTCTTGAAATCATCTCATCAGGCCTTCCAGGAAAGACCAAGGACTAAGGAAAAACATGAACTGATAGAACTAGCCTCTTAGTGGGCTCCCCTTTGTACAGCTCAATGGGGGCCCTGTCAAGGGTGTCTGCTCAACTTGGAGAAGGCTTGAGTTGGGAGAGAGACATGATGATATCACCTTGTTCTAGAGGCAGATCCCTGCCTCCCTGAGATTCACTGAATTGTGGAATATCGTTTCCTATGGCCAGCATCGAGGGAGCAGAGAGGACTGGAACCTGGTGGGCCAGTCTTCAGTGGATTAGATCAGTCCCAGTGAGGAAAACCAGTGGGGAAATGCCAAGCCCCTGTGGAAAATGTGGTCTATCTGCTGCAATACAGACACAGTCATCCACCTTGGAGGTGCCCACTCCCTAGGCTTTGGCAGATTGTAGCTGTGAGTAGCTTGAGTACCTTCTCCCTTCTGGTTTCAGGTGGATGGGGATGATGGTCTATAGCAGCTATGAGACGTATGAGTGTTTCCAAAATACATTTCTGTAACTTCAGTATGTTTATCCATTTAGAAAGGCAGAGGGGCTCCGAGGTTTTGGCCAGTTCACTCTTGGCTAATTGTGCCATTCATGCTCCTGTTTGAAAAGCCAGAACCACAGTGCCCTCTGCTGGAGTCTAAGCGGCATCTCCAGCTGTCTCCTAATAGCGGGTCACCAAACAGGCAGCTAGGAGAGGTCAGGAGAACTAGGAGACTGAGCAGAGGACATTCCAATCAGGGTGGGGAAAACCACCTATGGGACCCCTTTGACACGATCCAGAAAATGAGAATACAAGTGATATATGCTCGGCTTTTACCAAAAATGTGAGATTTACTTTTTCTTTGAAGAGATTCATTTGGAAGTAAGAGCAACTTGGAGGACTCATTAGTGAATTCCTCTGGGAGAAGGAATGATAAAGGCAGCAGTGGAGGAAGATGGAGTGAGGCCCTTTGGATGTGCGGAGCTTGGAGGTCATCGTGTCTGTGGCTGGAGGGCAGTCACTAGAGAGTCTGGCAGGGAGAGGTCATTTGTTTCAAGCCAAGAATAAGCATAAGCACTCTTAACCACCCACCCCCATCGATTTGCCTCTGAGACACCTGTCAGTGGGCAACGCCCTGAGTGTAGATTTGTGTTAGGCTGATGCCTAGCTTGACCACGGGTTTTCATATAACGAGGCAAGGGAGTTAGTTGTCTCAGCAAAGGGCCAGAAAAAAGGGAATTTTTCTGAAATTCTGACACTCCTGGACCAAGAGGGGTGTCCAGATATGACGCTAAGAGTAGGTGGGAGAACAGGGTTCAAAGCAGGTGGTGAGATAGATTCAGCAAAGAAAAAGACATATATGGCCATGCTCCCCTGGGCAGGACAGAGAAGGGAAAGCTTAGGCACTCAAGGTGAATGAACACAGGAAGCTGGGCTGAACCTGCAGAGGCAACTAGTAGTATTATCAGGAAGGGTGAGTCTGGGAGGGGCAGGAATCTACTGATTAGTAGACAAGAGAGTTCTGGTCACTGGTCAGGGATGCTCTTCTGTGGGTGGCTGCAATTGACCAGGCTCTTTCAGGGCCTGGATGAGCTATCCTTTGAAGCCAGCTAGCATTTGTTGCTTCTCAAGGAATCTTATGGTTAAAAATATTGCTTTCCATGGGAATTCCCTGGCGATCCAGTGGTTAGGATCATCACTTTCACTGCCAAGGGCCCAGGTTCAATTCCAGGTTGGGGAACTAAGATCCCACAAGCTGTGCGACCAAAAAAAAAAAATGTACCAAAAAAAAATGTGTGTGTGTATATGTGTGTGTGTGTGTGTATTGCTTTTCAGGTACCCTGTCCTGGCAAGTATGTTTTGAGTAGCAGGACAAAGATATTCCAGTCAGAGGAAAGGTGTATATTCCATATGTAAATAATAACTTATTATGGTTTATAACTTTTCTTCCAATCATCTGTTGTACAGTTTTATGTGCTAGGTCTTAGCTGTATTACATACAATATATAATTTAATCTCCACAACAAATCTATAAGGAAGGCATTATTATCTCCATTTACAAGTGAGGAAACAGGCACTCTGAATTTGCTTAACGAGTTAGCTCCATGAATCTGAATAACTTTGAGTACCTGATACAAATGAGTTTCTGAAGTCAAGGATAGATCAAGGTATGCTCTCCACACTCAGTTTTCCTCCTTGGTTTTTCTATTTTGGTTCTTTATCAGGAGGAAAAGAAAGGAAGGAGGCAGAGACTGGCAGAATAGTTACCTGTGTTGACTCATGTCTATGAGTTTTCATTATGACTATAATAAGGAAAGCTTGAGTGGACCCTCACATCTACTAGAAGGGAAAAAAACTTTCTTCAAAGAAAAATTGTGAATGACTTAAAAATATTATAGTATGTGTTAAGAATGAGAAGTGTTAATAAGTTCATTTTAATGGTTGCTGTTAAAGCCCTCATTGAAGGGCCAGTTAAGAGTGCGGTTGATTTGAGCATGGAGAGCAGGTTGAAGTGCTAGTACAGGGGGACAGAAAAAGGTCAAGCCACTTGAGTGAATGTATTAACAAGGTGAAATCAGCCAGAAAGAGAGCAGGGCCAGAGAATCATTCTGAAGACAAGTGTGAATGACAAATTAGAGCCCTGCAAGATCACATGGAACTAAGGGTGAGCACAGTCAGGAACTGTGTGTTCCTTGAATTAATGAATGTAGAAATAGGGATTAGAAAGACTTGGGTAAGCAAGGTGGATGGATGTTGTTTTCTAAGAGCCAAACAGAATGCTGTATTTTCTCCATACATACTTTCCCAAACCAGTTCTGAAGTAATAGGAAGGTATGAGCCAAGTTCCCTGTTACGGTGGTCCACATTCCCAAATCTCTGCCAGCTGACATATTTCAAGCAACCTCAGCAGCACCAGGATTCAGAACCAGGTGAGCTCTGTTGCACTTTCCTGTTGATATGTTAAATAAGATGAGAGCTAAGAGCTTACCGTTTAATTTAGCAACATCGCCATGGATGTGAGCATTGGTGACTAGACACATAAGAAGTTTCAGTGGAGTGGTAGGGGCAAGAGCCTGATTGGCATGGGTTCAAGAGAGACTGGCAGGGCTTCCCTGGTGGCGCAGTGGTTGAGAGTCCGCCTGCCGATGCAGGGGACACGGGTTCGTGCCCCAGTCTGGGAAGATCCCACATGCCGCGGAGCGGCTGGGCCCGTGAGCCATGGCCACTGAGCCTGAGCGTCCGGAGCCTGTGCTCCACAACGGGAAAGACCACAACAGTGAGAGGCCCGCGTACCGCAAAAAAAAACAAAAACAAAAACAAAACAGAGACTGGCAGGATATTTAGAAACAGAAAGACCAGACAACTCTTTTGAAGAATTTTTCTGTATGGGGGGTGGGCAGGGAAATAGGATGTAGGGCTTTAAGATGGAAGAAATTATAGCATGAATGTAGGTAGATAGGAATGGCCAGAGATAGAAAAACTGATGCAATAGAGTGTGAAGAATATTGGAGTAGTGTCCTTGAATAGTCAACAATATGAGATCTGATGCACAAGTGGAGGGGTTGGTCTTAACAAGTGTGTAGACCATTCACTTATTATAATAAGACATATACAGGCACAGATGCAGGTAGATGGATAGACATGATTTTGTGAGAGGTTATAGAAATTATCTTCCAGTTGCTTCTGTTTTCACTGTGAAATAGAAGGAAAGTCATTATGTGAGAGTGAGGATAGGAGATGAGGTGTTAGAGGTTTGAGGAAAGAGAAGGTATGAAGTGGCCTTCAGGAGAGTGAGAGAATGCATAGAACAAGGAAATGTAATCTGACTTCTGGGCAGCCATAGAGGCCCACTTGAGTTTAGTGAACAGGAATTTAAGGTGAGGCCAATCAGCATGGTTGTTTTTCTCTTGTCGATGAGTATAAACTACTTTTCCCAGGAGTTTTGGTATAATCAGGAGTGGGAAAGGGGAGAAGGTGGCGGAGAAAGAAATGGGGACAATAGCTTGAGGGGACCATTTGGTCAAGAGAGGATTCTTTTTTTTCCCCAGATGGAATGATTACAGCACATTTGTATACTTATGGAAATGATCTGGGAAGAGGGAAAAAACTGAGGGAGAGGGGGATAATTACAGGAGCAAAATCTTTGAGGAAAGTGTGGATGAGATCCAGTACGCAAATGGAGTCAGTTCATTCATTGTACCAGAGGGAAGATACAAATGCAGTGGAAGGTTAAGTGTGATGATGGAAAGTCTCTTTTGATTGCTTCTATTTTTAGTTAAATAAGGAGCAAGGAAGTTAGCTCAGTGAGGATCGAGAGGGGATTTTAGAGATTTGAGGAGAGGGGGAGTTGCCTTGAGGAGTGGGAGAGTGGCTAGGGAAATATAATAGGATTTTCAGGAAGTCCCAAGTGCTCACTTGAGATTTGTGGTTATGGTACTAATCATTCTAGGAAGACTAGGTGTCCTAGAAGGAGGGCCAAATACACATACCTTTGTCTTCATAGGTTTCCCTGGGGCTCCACACTCCAACACCCTGGAGTTTCATAGCCTTATCCTGAGCTTCTAGAGTCAGCCTATGTGCCCCGGAGCTTGGCCATGTGGTCCCAGACTTCAGCTCCTGGGCAGCTCAAGTGGCTTCAAGGAAATACTATGAATAGCACATAATTACTATTGAGTGGAATTTTCAGGTGGAAGTGTCAATAACATGGTTGAAGCCAAAGTTGGCAGAGGGTAGCCAAGTTCCCTGAATGTCTTTGTGCACAGATATTTCAGGATGTGCACAATTAAAATGACTTGTCAAGAACCTACAATATGCTGCCACTTGAGGGCAAAAGACACACATAGATTGAAAGTGATGGGATGGAAAAAGATATTTCATGCAAATGGAAATGACAAGAAAGCAGCTGTAGCAATACTCACACCAGACAAAATAGACTTTAAAACAAAGTCCATAGAGAAAGACAAAGAAGAATACTATATAATGATAAAGGAATCATTATATTATGAGAAGAGGATATTACACTTGTTAACATATATGCACCCAATATAGGAGCACCTAAATATAAAACAAATACTAACAGACAATAAAGGGAGAAATTGACAGGAATACAACAATAGTAGGAGACTTTAATACCTCACTGACATCAATGGACAGATCTTCTAGACAGAAAATCAATAATGCAACAGAGATCCTAAATGACACAATAAAACAGTTGGACTTAATTTATATCTACAAGACACTACATCCAAAACAAAACAAAAACAAACAAACAAAACAAACCCAGAATACACATTCTTTTCAAGTCACATGGAACATTCTCTAGGATAGACTATATAAAGGACACAAAACAAGACTCAACAAATTTAGGAGGATAGAAACTATTTCAAGCATCTCTTCTGACCATAACAGTATGAAACTAGAAATCAACCACAGAAGGAAAAATGAGAAAAAATGGCGTGTCAGAAATGGGAGATGAGTTACAGGGTTCTGGCCGGGATGCAGTGAAAGCAGTCTGTGATCAAAGTGGGAGTTGGAAGTGCTTTGTTATGGTTTTAGCCTTGAATTCCTTCTAGATTTTGAATTTGCTCTTATGAGGATGAAGCTCTTGCCTCAGCTCTACACATGGCTGGCTCATTCTCATTCTTCACGGTGTGGCTCAAACATTACCTCCTTGATTACTGTCTAAAGTGGGCCTCTCAGGCTTCCCTGGTGGCACAGTGGTTAAGGATCTGCCTGCCAATGCAGGGGACATGGGTTTGAGTCCTGGTCCGGGAAGATCCCACATGCCCCGGAGCAACTAAGCCCATGCACCACAACTGCTGAGCCTGCACTCTAGAGCCTGCGAGCCGCAACTACTGAGCCTGCATGCCACAACTACTGAAGCCTGTGTGCCTAAGAGCCCATGCTCTGCAACAACAGAAGCCACCACAGTGAGAAGCCTGTGCACTGCAATGAAGAGTAGCCCCCGCTCGCCTCAACTAGAGAAAGTCTGCGTGCAGCAGTGAAGACCCAACGCAGCCAAAAAAAAATAATAATAATAAATAAATAAATAAAGTGGGCCTCTCCAAGTTACTCTCCATCATGGGATCTGCAAACTCAGTTGCCTATAAGAGTCAGGCAGATAATGTTTATGAGTAAAACAACTAAGAAACCTGTCCCATCTAAAGGGGCAGCTGCTACTTTGCTCTGGTCAGCTGTGGTCATGTGGGAATTTAGGGCCAGTGTGGCCAGTTCTAATTTTTAAGAGAAGTCAGAAATGTGGATTTTACATAAAACCTCCTGATTTTTAGATGTGGGTCCAAATTTTTTAAGAAATCACTCTGCAGGCTGAGTCCGGCCCTCTGGCCAGCAGTTTATAACTTCTGATCCATTGCATCAACTCTCCCACCCTATATCCTTCCCAGTACTTGTTATATTCTGTGAATATCTTGTTTGTTTATTTACCTGTTTATTGTCTGTGTTAGTCACTGTTGTATTCCTAGTGCCTGACACAGTGCCTGGCACAATCAGTTCCCAATAAATAATTATCTGATGTTGGATGAGAAGGGGAGTCTGGATTGGTGCCTTACTTGGGAGGTTTCTATGTATTCTGAAATTATATATATAAATTATAAATATGAATATATGTATATATGTGTGTGTTTATATAGAGGTGTGTGTATATATGTATATACGTAAATATATGTGTATACACACACACACACACACAAACACCTGTATATGGCAAATCTTTTCTCTTAGTCTCTCTTTTATTTATCTATTTATTTTGGCAGTGCCGCACGGCTTGTGGGATCTTAGTTCCCAGACCAGGGATCAAACCCAGGTCCTTGGCAATGATAGCACAGAGTCCTAACCCCTGGACTGCCAGGGAATTCACCTCTTAAGTCTCTTTCTTGCCTTTTAACTTTATGATGTCTTTCGATACAGAATTATAACTTTTATTTAGGAAAAATTGTCAATCTTTTCTCTTAGGCTTCTGGGGCTATGTCCTATGGGAAAGTTTTCCAAATTAACTTACAAAGTGTTTTCTTTTTTTTTTTAATTTTTAATTTTATTTTTGGTTGCATTGGGTCTTCATTGCTGTGTGCGGGCTTTCTCTAGCTGTGGCGAGCGGGTGCTATTGTTTGTTGAGGTGCGTGGGCTTCTCATTGTGTTGGCTTCTCTTGTTGCGGAGCACGGGCTCTAGGGTGCACGGGCTTCAGCAGTAGTGGCACACGGGCTCAGCAGTTGTGGCATATGGGCTTAGTTGCTCCGCAGCATGTGGGATCTTCCCGGACCAGGAATTGAACCCGTGTCCCCTGCATTGGCAGGAGGATTCTTAACACCTGTGCCACAAGGGAAGTCCCTATACTTATTTATTTTAAATCTGCCTTGTAATCCAAACATTTACCAAAAAATCCTCTTTTCACTTACTTGATAGTGACCTTTTTTTTTTTTTTTTTTTTTTGCGGTATGCGGTCTTCTCACTGTTGTGGCCTCTCCCATTGCGGAGCACAGGCTCCGGACGCGCAGGCTCAGCAGCCATGGCTCACGGGCCCAGCCGCTCCACGGCATGTAGGATCTTCCCGGACCAGGGCACGAACCTGTGTCCCCTGCATCGGCAGGCGGACTCTCAACCACTGCGCCACCAGGGAAGCCTGATAGTGAACTTTGAAGCACAAAAGTTTTAAATTTTGATGGAATCCAATTTATCTGTCTTTCCTTCTGTCACTTACGCTTTTGTTGTCTTTTCTTAGAAACCACTGCCTAATCCCAAGGTCATGAAGATTTTTCTCCTAAGAGTTTTAAAGTTTTAGCTCTTACATTTATGTCTATGGTCCATTTTGAGTAAATTTTTGTATATGGTGTGAGGTGGGGTCCAATTTCATTCTTTTGCATGTGATTATCCAGTTTTTGCCACACAATTTGTTGAAACAACTATTCTCTCCCATTGAATTGTCTTGGCATTCTTGTTGAAAATCAATTGACCATAAATTAAGGGTTTATTTCTGGACTCTCAATTCTGTTTCACTGATCTATATGGCAATTCTTATGCCAATATAACACGGTCTTGATTATAGCAGCTTTGTAGAAGATATGAAATTGGGAAGTATGTCCTCCAACATTGTTATTCTTCAAGATTGCTTTGGTTATTCTGGGTCCCATATATTTCCATATGAATTTTAGGATATCTTGTCAATTTCTACCAGATATCATTATCTTTGGGAGGTATTTCTTTTTTTAAAAAAATTGATATATAGTTTACATAAAATATTATGTTAGTTTCATTTGGGTGATATTTCACTACAAGGAATTCTAAGCATCTAAAATGTGTCTGGAAAGGGATCTCACATTTATTCCCCCCCTGCATCCTAACTCACATACTGAATTTGGCAAATATTCAGGAATCTCCAACTTGGTCCAGGACACTTATCTATGTTTTTATCAGTAATCCTTTAAGGTACTCTAGTTTCTTTTTGTTTTTTTGGCCGTGCTGTGCAGCATGCGGGATCCTAGTTCCCCCACCAGGGATCGAACCCGTGCCCCCTGCGTTGGGAACGCGGAGTCTTAACAACTGGACCACCAGGGAAGTCCAAGGTGCCCTAGTTTCTTGATGTATTTTAGACTATTAAGTGTGAATAGCTCAATATTATATATATAGTAGAAGCTCTTCTAAGGAAGCTCCATTGAGGGTACTTTCCTGGTGGTCCAGTGGGTAAGACTCTGGGCTCCCAATGCAGGGGGCCCAGGTTCAATCCCTGGTTGGGGAACTAGATCCCACATGCATGCTGCAACTAAGAGCTCGCATGCCGCAATGAAGATCCCTCATGCCGCAGTGAAGATCCTGCATGTTGCAACTAAAGATCCCGCATGCCGCAAATAACATCCAGCGCAGCCTAAATAAGTAATAAATAAATAAATAATAAATATTAAATAAAAGAAACTCCATTGAATAGCCTTGCTAGATTAATTAATGTTCTCCATTTCCTCTGAAAAACATATTAAAAAATGCCTGCAACCCTCCAGTTGCAGCCAAGAGCTACTCTAGAGTATACCTGCACACTTACGCTCCCACTGGAGTTGTGTGCACACCAAGAGTCAGCTGTGGTTCTCCTCCCCATACAATTTATGCCAGGTTTATTCTGTAATTGCAATATTGCAATTTAATGATATATTATTTCAACTAATAGAATATGTATTTTTCAAAAAAGAGCAGTGAGTGCCTCCATGAGATTTACCAGGGGCACCCAACGCAAACAGTCCCAACCTTTCTACATAAAATGTAACAAGCAAGCATTAAATAAATTTATGAGATATTAAAAAAAAGAGCAGTGGTTTGTATAAAAATGAAATTGAATGCTTTGGAAAAACTCAAACTTCAAAAAATTACACTTTAAATTCAAATGGATGTGATTTAGAAAAGTACCATTTTGCAACTATCATAGAAATAATTGAACCATCACTATATACTAAAACTAGTAAGTGAGAGTTTGATGAAGAATAGGGTATTTACATTTTTTCAAAGTATCTTCCTGGTAATTATTACTAATTACAAAACAAAGATAGTAACTTGACAGTGGAGAAAACTGGAAAACACCACCTTAATCAAATGGTCAAAGTTAACATCACCAATAATGGGACAAAATGACATCACAAGCCTCCTGATGTGATGTATTGAAGACATGATATTGCTTAGTCCTGCCAAAAATATTTAAACCTAATCTAATCTTGAGAAACATCAGACAAACCGAAATTAAGAAAAATTCTATAAAATATCTTGCCTGTACTGTTAAAATTGTCAATGTCATGAAACAAAGCATCAGAGGAATTGTTCCAGATTAAAGGAGACTAAAGAGACATGCCAACTAAATGCAATCCTTATTGGATTGATTGATTTATCAATAATTAATCAATTTAATTGGTTAATTAACCAATCAAATAATTGATTAACCAATTATTTCTATTTCTATGATCAGTCTTATCCTTAATTTTATCCTAGAAGGAAAAATTTTGTTCTAAAGGACATTAATGGGACAATTGGCAAAATTGGAATATAGACTATAGATAATTAAATAGTATTGTATTGGTGTTAAAATTGCTGAGTTTGATACCTATACTGTGGGTTGTTATCTAAGAAAATGTTCTTATTCTTAGGAAATACAAACTGAAATATTTGAGAGTAAAGGATATAATATGAGCAGCTTATTCTCAACTAGCTGAGAAAAAAATAGATGTTTATATAGAGATATGTAAATATATAAATTATATATATATATGGAGAGAGAGAGAGCAAGCAAATGTGGCCAGATATTAACAATTAACTAATTTGGGTTAAGGGTATAGGGAATTTCTTTTGTACCAGTCTTACAACTTTTCTATAATTAAAAAAAATTTATTTATTTTTGGCTGCATTGGGTCTTTCTCTAGTTGCCGTGGCTTCTCTTGTTGCAAAGCATGGGCTATAGGTGCATGGGCTTCAATAGTTGTGGCGGGCAAGCTCTAGAGCACTGGCTCAGTAGTTGTGGTGCACAGGCTTTGTTGCTCCGTGGCATGTGGGATCTTCCCAGACCAGGGCTCGAACCTGTGTCCCCTGCATTGGCAGGCGGATTCTCAACCACTGCACCACCAGGGAAGCCCTCTATAATTTTGAAATTATATCATGAAAATACATTATTTATTTATTTATTTATTTATTTTTGGCTGCGTTGGCTCTTCGTTGCTGCACGCGGGTTTTGTCTAGTTGCGTTGAGCAGGGGCTACTCTTCATTGGGGTGTGCAGGCTTCTCATTGCAGTGGCTTCTCTTGTTGCGGATCATGGGCTTCAGGCGCATGGGCTTCAGTAGTTGTGGCCAGTGGGCTCTAGAGTGCAGACTCAGCAGTTGTGGCACACAGGCTTAGTTACTCCGCAGCATGTGAGATCTTCCTGGACCAGGGCCCAAACCCCTGTCCCCCGCATTGAAAGGCGGATTCTCAACCACTGCGCCATCAGGGAAGCACTCTATAATTTTGAAATTATGTCATGAAAATACATTTTAAAGATGGTTAGTTAACCATAAAGTTTATTTCCTTTCCCTCCTAAATTTGCTAAAATCACATCAAAATAACAACAACAACAATAATGGCATTAACCTTCAAGGTCAAAGAGAGAGCGAGGATACAATAGCAAGATGATATATTTCAGTGGAAATATCTTTTGAAAAATGGAAAGTAGAGAGAGGGGTAGTAACAAATTTATCAGAATAGGAAAAGTTTTAACTTAAGTTTCTGCAGTGAAGGATGCATGTAGAATTGAGCTAATTCATTTGGGAGGCTCAAACCTTAGAACGTAGCAGGTACCACAGAAGGTACAGGTAAAGACTAGGTCCGAGAACAGGAAGGTGGTCACTGAAACTCTGTCTACAGGGCATGTGGCACAACCAGGCAAACCACCATGCCCCAACAAGGAGATAAAAGATTTCTCTGTCCAGCAATCCCACTTCTGGCTATATATCCAAAGGAAGTGAAAACAGGATCTTGAAGAGGTATCTTCACTCTCATGTTCATTGCAGCATTATTCACAATAGCCAAGATATGGAAACCTAAGTGTCTGTCAATGGATGAATGGATAAAGAAGATGTGATGTGTATATATATATATATATATATATATATATATATATGCCATGAAATATTATTCAGTCATGAGAAAGAAGGAAACCCTGTCATTTGCAACAACATGGATGAAACTTGAGGGCATTATGCTAGGTAAGATATGTCAGACAGAAGAAGACAAATACTGTATGATCTCACTTAGACGTGCAATCTAAAAAAGCGGAACTCAGAAACAGAGTAGAATGGTGGTTGGGGGGTGAGGGGATGAGATGTTGGCCAAAGGGTATAAACTTCCAGTTATAAGATGAATAAGTTCTGGGGATCTAATGTACAGCATGGTGATTATAGGTAATTATACTGCATTATATACTTGAAAGGTACTGAGAGAGTAGATCTTGAATGTTCTTACCACAAAAAAGAAATGGCAATTACGTGACGTGATGGAGGTATTAGAGCTAATACTTTGGTAGTTATCATCTTGCAATATATTTTAAGCGTATCAAATCAACATATTGTACACCTTAAACTTACACAATGTTATACGTCAATTGTATCTCAATAAAACTGGGGAAAAAGAGAAAGATTTCTCTGGAGGAACTGAATCTTGGAGGCACTGCACTCCTGCACAAGATTTACTGTGAGGGACGGCATATGGTGCAAGACTAAAAATACGATGATTAAGTGAAAATCGAGATCCTCAAAGGTGAGACTCAGTGCCCCCTTCACCTGTCTTAATCCCAGTATGCTAGCAGACAAACATGTAACCAATCCCCAGAGAAGCAATTATAGTGTTCTTCCCTGGAGAAAATGTAGAGATCCAGAGGAAAGCTCCCAGTGAAGCCCACAGTGGATAACTACCCCTGCCCTCCAGGCTTCTAGTCAGCTTTTTAGTTCCTCACTCTTAACTTATAATGGAGAGCCAAGGATCACCAGTTATTTGACAATAGTTATCAATGAGGAAAATAGAGATCAAAATAAACTCATAGGAAAAAGGGTGCAGAGGAAACAGAGCTAATGCAGAGAACAGAAGAGAATTTCAAATAAAGTATAATATCCCTAAAGAAAAAAGAAGATATGGAAAAGGAAAACCAGAGGACCAAAAACAGCCCTTGGAAATTAAAAATATAGTAACCAAAATAAAATGTTATGATACAAAGGTATGGTGATTTTCCTGTAGGTCCACAACTTCTTTATTACCCCTCCCCTTGAGTGTGGGCTAGATTTAGTAATTCTCTTCTAACAAACAGAATAAGGTGGAAGTCACAGTCACTTCTGGGACTGTCATAAAAAGGCATTGCGGCTTCCTTCCTCCTCCCACTCTCTCTCACTCTCTGATCACCTGCTCTGAGGAAAGTTAGCTGCCAAGTGAGAACAGTCAGGCAGCTTATTGGAAGGCCCACGTGGTGAGAAACTGAGGTGTCTTGTCAATAGCCAGAGAGGAACTGAGGCCTCCAGCTATGAGATGACTGCAGCCCCTGCTGACATCCTGTCTGCAACCACAAGAGAAACCCTGAGCCAGAACCAACCAGCTAAACTGCTCCTGGATGCCTGATTCACAGAAACTATAAGGTAATAAATGTTCGTTGTTTTAAGCCTCTATGTTTTAGGGTAATTTGTTACACAGAAATAGATAATTAACATAGAAGGTTGGAAGATAAAAGTGAGGAGCCTCCCAAAGAGTAAATGTTTTAAAACCCAAGGGAAGCATAGAGAAAGTTTAATTAAGTTACAGGACCAGTTCAGAAGGTTTTAGAGCTGACAAATGGAAGTTCCAAAAAGAGAGGAGAGAAAATAGAGAATAAATTAATAAAGAAATAATAAAGGAAAATTTGTCAGAAATAGAGTGCACAAATTTCCAGATTGAAAAAGCTCAGGGAATGTCTATCACAGTGAAGGAAAAAAGATCTACAGCAAATTCCAACATTATGAAATTTCAGAACACTAGGGAACAAAAAGAAAATCAAAAGCTTCTGGAGAGAAATACATCATACACAAAAGAATCCAACTGGAAGTTAGAGGACAATAAAGGTATAACTTCAAAATTCTCAGAAAATGATTTTCGACCTAGAATTTCATATCTGGAAAAACTGACAATCAAGTGTGAGGGTAGGGCTTCCCTGGTGGCACGGTGCTTAAGAATCCTCCTGCCAATGCAGGGGACACGGGTTTGAACCCTGGTCCAGGAAGATCCCACATGCCGCGGAGCAACTAAGCCCGTGGCCACAACTACTGAGCCTGCGCTCTAGAGCCCGCATGCCACAACTACTGAAGCCTGTGCGCCTGAAGCCCGTGATCCGCAACAAGAGAAGCCACTGCAATAAGAAGCCCGCACACCGCAACTAGGGAAAGCCCACGCACAGCAACGGAGACCTAACGCAGCCAAAAATAAATAAATAAATAAATTCATTAAAAAAAAATGTGTGAGGGTAGAATAAAATCATTCTTCACTCAAAAATATACCTCTTACACATTCTTAGAAAACTATTCAAGGATATATTCCAGGAAAGGGAGAGAGTAAACCAAGAAAGAAAACATGGGATCCAGGAAATAGGGAATAAAACTTTGGAGAGAGGCAAAAGCAAGTGTCAGGACAAGAGCTATGCGCCAGGAGTAGGAGAAGGCAGAGTATAGGAGTAGGAGAGAGACAGTTTGGGAAAAAAGGAATTGGTAGATTATTTGTCGTGTTTTGGTAGATTGTTGTGTTTTGAGTGATTGGAAAAAATATCATTGGGCATTTAATAGAGCTGTTGAAGTAATTTGTGGAAAAAAGTAACAGTAGTTACCTGGAGAGCTAAGCAAGTGAAAAAATGGTGGCAATTCTTAACTCTAGGGATGAACAAAAAATTGAACAAAAAAGTTATTATAGTGACATTATTTGGCTTAGCAGTGAACAATTTTTACATATTTGTAAGACTACAAGACTATAGATTTAAACTTGTATGTTCTATTGTTACATCCCAAATCATCAAATTTAGTGGCTTAAAACAACATCCACAGGCTTCCCTGGTGGCACAGTGGTTAAGAATCTGCCTGCCAATGCAGGGGACGTGGGTTCGAGCCCTGGTCCAGGAAGATCCCATATGCCATGAAGCAGCTAAGCCTGTGCGCCACAACTACTGAGCCACAACTACTGAGCCCGCGAGCCACAACTACTGAAGCCCGCATGTCTAGAGTCCGTGCTCTGCAACGAGAGAAGCCACTGCAATGAGAAGCCTGCGCACCGCAACAAAGAGTAGCCCCCACTCGCCACAATTAGAGAAAGGCCGCGCGCAGCAACGAAGACCCAACACAGCCAAAAATAGTAAAAGAAAAAACCCCAAAAAACAAAAAGCAACATCCACTTACTATCTCACAGTTCTGTAAGTCTGGTAGTCTCTGCTTAGTCTCACAAGGCTGAAATCAAGGTGTTGGCTGGGCTGGGGTCTTATGTGGAGACTCTAGGGAAGAATCCATTTTCAGGTTCATTCAGGTTATTGGCAGAATTCAGGTTTTTCTGGTTATAGGACTGATGCCTTGCTGACTGTCAGCTGGGACACTCTCAGCTCCTAACTGCCACCCACATTGGCATGGAGGTCCCCTGCATCTTCAAAACTGCACATGCTTCCAATCTCTGAATTCCTCTTTTGCTGTTAACTGGAAAAAACCACTCTGCTTTTAAAAGGCTTGTGTGATTAGATTAGGCCCACTCACATAATCTCCTTTTTTCCATGTAAAGTAACAATCACCAGAGTGTTATCCATCATATTCTGAGGTTCTGCCCACATTCAAAGGGGAGGGGATTATATAAGGGCAAAGTTCATTGAGGGTCATTCTTAGAATTTTGCTTACCACAAACCTAAAACTGTGACATAACTATACTGGAAAAACTAGGATGAGAGAGGGGAAGCACACAGTATAGTATAAGAAAGCTAAATTTTCAACTCTCGTAACAGGAGGGCAGTATGTAATAGCCCAAAATGGAAGAAGGGAAATTTGTGGGTTAGGCCAAGTGTGTTTCTCTGAGAGAGGGTGAAGAACTCCTAATTTGGAGACAATAGCATCCCCGTGGCATAATGCCAGGACCCAGCTGGGTGGGGGCAAGCAGGGGAGGGCTGGTGTAGGCCTATTAAGGGATTCCTAGTGTCCATTAGTGGGAATGTGTGAAACAGAGCTGAATACGTGAAACAGAGCTTCTCTGATGGAATTAGAAAGAGAACAGAGTGTGCCCAATGGAGGCCTGTACAAGATCAGTCCTTCTCAATCTTAACGTTACTTTATTTTTTCCCAGTTATCTCCTCCCTTTACCCCAACGCAACTTTTGCTTTAGTACCTGCCCACGCTTAGTTTCCTTCACGTGGGTTCTCCATTCTGCCTAGAATATCCTTTCTCCTTCATTTCTGTGCTTTCAAGCAATTCATCTTTTAAGACCTTAATCTTGTTACATTTCCTGTAAACCCTCCCTTTAGAATTAGTTTAGTCACTCAGTATCACTTATTCATTCACTCACCCTACAAATATATTTGTCAAACTTCTATTATGTGACGTACTGCTAGGTATTGTGGATATAATACAGGTCTGATATATACTCACTGCCTACTAAAACTCCTTCAATGGTTCCCTATAAAGTTAAAAGGTTTAGCATGGCTAACAGTATACTCAGTTATCTGGCCCCTGCCTAGCTTTCAAGGCCTGCTTCTCACCTCCTGTCTATGCTTTATCTGTACCCAAGGACTTGGAGTTCACTTAATAAGGTTCTCTCAATTTTCTGTTCCTTTGTCTGTGCTGTATTCCCTTGTCATCTACTTGGTTAACTCCAATCATCCTTTAATACTCAGTCCTGGAAGCATTTCCTGTGTGAGGTCTTCTCTAAAGGATCCCCCTATTCTCATTTCAAATCCAGTAGCATCAGGTACTTCCTCTTTTGTGGTTCCATAGCATTCCATATTTAATTGAATCATACACCATATTGCAAATTTTTTTGTTTGCATGCTTATCTTCATCTGATGGTCAGCTACTTTATGGCAGAGAGAGGTCTAATCCTATCCATCTTTGTAACGCTAGTCACCAACATAAAGCCTGACACATAGTTGGTGCTTAATAAATGTTGACTAAATGAGCAAATGAATAAGAATACACTTATTCGGTTGAACAAATTGGGTGTCTTAATAAGGATATTAAATGATAGGAGAGGGAATGGATATCTTCCATATTCCATAATTTTAACTAGTATAATTGTTAATCTTGGGGGATAAAACTCTAACCCAAAGTAGGAAAAGAAATGGCTAAGAAGTGGCCCTTCTAACCCTCTATTCTATGTTCCCCTTACATGTTTCTTCAGTTGTGTCCCTTTTCTTGTTCCGAAAGGCATTTTGATATCCTAATAGATATAAGTTGAAGAAGGCCATCTTGGGTCCTCCCTGTCCTCTTCTGGAATGTTCAGGCGGGAGCACTGGAGTCTGTTTGGTAACCATGGTAATGTCCTAAAGAATCACTATGACTGACACTCCCTTTGTCTAAGGAGGCACAGGATTTATGAGTTCACAGTGGGGCTGGAGTGGGCTGGAGTGGCACAGGAAACAAGAGCCAGTCACCCTTTTGCTTGCCCTAGTCTTTTTTTATTTTTTTTATTTTTTAAAAATGTATCTATTTATTTATTTATGGCTGTGTTGGGTCTTCGTTTCTGTGCAAGGGCTTTCTCTAGTTGTGGCAAGCGGGGGCCACTCTTCATCGCGGTGCACGGGCCTCTCACTATTGCGGCCTCTCCTGTTGCGGAGCACAGGCTTCAGATGTGCAGGCTCAGCAGTTGTGGCTCACGGGCCCAGTTGCTCCGCGGCATGTGGGATCCTCCCAGACCAGGGCTCGAACCCGTGTCCCCTACATTGGCACGCAGATTCTCAACCACTGCGCCACCAGGGAAGCCCTGCCCTAGTCTTATTTGCAGAAAGCAGTGAGTAGAAAGAGCAATGACCTGGGCTTAAATCTTAGTTTTGCCATACTCTAGGTGTCTGACTTTGAATTGATTAAGCTTCAGTTTCTTAATTTAAAAAAAAGGGCGGATATCTAGTTCATAGAGTTATGAGAATTAAATGAGATAATGTGTGCAAATTTCCTCAGCATAGTGTTCTGCATATAATGGAACCTTATATATGTATATAATGCATATAATAAATCTGAATGTGGTACTTTCAAGGTTATTTCAAGCAGCAGTGTGCTGAGCCAGTTCATACTGACTTTTGAGAGCTACTTGCTAAATTTTCAGGCATTTTGCAAGCTGGTTGTTAAGCCATTATTATTATTATTACAGATAATTTGTCTAAACTTACAATTGAATAAAATATATTTATTAAAAATAAAGGTAGTGAATACTAAAAACTCATCTTTTCCTAATTATTTTATTACACTTTACTATTATCTATGTTCACGAGGTTATTTACATCTTTGTATCTAGACATTCTGTTCTGCTGTTTTCATTATTTTTCCTCTTTGCTTTTCAGTTTGGGAAGTTTCTATTGACATATCTTCAACCTCACTGATTCTTTCCTTCATCATGTCCTGGGTACTGATAAGCCCCTCAGAGGCATTTTTCATTTCTGTTACAGTGTTTTTGATTTCTAGCATTTCCTTTTGCTTCTTATCGAGTTTTCCTCTCTCTGCTTACATCACTCATTTATTCTTGCATGTTATCCACTTTTTCCATTTGAGTCCTTAGCATATTAATCATAGTTTAATTCCTAGTTTTATAATCCCAAAGTGTTTGCCATATATGAGTCTGGTTCTAATGCTTGCTTTGTCTCTTTAGACTGTGTTTTTTGCCTTTTAGCATGCCTTGTAATTTTTTTATAGAAAGTGAGACATGATATATTGGGTAAAAGGAACTGAGGTTCTATGTTTATCTGGCTGGGAGTTAGGCTGTGTTTCCTGTTTGTTATAGCTGTAGGTGTCAGAGGCTAAAATTTCCTCTGATGTCCTTGTCTTTGTCTTCTCTGTTGTCTTTGGGTTTCCCAAGAAACTCCTTCTTTAAAAAAAAAAAATTAATTAATTAATTAATTATATTTTTGGCTGCATTGGGTCTTCGTCACTGCACGCGGGCTCTCTCTAGTTGCATCATGTGGAGGCCACTCCCACGTTGGTTAGGCTCTGTTAAATAGTTTCCCTTGAGGGAGGGTCTTTGTTAAGGAGAATGGAATGCTGTGGTATATTTCAAAATGGCTACTTTTTCCCTCTCCCTGCTGGAAGGATGAAGGGATTTTTCTCCAATCTTCATAGTAAGACCTGTGGGGCTCCTAGAGGTAAAACTCATGAAAACGTGGGCAACCCCTTAGGCTGGGCCTCCAGGAGTTTTTAAAAAAATCTTTCAATCTAGTTCAGTCTCCACCAATTAGTCAATTGCCCTTTAAGTATTCCTGTCAGTTGCTGGTTCCAGTAGTAGTTTTTGCTCCTAGTAAGCCATGATTTTGTGTTCTGCCTATTCTGATCTTGCCTGTCTCTCTAGTTTTTGTGGTGGAGATTTGCCCTGTCACTTCAATTCTCTGATGGATCTAAGAAGGGTTATTGATTTTCAGTTTGTTCAGTTTTTTTGTTGTTGTGAGAACAGGAGTGATAATTTCCAAGCTTTTTACGTGTCAGATGGGAAACCAGAAGTCCCTGTCTATTGCACCTGTATGGAGGAAATACTATGTGATGGTATGTTCATCTCTTCCCAATTTCATGATCACTGATGTCACATTGGTAGTTTGAAATTGACCATGGTGGGAGAGTTTACACTATAGAAATTGGCAAATACTACAAACAAGGTCTTAATTTGTTTTGTTGATTGTCAAGAAAGTGATCAAGAAAATGTTAATAATGTAGATTAAGTTTAAAAGTGTATCATATCTGTAGCCATTACATTGTCAAAAGCACAAAAAATGGAAATATTTTTGCAGTATTCAAAAACTATTATCCAATTCAGCAAAGATGTTGCTCAAGTCACTAACAAATAAGTGAAGTTCCAACATAAGTCTCATTGTTTCACTTTCATCTTATTAATGCAAATGAAAATGTCAACCAGAAATCAAAGCTATACAGGCATCCCTCATTTTACTGCACTTTGCCTTACTGCACTTTGCAGATACTATGTTTTTTACAAATTGAAGGTTTGTGACAACACTGGATTGAGCAAGTCTACTGGCTCAGACTTTTTTTCCAACAGCATCTGCTCACTTTGTGTTTCTGTGTCACATTTTGGTAATTCTCGCAATATTTCTTTTTCATTATTATTATATTTGTTATAGTGATCTGTGGTCAGTGATGCTACTATTGCAAAAAGATTACAACTCACTGAAGGCTCAGATGGTGGTTAGCATTTTTTAGCAACAAAATATATATATATATATTTTAATGAAATCCTTTAGTTTATTTATTTATTTTTGCTGTGTTGGGTCTCCGTTTCTGTGCGAGGGCTTTCTCTAGCTGCGGCAAGCGCCACTCTTCATCGCGGTGCACGGGCCTCTCACTATCGCGGCCTCTCTCGTTGCGGAGCACAGGCTCCAGACGCGCAGGCTCAGTAGCTGTGGCTCACGGGCCCAGTTGCTCCGCGGCATGTGGGATCCTCCCAGACCAGGGCTTGAACCCGTGTCCCCTGCACTAGCAGGCAGACCCTCAACCACTGCGCCACCAGGGAAGCCCCCCAAATATTTTTTAATTAAGATGGTAGTTTGCATTTTTTTAGCAACAAACTATTTTTTAATTAAGGTATGTATATTGTTTTCTAGACATAATGCTATTGCACACTTAATAGACTACAGTACACATAACTTCTTATGACTGGGAAACCAAAATATTCGTGTGACTCACTTTATTGCAATATTCGCTTTATTGTGGTGGTCTGGAACTGAACCCACAATATCTTCAAGGTATGCCTGTATTCATTTGTCAAATGGCATCATAGGTTGGTTCTTGATTCAAGAGTTTGGCAAAAGTCAATGAAAGCATTCTGTGAGAATCAGTTGGCTATGAGAAATTTATGATAAAGAATATTGTATATTTTAATTTTTGTAAATTGCATGCTATACATCCTTTCTATCAGTAAATTTTACAATAAACTTATGTAAATATACACATCACTGAACATAGAGTTGGGGATAGTTATGAATAGCACACCATCCTTTCATATTTTAGTTTGGAGACTATATGAATGTTGGGGAGAAACTGTTTTAAAAGTAGTAAATGGTAATGTGTGACATGACTGAAATATGACATTCACAAGCACAAAACAAAAAAGATCAAACCATGGAATATCATCCTGTACCCAGAATAAGTAGCCTTACAAGTGTGAGTTACAGGGAATGGAGTCCTATTTAAAATTTTAAAAAAGGACAGGAAAGTTCCTCTGGTCTAAGATTTTGTCAATTGTTCTTTAAGGGCAATGTATCTGAAAGCTAACATCTTTTACAATAAGCATGTATTGAACACCCACCATATGTCAGATGGTGTTCTGTTCGGGATGACCCTTATGATCACACAGCTAGTTAATACAGTAACTGGGAAATTTTAGGACATTATACTAAGTGAAATAATCCAGTCACAGAAAGACAAATACTGTATGATTCCACTTATACGAAATATCTAAAGTAGTCAAACTCAAAGAAACAGAAAGCAGAATGGGAGTTGTCAGGGCTGGGGGTAGGCGGAAATGGGGAGTTAAATGGGTATAGAGTTTCAGTTTTGCAAAAAGAAAAAGTTGTAGATACCTGTTGCCTAACAATGAGAATATAGTTGACACTACTGAACCATACACTTAAAAGTGGTTGAGATAGTTTAAAAAAAAAAAAAGAATAGCTGGGCTTTGAAACCAGACCTGAATCAAAAACTCATGTTTAGCAATTATGTAATCACAGCTGCCTACTTTCAAATAATTTCATCTTCAATCAAAGAATATTTCCTTTCTCTGATTTACACGGGTCCCCCTCTTCTGTATGGCAGGGTAGCAAGCCATTGGCTAGCAGCTGCATTGCCTGAAGCCTGTCAGATACCAGAACGTTTTCTTGGAAGATTGGTACACAGCCACCATCGCAAATTCAAAATGGGGTCATCAATCCAAGAGATTTAGTGGAGAAACAAACACAGGTCAGAGAAATAGGCAAGAGGAGTCTGGGAGAAATAATTTTGGCTGTTTAAAAGACAAAATTCATGATGACATAACTGAGAACGTGCTTTTCTATTAAAAGAAAAAAGTCTGTCATGGAAGAGGTTTGAAATCATAATATTTTTAATGTTATAACTTGAAGTATTTTTTCCTGAATTCTTACAGAGTAAAACAGAGCTAAAGCTAATTATAGGCAGTATATGGCAGAGGAGGGCCTGGAGTGGAAGAAAATACTTCTGAGAATGAATTAGAATCAAACTGAGTGGGAACAGCCATGTCTAGAAGTGACAAAACTCAAAATATTTATTATAAAAGACAAAAGATTCTAATATTACCCAAATTTAATCAAGGTGAATTGACTGTTCCAGAAAAGCAAGAGTACAGCTTGCTAGAATGGAAAGAACAATGGAATCAGACTTGATTTTAAAATCTACACTGATAAGTGGTGTAGTGTAGGACAAACTACTTAATCTTCCCAAGGCTGTTTCTCTACTGTAGGTTGTTGTGAGCAGTTGTTTGACAAACACTTATTGACTACTAGGGCCAGGACTGACTGCGTAGGTGCTAGGGATACAAAAATGAAGATAGTATTGTACTTGCCGTCAACTTCAATATAATATAATAAATATTATGAGAAAATCTACTGAATGTTTTCTACGTGACCAGTACTAATATAAATGCTTTAAACTCATTAAATCTTCATTTAAACCTTTTCAGAAACTAAACCACATGTACTACACCATTTACAAGAGGCACAGAGAAGTTAAGTATCTTGCCTAGGATCAAACAGCCCTCAAAACAGCTGGGATTCATCTTGACAGGTGGCAGGAATTTACAAATCTGTGCATGCGCAGGGTGGGAGTGGAAGCTTTCCACCCGGAAGGAGTTCACCCGTTCGTAAAATAGGGATTAAAATATCACTACCTCTTGGGGTTGTATCAATTAAATGAGATAGTATATTTGAGTCAGCATTGTGGTAAGCACTAAATTATTTCCATTAATTTCATTTTATTCCTTTAAGTTGGCCACCGTGGCGAAGGAATGTTTTCAAGGCTTTAGCTACATATTGCAACGCGGCTTTTCAAATGGGTAATTTATACTGCTACCAACAGTGCGAGAGCTTTCCAGTTGCTTTATGTTCTAATATACGGTAGGGCTACTCTCTTTGATTACTTTTTTCAGTTTTTGACAGTCTCACCCCTTTTCTCTGTTAAGTTCGCCATCTGCCCAGTTTTATACCGTCACCTACGTCACAAGCGAAGTTCTCCGAGGAACCGCCCAGCGGCGCGTGAGCGGACGCCGCATTCAGCTCTGCTCAGCGCGCGAAGGCAGAACCCAGTTCTCGCGGGAAGAGACGTGGTTTATTTTTGAACGAGAACTCCTAACCGCACCTTGCCTCTCAAGGGTCACATGACTGGCGCCTGTGTCCTCGACGCAAGGTGTTTCCTGTTGCCTGTTAACTCGGCTGCAGAGTGACCCGAGGTCCGTTCCGGAAGTGGATTCTTTAACTTAGCAACCCGTCGGCGGAAGCGTGTCACAATCCAGCCGTCCTCCCCTGGCGGAAGTTTGTCACGTCGCAGTTGTCTCCGTACAGCGGATGTGTGTCGCCGCTTAGGTGACGCTGGGAAGTGCTTGCAGCCGCCGCCGCTGCCTTTTGGTTGAAGCACTATGGAGGGAGAGAGAAAGAACAACAATAAACGGTGGTATTTTACTCGAGAACAGCTGGAAAATAGCCCATCCCGTCGTTTTGGCCTGGACCCCGATAAAGAACTTTCTTATCGCCAGCAGGCGGCCAATCTGCTCCAGGACATGGGCCAACGTCTTAACGTGTATCCTTGCGGCCTAGGCCTTCGGCCTTGGAGTAGGTCCCGCCCTGTTTGGGCGTCCAGGCTTCAAGGTCTGTCAGACAGAAGGGAAGAGGGTGGGCAGGGACTGGATGTCTAGTTAGGAGAGCCTACGATGGGGCGAACTGAAGTTAAGTGTTCGCTGGAGGGAAGCGAGGCCGAGTTAATTTCCCGCTCGCTCACCCGTGCCATCAACCTTGCTGGGAACGCGTATCCTTTCCGCTTTGTGTTTTAACTCCTCTTCCTCGTAGTCTGTTTTCGGTGTGTTCTGATCTCCTACTCCGGTGACTTCGAGATTCTGCTTTTCTACTATGCCCTAGGGATCTGGTGGAGATTTCACTGTTGATGGCTGCCTCTTGAACTTAGTGTGTAAAGAGAGTTTTGAGAAATTTCGATACCTGAAGGTCTTATAAAGAGAGTGGTCTAGAATTAATGCCCCAGCTTTGGCTTAAAATCCGTTCCTTCCCCTTACTAGTTGTTTAAGAAACCTGTCGAATTCTTGGTTTTCTTGTCTGTAAAATGGGGGCGATAACTCATGAATTTGATTTCTGTGCCCAACACAATGCTTGGCACTCGTATGTTAAAGTAGCTACTGTTAAGAGTTTTATAGCATTTCAGAGGAAGGAAGGATGTCAGTGTAGATTTGTAGGGATGTAGACCTACAGATCTAATGTTCTAAAAAACCTTTTATAAAATACTGTGTTTTAAAGTTACTCAGAGTGCTAATGTATATTCGTTTTCCTCATATTTCAGAGATTTAGTGAATTTTTTTTTCCCTTTAAGTGTTTTTGTTTGTCAGAAAACCTACTCATTTTGTAGCAGAGAAAGCTATATAAAGTTCTTTCCACTCAGGAAATGAAAATTTATTCTTGGGTGCAGCTTCCATTTAAATGTGTTGCTGGCTGTATGTTTGTGTCTTAAGGTTGTGCTCACTTCGAAAGTGGTGTCCTCTTTGGTGCCTGTATCCAGTTTGTTTCCTAAGCATCCAGTCAGTACTGAGTTAAACCTTTTTCTTTTTTTTTTAAATTCTGTTTCAGTGCATCCTAGCACTTGCCTTTTTACATGTGTGTTATTAAGGTTGTTGCCATTGTGGTACTGTCTCATCTCTGTATATCCCACATTGTTTTCTGAGGTCTTTATAATAAGACATTCAAAAGTTTCTCTTTTCAAGGGAACCCTTGTACACTGTTGGTGGGAGTGTAGCTTGGTGCAGTCACTGTGGAAAACAGTATGGAGGTTTCTCAAAAAGCTAAAAATAGAACTGCTGTTTGACCCAGCAATTCCACACGTGGGTATATATCTGAAAAAAACAAAAACACATATTTGAAAATATACATGCACCCCAGTGTTCATAGCAGCATTATTTATAATTGCCAAGGTATGGAAGCAACCTGAATGTTCATTGAAGGATGAATGGATAAAGAAGATGTGGTATATATACACAATGGAATACTACTCAGCCATAAAAAAGAATGAAATAATGCCATTTGCAGCAACATGGATGGACCTAGAGATTATACTAAGTGAAGTAGTCAGAGAAAGACAAATATCGTGTGATATCATTTATATGTGGAACCTAAGAAATACAACAAACTAGTGAAAACAAAAAGGCATATTCACAGATATAGAGAACAGACTAGTGGTTACCAGTGGGGACAGAAGGGAGGGGCAAACTACTGGCTGTAAGTTAGGCTATAAGGATTTATTGCACAACAAGGGACTGTAGCCAATATTTTGTAATAACTGGAAATGGAGCTCTTTAAAAATTAAAAGCAGAAAAAATGTTTTTCTTTTTAGTGAGTATCAAATAACTCACTGAATGAATATCAAATCATAGTGTTTCTGGTCCCAGGGATCACCTTATGAGTGCCAGAGAGAAGTAGAACTGAAAAGGTAATTGCTGGAGCTTAGAAGGTGAGGAGATAAGTGGAGACATACCTAGGGGGCAGATCAGGGAGAGTGTTGTAAATCATTTGAAGAGATATCCTGTGCAAGGATATCACCTTGGCAGGATTTTCAGTAGGCAAGTAACAGGTTTAGGTCTTACATAGTTTTGTTCATATTCCTTCTTGATCCACATGCTGAGAAGCTTTGCTTGTTTATTAATTCAGCAACTTTATAGTGAATATCTGTTACATATAAGACAGTGTGTTAAGTGTCAATTGGAAGTTAATTGATGAAAGAACAGATTTGCTTTTTAATTCTTAGAGGAAAGTATGATTTTCTTTTTTTTTTTTAAAGTTGAAGTATAGATGTACAACGTTATGTTAGTTTCAGGTGTACAGCAAAGTGATTCAGTTATACATATATATACATAGTCTTTTTTTTTTTTTTTTGCCACACCACACAGCTTGTGGGCACTTAGTTCCCCGACCGGTGATTGAACCCAGGCCCACGGCAGTGAAAGCACTGAGTCCTAACCACTGGACTGCCAGGGAATTCCCTACATATTCTTTTTCATATTCTTTTCCATTATGGTTTATTACAGGATATTGAATATAGTTCCCTGTGCTATACAGTAGGACCTTGTTGTTTATTATATATATAGTCATTTGTATCTGCTAATCCCAAACTCCTAATTTATCCCTTTTCCCCCTTTGGTAACCATAAGTTTGATTTTTGGGTCTGTGAGTTTGTTTCTGTTTCATAAATGAGTTCATTTGTGTCATATTTTAGATTCCACATTTAAGTGATATCATATGGTATTTGTCATTCTCTTTCTGACTGACTTAGTATGATAATCTCTAGGTCCATCCATGTTGCTGCAAATGGCATTATTTCATTCTTTTTTTATGGCTGAGTAGTATTCCATTCTGTATATATACACTACATCGTCTTTATCCATTCATCTGTTTATGGACATTTAGGTTGTTTCCATGCCTTGGCTATTGTAAATAGTGCTGCTATGAGCATTGGGGTGCATGCACCTTTTCTTTCTTTTTTTTTTTTAAATTTATTTATTTTATTTATTTATTTTTGGCTGTGTTGGGTCTTCGTTGCTGCGTGCGGGCTTTCCCTTGTTGCGGCGAGTGGGGGCTATTCTTCGTTGAGGTGTGCAGGCTTCTCATTGCGCTGGCTTCTCTTGTTGCGGAGCACGGGCTCTAGGTGCACGGGCTTCAGTAGTTGTGGTGCATGGGCCCAGTAGCTGTGTCTCATGGGCTCTAGAGCGCAGGCTCAGTAGTTGTGGCACACGGGCTTAATTGCTTCACGGCATGTGGGAATCTTCCTGGACCAGGGCTCAAACCAGTGTCCTCTGCATTGGGAGGCGGATTCTTAACCACTGCTCCACCAGGGAAGTCCCTATTTTTAGTTTTTTAAGGAACCTCCATACTATTTTTCATAGCGGCTGCATCAATTTGCATTTCCACTAAGAGTGTAGGAGGTGTCCCTTTCTCCACACCCCTGAGAGGTAAGTATGATTTTCATTTAGGGGCATCCACTGTGCTTGGCTGCATGGTCCTTCTGGGAGGATATAGAGGTTGTATTTTTGGGAATTGTACTGCCCGTCTGTTTTGGGACCTTAACTTGAACATTTTAGCTCACAATTGACCATCAACACTGCTATAGTGTACATGCATCGATTCTACATGATTCAGTCCTTTACACAGTTCCATCGAAATGTAAGTATAATTTTTATATATGGTGTAATCCTTTTGTGATTAATCTCAACTTCATATTTCTTTTATGGTTGATCTTTGCTGCTGAACTGGGATTTGAAGTTTAGAGTTTATGATTGATCACTTTCATTATGTGTCACACTGCTGTTCTGAATCCAGCCTTCTAGTTTTCCTGTGAAGTGTCTAGCTAGTTGTTTAGCTTTAGTGCATCCTTAGAGTAGGTGGATTCTCTAATAAAATAGATTATTGAACATTTAAACTTAACGTTTTTGGATTGGGAGAGTAGCCTTAAAGGGGGGTAGCATTACACTTAATTTAAGTGTGATTTTTGAAATGTTTAATAATAATATGGGCACAGGAAAACAAGTGAATGTTAAGTCATTTACATTTTCTAAAAACCTTTGATAAAATTCCCATCAATGACCAGTTGGAAGGGGAAGGTGTGTTATGTGATAACTGGGGGATGACTTTTAAGACAGAAAAAAGAAAATAATAGTAATAAAGGGATTTTTTTTTTTCTGGACAGAATTGTAAATAGTGCTATTTTCAGTTTTGCTACCTGAAATGGTCCTATTTAACATTATTGTAAATGACTTGGAAGCGAGTGCATAGTGATATCCCAGTTGCAGGTAAGCTTATATTTGTTTAATAAAATCACAAGGTAATAGGGCTAAACTTGAACACTTCATATGGATTTGTGAGTCAAATATTTCATTATTTTTTTAAGAAAAGGTTACGTTTTGAGAAAAGGTGTTTCAGACTTTTCCTTAGGATGATAGTTTTTTTTTTTTTTTAAATAAATTTATTTATTTTTGGCTGCATTGGGTCTTCATTGCTGCGCTCAGGCTTTCTCTAGTTGTGGCGAGCGGGGGCTACTCTTCGTTACGGTGTGTGGGCTTCTCGTTGCAATGGCTTCTCTTGTTGTGGAGCACGGGCTCTAGGTGCCCGGGCTTCAGTAGTTGTGGCTCGTGGGCTCTAGAGCACAGGCTCAGTAGTTGTGCACGGGCTTAGTTGCTCCACGGCATGTGGGATCTTCCCGGACCAGGGCTCAAGCCCATGACCCCTGCATTGGCAGGCAGATTCTTAACCACTGTGCCACCAGGGAAGTCCCAGGATGATAGGTTTTGAATTTTTATGCCATAGGAAGAGAAACTGGAAAGTTAGATATTGCTCTTGTAAGATATTGGTGGACTCAGTATTGGGAATAATTGAACAGGAAACCCTTTAGAGTGTGGATTAACTATTCCCAATTTTTGCTGATTATTCAATCAGTTGGGCTGTCTCCTACCCTTAACCTCCCTACCTCCTCTGATTGCAAGGAACACACTCTTAATAAGAGAGAGAGAAGCATTTAATGAGGCTGTCTGATAGCTCTAGAATAGAAAGTAGTGGATAAAGAATGGAATTTGAAGAGGAAGTCCATAGTTGTCTTGCCCATTATGAAAGTTTTCTACATTTCTTTTATTATGGTAAAGGTTTGAAATCCAGGGTGAACTACATCTCAAATCAATTTGTCCACTCTATGCATATGTATGTGTGTGTGTATGTATATTTCCCCTATTTTTACCTTTTAAATTATATCTTGTTTTATTTTCTATGCATTTATCTTAGCAAGGACAGAGACTCACTTTTCTGTGTATCCTCTAAAGCACTTTCAGTAAACTTGTTGAATGAATGAATGATCTGGTAATTATCCAATATACAGAGATTCTTCTGGAGTTTATGACCTTTTCCAAAATGCAATGTTTTTTTTTTTTTTTCCTGCGGTACGCGGGCCTCTCACTGTTGTGGCCTCTCCCGTTGCGGAGCACAGGCTCTGGACGCGCAGGCTCAGCGGCCATGGCTCATGGGCCCAGACGCTCCGCAGCATGTGGGATCTTCTCGGACCGGGGCACGAACCTGCGTCCCCTGCATCGGCAGGCAGACTCTAAACCACTGCGCCACCAGGGAAGCCCCAGTGATTCTTTCAGTTTGAGGTTATTGGTCCTCTTTAGAGAATTGATTTTAGGCACATTCTGGAATTAACAGATGAAAAATATCACTCCTTTAGTATGTTAATTCTAAGAGTTTAGCTGTAATGAGTCCAAATTCAAATTTGAGGGGACTTAATACATTGTTGTGGCATTGAAATGTAGTATGTAGTGTGAAGTGCTCATACATTTTTCTTGTTATTTTTTCTTATTACAAAGGTAGTAGGTGCTCATGGTAAAAATTAAAACAGTACAGAAATGTGTAAGGCAGAAAGTGAAAGCTCTTCTGTAATCCCATCCTCCAGAAGTAGTAACCTTTGATAAACATTTTGGTAATAGTGTCTCAGACATTGTTCTGTGCATATAGTACCAGCATTTATGTATTTCTATAAAAATCACTTCTTACTGTACCACTCTTACACAATTGCCTTTATTGCTTAACAGTATGTATGTATTGGACATTTTCTTATTGGTTTCTCATTTTAAGTGGCCACATAGTATTTATTTGAGTAGTTACTATAATTTATTTTACCAGCTCTCTATTGGTGGATATTGGGGTTGTTTATAGTTTATTGTATTATAAATAATGTTACATAAGTTAGTCTGGTACATATATCATGCATTTATATGACTATTTTATAAATTCCTATAGGTGGAATTGCTGTGTCCAAGGGTATGCATTTAAAAGCTTTTTTGTGTCAGTTTGCTCTACTGAAAGATTATGTCAACATACATTGTTTCTAGCACTGTGGGGGAGGGTTCTTTCCTCTGCATCCTCACTAACAACAAATACTCATTATTTCAAGAAATATTAAGTTCTAACTACTTGTCAAGCACTAGGGCTAGAGTGGTGAGCAAGATAGTGGAAGCCCTAAGTTATTTTCTTAATTTACATTTCTTCAATTAGTGAAGTTGAACTTCTGATGCCTATTGGTCATTGTTCTTGTGAAATTGAAGAATTATCTGTTGTTTCTTTTTGCCCCTGTTTTATTTTTTTTTGATTTTCTCATTTAAATGAGCTCTTTATATATCAGAGCCGTATGTCATGTGCTGTGAATACTTTTTTCGTTTTGTTGTAACTCTTCGTTTATAGTGTTTTCAAGCCTAGAGTTCTTGCCTTTTTAAAAAAATTTTTAAATTTTTGTTGAGGTATAACATAAAGTAAAGCACAAAAGTCTGAGGTGTGCAGCATGATTACTTTTTGCATTATATATACATAACCATCACTCAGAACAAGATGTAGTATATTTCCAATACCTTGGAAGGTAGAGAAGCTGTCTTTTGATTGAAATAAACTTTATTTCTTAGCAGACATGATTAAATGACTGGTTTATTCTCACTTAAATCCTGGCATTGCATTTACTCTCTTTTTGAGAAGAAATTCAACCTCATTAATTGAATTTCTGTATGTACTGTCCTAAAAGTTTTCAAGTGGGGGAATGTAAAAGTAGTGGTGAGCAACTTGGTGTGTGTGTATTTATTCTGTATTTTATAATATTTGATATACAGGTGTTGTCTTTTAATAGCTGACAAATTTGGGTGTATATTATTCTCATTAGCTGACTCTTAAAAGGTCAAGTTTAGTGGTTAAGAGGATGGGCTCTGGAGTCAGACTTGTCTGGATGCGGATCCTTGCTGCACTGCCTACCAGCTATATGCCTTTGAGCAAGTTACCATACGCCTCAGTTTTCTCATCTCTTTGGGGTCAATAATAGTGCCTACCTCATAGAGTAGTTAGTAGGATATAGGTGAATTAATTTACAAAGTGTCTGCATATAGCAAACAAATAAGTATTAGCTAGCATTATTATTGTTCTTTTAAAATGGAGAAAATCTTATACTCCTACCTGGAATTCCTCTGGGAAACTGCCTTTGATGGGAAAATAGTTTGATAAGCTAGCTTGGTATATGATTCCATGAGGAGCTATGAGTATTTACATGGTTGATTGGACAAAAAGGAGGTTGAAATTTATCTCTTGTGGTCTTTCACTTAACAGATATTATCTTGCCTTGTAAGCCATTGTTTGTATGTCGTATTTTCGTTAGATTCTTTCAAATATATTTTTAGCCTCTTGAAAGCAAAGTTGTAGGCTTAAAATCTTAAGTGTTGTCTCTGAGTTGTCCTTTTCCTTTTCCCCTGTGTCCAGTCAGTTATAAAGTCCCGTTAATTTTTATAGTGGTACCATTTTTTCTTCCCCTGTAAATATATATTGTCATCATAAAGTTAAAAGAGGACAGGGACTTCCCTGGTGGTGCAGTGGTTTAGAATCCACCTTCCAATGCAGGGGATGTGGGTTCGATCCCTGGCCTGGAAGATCCCACATTGCCACGGAGCAACTAAGCCTGTGCGCCACAACTAGTGAGCCTGCGTTCTAAAGCCCACGAGCCACAACTACTGGCCCGTGTGCCACAACTACTGAGCCCATGCACCACAACTACTGAAGCCCGTGCGCCTAGAGCCCATGCTCCACAACAAGAGAAGCCAGCGCAATGAGAAGCCTGTGCACCGCAACGAAGAGTAGCCCTTGCTCACCACAACTAGAGAAAAAAGCCCATGTGCAGCCACAAAGACCCAATGCAGCCAAAAAAAAAAAAAATTGAAAGAGGACAGATTAAAGGAGAAAGTGATGGTTTCCCTATAACTCGGTGTTCAGAGATAATCCTGTTAACGTTTTGGTGTATATTCCATTAGAATTTTTTTCTCTGTATGCAAATACATATATTTACTGAAAACCTATTTGTTTTCCAAGGTGAAAGCTGGGTTTCTTTTTTACTTTATTTCTACTGCTAGTGCCTACTCTAAACTTTATTTCCTAATGCCTGTGTTATCATTATTGTTGTTTTAATATTTATTTGTTTATTTTATTCATTTATTTGATTGTGCCGGGTCTTACTCAGTTGTGGCAGGCAGCCTCCTTAGTTGGGGCATGCATGTGGGCTCTAGTTCCCCGACAAGGGATCGAACCTGGGCCCATTGCATTGGGAGCACGGAGTCTTAACTACTGTGCCACCAGGGAAGTCCCTGCCTGTATTATTAAAATTTTCTCTTTAATAAAATTAACTTTTAATGTATCTATCCTTTCCTTTTAGTACCACCTACCACTGGATTAACCTTTCCAAATATTTCTTAAACTCTGCATTTTTTTATCTAAAATCTGTAGTGTCACTCTCTTCTTAAAAATCTTTTGTGTCCCACATCACTTTATTTATATCTTTTAACTCAACTACTCAGTTTAGTGTTCAGAATGTGCTTTATGCCCCGATTTCTCACACATTTGTTTGTGCCCATTTTCCTCTGGTTTTTCTTTGTTTATCCTAAGGTCTAGTAGAATATATGTAGCAAGCTCCATATATAACTGCAACAAATATGAAGGAAGAGAATTGTTATTCTGAATTGAATTTGTGGAGAAAAATCTATTCTAGCAAAGTATAACAGATAACTGCAGGGATACAAATAAGTGTTAGAATGCATGTCAGTTCTACTCAGTAAATAGATATTTCACTTTTATAAAATTATTTATTGCTTTCTTTAACTCCTGATGAATTGTAGTTCATGCCATTGCCATCTTTGATTCACTGAAATATTCTTAAGGTTCTAGAGACGTTGTGCTCCCTGAGGTTTCCCAGATCACCAGGCTATGTTTATGTCCTATTGCTCTAATTTCTTGTTTAGTGTCTGAGTTTTCTGTCTGCTTGTGGATTGGCTTGACTTTTTTATTTTGGTTGTGCTTCGAGGCTTACAGTATCTTAGTTCCCCAACCAGGGATGGAACCCCGGTCCTGGCAGTGAGAGTGCCAAGTCCTAACCACTGGACCGCCAGGGAATTCCCTGGCTTGACTTTTTTTTTCCCCCTCTAAGTACCTTCTACTTATAAGCTGTTGAATATAATACTATACTTTGAATTCTTTTTTAAAGATTTGTGCTCCTCTCCATATGTAAGTATAATTGAGGTAATTCGCATACAATAAATTTCCTCCTTTGGGTGTACAATTCACTGGTTCTTAGTATATTCAGAGTTGGGCAACCATCACCATGATCTAATTTCAGAGCATTTACATCACCCCAGAAAGAAACCCCTCATGCTTTAGCAGTCGCTCCCATTCCTCTCTTCTCCCAGCCCCCGGCAACCACTAATCTACTTCTGTCTCCATGGATTTGCTGATTCTGGACATTTCAGTTTACTCCTTTAAAAAAAGTATATAGAGTGCTTTGATAAAACTTAATAATCTCATTTTAAATAGAAAGCTGTCTATTTACATCTAGTGGTTTCTTGAATAGGTAGCTTTTAATGAGAGTTTGTTGAAGGATTGGTTTTCAGAAGTGGACGTGGTTAATGGATAGGAGAGGAGAAGATATTTAAGTAGAGGAGGAGAAAGCATAAACAAGAGGTGACGAAGTTGAGGTAAGCAAAGAAGTTGGTTTAAGACTTAGTTCTTTTTTAGATCTACCTTACTCTAGAAATAAACAAATAATAAATGTGATTTATTTTCTCTTCATCCAGTCTGTGGCTCCAGCAGCCTTATTTTTAGCAGCCAAAGTAGAGGAGCAGCCCAAAAAATTGGAACACGTCATCAAGGTAGCACATGCTTGTCTCCATCCACAGGAATCACTTCCTGATACTAGGAGTGAGGTAGGGGATTAATTACACACATCTGTTTTTCTTAATTTATTTTGATCATAACTTAGTTTTTTAACTTTGATTTACTGAAGTCTGAATTGGGGCTGTTAAAGGAACTTTTAGTGTTTGTTTTTTCCTTAACAAAAACATCACAGAAATTTATGGCAAAAGTTAATTGTATTCATTCTGGTAAAATTGGAAAATGCAGAAAAAGAAGAAAATATATTACCTAGATGTAATTTGTACCACAGATATATAAATGAACCAGTATTTCCAGCTTCTTTTCTATGAGTAGCTACACATGTATATATTTTATACCTGCTTTTTTCACTTACCGTATACCAAATATTTTCCCATCAATTCTCTGCTTCCTTTAAATATTGATATCGTATTTTGTCATATACATACATATATTTTAACCATTTTCTCTTAAGATAATTTCCAGCTTTTAACCACTATAATATCACTATGAAGAAAATTCTTTTAGATTTTTTGTTAATGAATTTTTTTTAAGTGAATCTTGTCACTGGTGCATGTGTGCTTAACTTTTTAAGAAATTACAAGTATGCTCATTATAAAAGAACCCAAATACTAAAGAATCATTTAAAGTCAAAGGTAAAGCTCATCTCCTCTCCTTCTCCTAGGAGGATACTGCTGATTACAGTTCAGATATATATTCTTCCACACCTTTATCCTATGTGTATACATATAGCTGTTTTTCCCTTTCCATCCTTCCTTGACCTTCTAAAGAAGGGAAACTCTCCTGGCTTTAGAAATCAGTGATTGGGGAATGATGAGTTTGGAGAAAAATTATGGATTTCTGTTACTAGATTATTTGTCTGTTACAGTGGGTGCATGAGTCATCCATTATCAAATTAAGTGGAATTGTGTGTTCTTCTGATCATATTGGGCAAAGTGGTTGTGGGGACGGTTTGTTTTGATAATAGCCCCTTATTATGTAAATTAAGTGTTTTGCATAGTAGTGTCTTGACTTACTTTGTTTTCTCTTTGGGCTGCACCAGTAGTTTTGTTGAAGAGCTGTTGGTCTGGACTTTTATTTACGTTAGAGACTACTAACTGCCACTGGTCTATAGAATTGACCAAATAAAATTTTATTTTAACAAAATAAAACAAAAAATAAAATCCCTACTTTATTTTTTTTTCTTTCAAGTATATTTACATGACTTCTCACCTGAGTCTCTCTTATGAGGTGACTAGGAGAATATACTTTCTTCACTATATGGAAAGGGGAACTAGCATAGTTTAAGTCCTTACTGGACTTATTCAAGATCATAAAGTTCAGTGGAAAGTTAGCAGCAACGTAAGTCTCTTAACTCCTGGCTCAAATCTCATTCTCCTAGAGTTCTAGACCAGTGCTGTCCAATAGAAATATAGGGGAAGTCACATATGTAATTAAATATTTTAAACTTTTCATTAAGCTTTATATAAAAATCTTTACTTAAAAAAATTAAGATTAATTTTAATATGTTATATTTTATATATTATTTTCTTTAACCCCAAAATATAGTCATTTCAGCATATAATCAATTTTAAAACATTATTAATGAAGTGGTTTACATTATTATTTCTTAACTAAGTCTTCACAATTCAGTGTGTATTCTACACTCATAACACATTTCAAGTGCTCGATAGCCATGTGTGGATAGTGGCTACAGTAATGGCCAGTACAAATCTGAAAGAATTTTTTGTTTGTCCCCTTTTCCTTTGAACCCATTTATGAATTTTAAAAATCTAGCATTACTCCAAAAGGAAGGTTTAACAGGAGTCAAATGTTTGAGATTGCCTATTGCCTGTAGGATTCTGTCTACATCATACGAACTTTAGAACCTAAAATGTCAGTCTGAAAATGAACTAGATCTCTGGTGCTTTTTCTGTAGCCATTTATAAATAAAGTGACATCTCTCACTATACCACTTTTTTTTTTTTTTTTAAGGAGAATCTGTTAGGAATAAGGGTTAATTTCAGTTCCTACTCTCCCTCATAACCCCACCCTTGCCTTTTGAGGCTTTGATTTCCCTTGAAGGTTGTTAGAATTTGCCTACACTTTATATATTATATATTGTATCTTTTGGGGGAATAATTTGTCTTCTCACCTGCAGGCTTACCTGCAACAAGTTCAAGATCTGGTGATATTAGAAAGCATAATTCTGCAGACTTTAGGTAAGTTTATTTTCCTTTAAAACATTAAAGAAATATGTACATAATGTAATGATTTTAAAATTTGCAAAATAGGAAATAGGAAGAGAATTTCTTGGGAAGGTTTTTGCACATTTTAGAGGTCATTTAACCCTGGCTTATACCACAGAGAGAATGCAGGCACGGCTGACCTTTGAAATAGCAGCTAGCAGGGGTTTTTTGTTTGTTTGTTTTATATTCTAGAATTCATGATTTGCTTGTTAAGATTTGGCAGTTTTTAACTTTCTGATAAATAATGGCAGAAACTATCTAAACAACTTTTTTTTCTTCCATGGATTTTTATAGTCTGCTTGTCATTATATTTAGATAACAGCATTTGTTTTTAAAATTGATAATCAGTGTTCAGAACAGTGGAGTGGAGGTGGAGGAATTCAAGCTATAGCAGTTGATGGGCTAAAGATCTGATGATGTTCTGCTATTATCTATTATTTTCATCAAAGAGACTGCCTTTAAAAGCTTAGCAAATATGGAAAATAAAGATTTTCTAGTTCTTTTGGACTATCATTTTTCTCTTTAGGTAGGGGAGTATTTCGTGAGTTATGTTGGAAAGTTACTGGTAGGGCTGTATTTTTGCATGTACAAAACATACAGTGAATTCTTCAAAGTTTGTCTCTGAAGTTAGTTTCTGCAAATTTTTACTTTAAATTAGTTTTCTTCAAGGTAACCATATTTTAGGGGACAATGATATTTTTCTGGTGGAGTAAATTTTTATTAATATTTTAATGTGGAAACCAGTAAGATCTAATTAGCAAGAATCAATTATACTTTTAGAATAATTTGCATCAAGTAAATTTCTCAATAGAATTTTTTTTCTTTCTTTTTTATTTTAATCAGTTTGTCTCAGACTTTATTTTTATTTTTTAAATTTTTTGGCTGCGGCACGCAACTTGTGGGATTCTGGTTCCCCGACCAGGGATTGAACCCAGGCCCTCTGTAGAAGAAAGTGCCAAGTCCTAACCACTGGACAGCCAGGGAATTCCCTAGAATTTCCTTACTTGTACTGGAAAATTTTATTTGCATACTCGAAAAGAGAAATTTCATTGAAAAATTTAATTTATATACTCAAAAAGAGAAACTTCATTGAAAATTTTTGTAGACATACCGATCTTCCTTAAGTAATTTTGGTAAAGATCATTTAGAGTTAGATAAAATGATCAGTACTTACAGTAATTGAGATGATGAAAAGGGACAAAACTGAGGTAAGAGAGGAATAGGTTTCAAAATGTTTTCTCAAGGTTAAGCTTTCGAAGATAATTATTACATGAGTAATTGCTTCTTCCAACCATGTATTATATTCTGTTGTCCCTAAGAAAATGTTTTGTGTTTAGAAGTTTTTGGTAGCTCAGGGATCTTGAGACTGCATTAGCTTTATTATCTGAGTGGTGCCTTCTAGCTCAAAACATAAGCACCTTTGAAGATAATCTTAAAGAAGAGTGTGCTCCATACTTTGACTCTCTTAGCCTCTAAACGGCAGGTTTGGGACCAGAAAATGAGGGAGGCCTTCAATGATGACTCGGATAAAAGAAATATAAGATATTTTGAGTATCTTTAGCTTTTTAACCAGTTACCTTTTTTTTTTTAGGCTTTGAACTAACAATTGATCACCCACATACACATGTGGTAAAGTGCACTCAACTTGTTCGAGGTAAGGAATCCCAACTTGAGATGCTGTCTTAAATTGTTTTACCATTTAGAGGCTAAGATTTGCTCTGGACAAATACAGAACACAGCTGCTTTGGCCAAAATTTAAACTAAAAAACCTACCTGGCTTAAATCAAAATGAGTGGTTGGAGTTTTTCTGTTGGGTTCTTACAATGTTTTTAGGTGATCTCCAGATAAAGAGAGTTAGTTTCTTATGGATGTTTGTCAAAGCTGGGGGCAGATTTTGAAATGTCATCAAATCATAAGTATCTAACAGCAATTTTAAGGATGTCTTGGGGGTTAATTTGATTCTAGGGTTGATTGTCCTAGGCACTCTTAAGGCCACCCAGAGGGTCATCTAGAATTTATTTGAACTTATTTTCATCTTTGTTAATTCCCTGGCAGGACTTTTTTTTTTTTTTTTTTTTTGTGGTACGCGGGCCTCTCACTATTGTGGCCTCTTCCGTTGTGGAGCACAGGCTCCGGACACGAAGTCTCAGCGGCCATGGCTCACAGGCCCAGCCGGTCCGCGGCATGTGGGATCTTCCCAGACCGGGGCACGAACCCGTGTCCCCTGCATCGGCAGGCGGACTCTCAACCACTGCGCCACCAGGGAAGCCCAGGACTTGGTTTTTATTCCGATTTAACTTTAGTAGCTGTAATTGCACAAAACCTAGCTCTTATTTATTTAAATAGTAGTATCAAGGCTATCTAGACACCATTGTGCGTTTAAATGCCATTTTTCGTTTTGTAGACTTAACTGATTGACAATTGGCCTTATTTGTGTGTTTCATCTGAAAACTCAATTTTCCCTGAGTTCTTATATTTTGAAAGGTTTACACTAAACAGAGATGGATAAATGCTAATATTTAATCTAAGGAAGGTTAAAATTTGCTTTGTTACCCAGAGCATTTTTTTTTTGAAGGAGGAATTTTTATTTGTTTATTTATTTATTTTTAATTTATTTTATTTTTTGGGCTGCATTGGGTCTTTGTTGCTGTGTGCGGGCTTTCTCTAGTTGCGGTGAGCGAGGGCTACTCTTCGTTGCGGTGTGTGGGCTTCTCATTGCGGTAGCTTCTCTTGTTGCAGAGCACGGGCTCTAGGTGGCCGGGCTTCAGGAATTGTGGCTCGCGGGCTCTGGACCACAGGCTCAGTAGCTGTGGCGCGTGGGCTTAGTTGCTCCGCGGCATGTGGGAACTTCCCAGACCAGGGCTCGAATCCGTGTCCCCTGCATCGGCAGGCGATTCTTAACCACTGCGCCACCAGGGAAGCCCGAAGGAGGAATTTTAAAAATTGTAATATATATGAATAATTTATGTTATTTGCTAATTTTTTCCAGATATAGCAAGGTCTTCTGGATTCTGATCTTGCCTCCAAATTAGTTCATCCCCTAGCTTAGAATTTCTCAGTGAACCCTTGTATCAGGATCTCTGAGTTACTAACAAGTAAAAATGTTTGTTACATTCTTCTCCAAATGTGTTGAGTCAAACTCTAGGGAGGATGCCCAGGAATTGCATTTTAAACATGTACCCCTTATACCTGGTGTGCAGAATAAAGCTTAGGTCCCTAAGTCGGGAAGCAGCATAATTATTAATATTATAATTAAAAATCACTCAAACTGTTTTCTTTGACAGTAGAATGTAAACATCAGGTGGTCAGGGACCACGCCTGCCTCATTTACCACTATATTCTCTGCCTTGCAAATATTACATGCTTACTAAATACTTGTTTAGAATGAATGGAACTAATAACCTTCTCCCCCTCCTCCCTTTCTTTTTTTTAGCAAGCAAGGACTTAGCACAGACTTCTTACTTCATGGCAACCAACAGGTTTATATTTTAGTATTTTTCTCTTCTGTTTTTGGGATAGTACTTTACTTGCATTAGAATTGTCACTTTTTGATGAGTATATGGAAAGATGACAGGTCTTGCACTTAGTAAACTAGAAGCCAAAGATCTAGGCAAGGATCTCTGATACAATGTGTTATAGACAATTCTATGGTAAAGGTTGATTTTTCTGCAGTTTTCATGTGTACCTTAAAATTTCCATGCTGCTCTTTTAATTTGTTAAAGTGATATATTTATTTATTGCTGATCGTTTGATAGCCTACTTAATTCTGCATTTGTTACTTTGCTTTAACATATCCAAGAGCATAATTCTGAAAGTTTGTTTAAACTTGGGGTTCATTGACAGTGACTAAAATCTAATTTGGAGGATTCTGCTGTTACTATATTTTAAAAGACTCTGTTTTTCTTCACCCACGCCCAGATAAATGGGCATGTATATGTGTAAAGAGTTGTGATACTTTTTCTTTCTCCTTCCTTTTTTAAAGAAAAAAATTAATACATAACTTGTATTACCAAATGACTTGCTTATTCTCATCTCCAGTCTACTGGTTGTTCATGGAAACCAAAGATACTCCTAATGACTGTCAGGGCTAAGAAGTTCATTTTTATAGCCTGGTGGGAAAAATTTTAAAAGTAAACTGTCAAGTATATTGACACTTGAGAGAATGATTGTCTGTTCATTATTTTAAAGAGACCAGACCTATGATTGGCATGAGACAAGATAATTTTTAGAATATTTCCTTAGGTATTTGACTTAGGGATTATACATATCAAAAATCTTATAATTTTCCTTAAGTTCTGAGCTTATTCTCAGGATAATTAATCCTTATTTTAAAAAACTGAATGCTCAGTCTTTTATTTTTGTTTTTATTTTTTCCAGTCCTTCATTAGTGTGTGGATTAAATGATGTGTAGTCAGAAAAATTAGAAAAGTTGTTACCTGAGCCAGTGGGTTAATGGAAAAAATCATGTTGGGTGCTGGGTCAGAGCACTGGATATTTCTTGCCCTTCTTGCTCTCCAGTGGGTTTTTTATTTTTTTAACTTTTTTTTTTTTAACTTT
This sequence comes from Aethalodelphis obliquidens, assembly GCF_003676395.1. Taxonomy (NCBI): domain Eukaryota; kingdom Metazoa; phylum Chordata; class Mammalia; order Artiodactyla; family Delphinidae; genus Aethalodelphis; species Aethalodelphis obliquidens. Next base: position 1,196,784 of record NW_020837952.1, on the reverse strand, counting down.
TTTTTTAAAGTAATGGAGAGTTTTGACTTTGGGTTCAGAATTGAGAGCTCATGACACTCTCTTGTTTCCTTCCCTCTGATGTCAGCCTGCATTTGACCACATTTAGCCTGCAGTACACACCTCCTGTGGTGGCCTGTGTCTGCATTCATCTGGCTTGCAAGTGGTCCAACTGGGAGATCCCAGTCTCAACTGATGGGAAGCACTGGTGGGAGTATGTTGACGCCACTGTGACCTTGGAACTTTTAGATGGTAAGTTTTAGAGTAAGGGACCTTGAATAGCACTTGCTCTTGATCTGTCACATATCTGGCCAAAGGTGACTTGATTTCAGATGAATATAGTTAGTTGAGGTTATTCTTATTTCATTACTTCTGCCTCTGAGTTTTTCTTAAATGTTCTAATTTCATTTGTAGAACTGACACATGAATTTCTACAGATTCTGGAGAAAACCCCCAACAGGCTCAAACGAATTCGGAATTGGAGGGTAAGAATTATTGCTGTCAGTTTGTGGAACAAACCATTTTCTTCTTTTGACCAAACCAGTGAAAATACCAGATATGGATATGTACCCTCGGTTTGGAATTTCCCTTTTTGTAGTTATGCAATAGTCATAATTTCAACTTCATAGCTTGGCTTCTGGCCCAGAAATCCATTGCTGTAGGCGACAGTGAGATTTATTTGGTGTTTTGCAACTCTTGTGATTTAGTCATTTGGTCAGCAACATTGGTTATTTTCTTGTGTGGAGAGTGTTAAGGGGAAAAATTTGGCTTTTCTGAGTCACAGAATGTTGGCTTCTGGTATAGGAAAGATTCAGAGTTAGGAGATTAGAACTGGTATTATAATTTTGTCTTTGACATTACCTGCTTTTAAATGGATTTTAGAATTTTGTTTTTATATAGATTGCAGTCTAAAGTTGTATTTCGGATATTTTTCAAAGTCTTATTTATGAGTAGTGGAATTAGCACCATTTGTTGAGAAGACTGTCCTTTCCCCATTGAATGGTCTTGGCACCCTTGTCAAAAATCATTTGACCATGTATGTGAAGGTTTATTTCTGGGCTTTCTATTCTGTTCCATTCATCTATATGTCTGTATGTCAGTACCCCACTGTTTTGATTACTGTGGCTTTGTAGTAAGTTTTGGAATCAGGAAGTGTGAGTCTTTCTGTTTTGTTCTTCATTTTCAAGATTGTTTTGACTATTCAGGGTCCTTTGAGATTCCATATGAATTCTAGGATTTTTTCTTTTTTTAAATTTATTTTGGTTGTGCAGGGTCTTAGTTGCAGCACACGGGATCTTTGTTGCGGCATGTAGGCTTCTTAGTTGCAGCATGTGGACTCTTAGTTGCAGCATGCAGACTCTTAGTTGTGGCATGCATGCGGGATCTAGTTCCCTGACCAGGGATCGAACCCGGGCCCCCTGCATTGGGAGTGTGGAGTCTTAACCACTGGACCACCAGGGAAGTCCCCCCACATTTTAACAGTATTAATGTTTGAATTAATGTTTGGATCCAGAACATAGGTGAGTTTCCAGTTATGTTTTACTTAATTTTTTTCAGCAGTGTTTTGCAGTTTTCATTGTACAAGTCTTTTACTTCCTTGGTTAATTCCCAAGTATTTTATTCTTTTTGGTGCTGTTGTAAATGGAATTGTTTTCATAATTTCCTTTTTAGATTGTTTATTCATGTAGAGAAATGTAACTGAATTTTATTTGTTGACTTTGTATCCTGTTACTTTGTCCAATTCATTTATTAATTCTAATAAAATCAGAAAAAATAAATTCTTTTTGGTTGAGTCTTTAGAGTTATCTACATATAAGTTCATGTCATCTGCAAACAGAGATAATTTTACTTCTTCTTTTGCAATTTGATGCTGTTTCTTTTTCTTGCCTGATTGCTGTGGCTAGAACTTCCAATACAGTGTTGAATGGAAGTGGTGAAAGTGAACATCTTTTCCTTATTCCTGATCTTAAAGAAAACTTTCAGTCTTTCACCATTGAATATGATGTTCACTGTGGGTTTTTTATATGTGACTTTTATTATGTTGAGGTAGTTTCCTCTTTACGTTCCTAGTTTGTTGAGTGTTTTTATCATGAAAGTGTGTTGAATTTTGTCAAACGCTTTCTCTGCACAAATTGAGATGATCATGTGATTTGTTTCCTTCATTCTGTTTGTGTGACATATTACATCAGTTGATTTCCATATGTTGAACCCTCCTTATATTCCAGGAATAAATTCCACTTGGTCATGCATGATATGTAATTTTTTTTAAATGCCACCAAATTCATCTTGCTAGTATTTTGTTGATGATTTTTGCATCCGTGGTTATAAGGGATATTGGCCTGTAGTTTTCCTTTCTTGTAGTGTTTTCTTCTAGCTTTGGTATCAGGGTAATGCTTGCCTCATAGAATGAGTTGAGAAGTGTTTCCTCCTCTTCAAATTTTTGGAAAGTTTGAAAAGGAGTGGCATTACTTTGTTAAATGATTGATAGGATTAACCAGTAAGTCTTTTTTTCCTTTGGAGATTTTTGATTACTAATTCAATTTTATTTATTTATTTTGGGCTGTGTTGGGTCTTCATTGCTGCACACAGGCTTTCTCTAGTTGCGGGGAGCGGGGGCTACTCTTTGTTGCAGTGGGCAGGCTTCTCATTGCAGTGGCTTCTCTTGTTGCGGAGCATGGGCTCTAGGCGCTTGTGGGCTCAGTAGTTGTGGCTCGCAGGTTCTAGAGTGCAGGCTCAGTAGTTGTGGCACATGGGCTTAGTTGCTCCGCAGCATGTGGGATCTTCCCGGACCAGGGCTCGAACCCGTGTCCCCTGCATTGGCAGGCGGATTCTTAACCACTGGGCCACCAGGGAAGTCCTGATTCAATTTTATTACTAGCTGTAAGTCTATTCAGATTTTCTGTTTCTTCATGATTTAGTCTTGATAGGTTTTGTGTTTCTAGGAATTTGTCCCTTTTGTCTGGGTTATTCAATTTGTTGATATACAGTTTGTTCTGTTAGAATGGTAGCAATGTCTCCACTTTTATTTCTGATTTTAGTAGTTTGAGTCTTCCCTCTTTTTTTCTTAGTCTGTCTAGCTAAAGATTTGTCAATTTTGTTGATGTTCTCAAGGAACCAATTTTTGTTTTGGTTTTTCTCTAGTTTATTTTATCTCTGCCTTAATCTTTATTATATCTTTCCTTCTGCTAGCTTTGTGTTCAGTTCTTTTTCTAGTTCCTTAAGTTATAAAGTTAGTTTGTTATTTTGAGATGTTTCTTGGTTGTTTTTTTTTTTTTTTTGGCCACACTGCACAGCTTGTAGGATTTTTAGTTCCCTGACCAGGGATTGAACCCAGACCCCCCAGGCAGTGAGCGCACGGAGTCCTAACCACTGGGCTGCTAGGGAATTCCCAGTTTCTTGTTTTTTTATTAAGTACTTTTTACTTTTTAAATTTTTATTTTTTTGGCTACTCTGTGTGGCATACTGGATCTTAGTTCCTCAACCAGGGACTGAACTCATAGCTCCTGCATTGGGAGTGCAGAGTCTTAACCATTGGACTGCCAGGGAAGTCCCTGGTTTTTTTAATGTAGTGTTTATAGCTATAAATTTCTTCCTTAGCACCACTTTTGCTGCATACCTTAAGTTTGATATGTTGTGTTTTGTTTTTCTTGGTCTCTAAGTATTTTCTAATTTCCCTTTTGATTTCTTTGATCCATTGGTTTAATTTCTACAATTTTGTGATTTTTTTTTTTCCCCGATGTTTCTTTCTGATACTGATTTCTAACTTTATCTTGTTGTGGTCAGAAAAAATACATGGTATGATATGTATCTTTTAAAATCTATTGACTAAGTTTGCAGCCTAACATATGGTCTGTCCTGGATAATGTCCCATATGCACTTGAAGAATGTATGTGCTGCTGTTTTTGGGGAGAGTGTTCTGTGTATGTCTGTAGATCTAGTTAGTTTATTAAGTCCTACTTCTTTATCTTCTGCTTGATCTATTATTGTGAGTGGGGTATTGAAGTCTCCAACTATTACTGTAAAGCTGTCTATTTCTCTTTAATTCTGTTAGGTTTTGGCCTCATATATTTTGATGGCCTGTCATTAGGTGTGTAAATGTTTATAATTGCTATGTCTAATTTCTGTAGCTAGCCTTTTAAAATATATAATGCTCTTTTTTGTCTCTTGAAATCTTTTTTTATTTCAAGTCTGTTTTGTCTGCTATTAGTATAGCCATGCATGCTCTCTTTTGGTTACCGTTTGCATTGTATACCTTTTTCCATCCTTTCCCTTTCAGCCCATTTGGGTCTTTGGATCTCAGCCTCTTGTAGATAGCATATAGTTGGATCATATGTTTTTATCCATTCTACAAATCTCTGTCTTTTCCTTAAGAGTTTAATCCATTTACACTTAAAGTAATTACATATAAGGAGAGATTTACTTCTGTCACTTAATGCTATTTGATTTTTAGACAGGCATACCTTGTTTTATTAAACTTTGCGGATATTGCATTTTTTATATTGAAGGTTTGTGGCAGCCCTGCGTCAAGCAAGTCTGTTGACGCCATTTTCCCAACAGTATTTGCTTACTTCGTGTCTCTGTTACACATTGGTAATTATGGCAGTATGCTGAACTTTTTCATTATCATTATATCTGTTATGGTGATATGTGATCAGTAATCTTTAGTATTACTACTACAGCTCACTGAAGGCTCAAATGATGGTTAGCATTTTTTAGCAATAAGGTATTTTAAATTAAGGTGTGTCCATTTTTTTTTAGACATAATGCTATTGCACATTTAATAGACTGTAGTGTAAACACAATATTTTTTTTTTTTTTTTTTTTTTGCGGTACATGGGCCTCTCACTGCTGTGGCCTCTCCTGTTGCGGAGCACAGGCTCCAGACGCGCAGGCTCAGCGGCCGTGGCTCATGGGCCCAGCCGCTCCGCGGCATGTGGGATCTTCCCGGACCAGGGCACAAACCCGCATCCCCTGCATCGGCAGGCAGACTCTCAACCACTGCGCCACCAGGGAAGCCCTAAACACAATTTTTATATGCACTGGGAAACCAAAACATTTGTGTGGCTCACTTTATTGTGATATTTGCTTTACTGAGACGGTCTGCAACGGAACCCACAGTATCTCCAAGGTATGCCTACTGTATGCCTTACGGCTTTTTTGTCCCTCATTTCCTGCATTATACTGTCTATTGTGCTTAGTTGATTTTTCATAGTGAAAAATTTTAAATTCCTTTTTCATTCATTTTTTTGTATTAACATACAAAATTTGTCTCCTTTATAGCTGCATCCTCATCCCTTTTGGTTGTTGATGTTACAAAATTAAATAATTGTGTGCCCCCCGAAAACTAATAATTCTTTTAGATGCATTAGGCTCTTATACTATATAAAAAATAAGATTTGGAATTATAAGACAAAGTTATAGTAATACTAGGTTTTACACTAATTTTTTTTTCCCCTGAGAATGTGTTAGTCTCCTAAATCATGTAGAAAGCAAAATGTGCAATTACAAACCATTGTTACAATACCAGCTTTTATAATTGCCCATGTATTTACTTTTATTGAGGTCTTTATTTCTCCATGTGGCTTGAAGTTACTGTCTTGGAGGACTCCCTTGAGCCTTTCTTGTATGGCTGGTCTAGTGGTCACGAATCCCCTCAGCTTTTTTTTTTTTTTTGCGGTACACAGGCCTCTCACTGTTGTGGCCTCTCCCGTTGCGGAGCACAGGCTCCAGACGCGCAGGCTCAGCGGTCATGGCTCACGGGCCCAGCCGGTCCGCGGCATGTGGGATCTTCCCGGATCAGGGCACGAACCCGCGTCCCCTGCATCGGCAGGCGACTCTCAACCACTGCGCCACCAGGGAAGCCCCCCTCAGCTATTGTTTATCTGGAGATAATTAATTTCTCCTTCACTTTTTTGAAGGACATTCTTACTGGATATAGGATGCTTGGCCGACAGTTTTTTTCTTTTAGTACTTGGGATGTATCAGCTCACTGTCTTGTGGCCTCCAAAGTTTCTGTTGAGAAATCTCATGATCTTATTGAGGATCCCTTGTATGTGACAGTTTGCTTCTTGCTGCTTTCAAAATTCTGTCTTTGGCTTTTGAAAGTTTGAGTATGATATGTCTTTTTATTTTTTGATACCATGATTTTAAGAATTGAGGTGTAGTTGATGTACAATATTATATAAATTTCAGGTGTATAACAAAATGATTCACAATTTTTAAAGGTTATATTCCATTTATACTTATTATAAAATATTGGCTATATTCCCTGTGTTGTACTATATATCCTCGTAGCTTATTTATTTTATACATAGTAGTTTGTACCTCTTAATCCCCTACCCTTATCTTGCCCCTTCCCCCTTCCCTCTCCCCACTGGTAACCACTAGTTTGTTGCCTATATCTGTGAGTCTGTATCTATTTTGTTATATTCATTAATTTTATTTTTTAAATTCCACATATAAGTGGTAACATACAGTATTTAGCCTAATACCCTCCAAGTTCATCTATGTTGTTGCAAATGGAAAAATTTCCTTCTTTTTTATGACTGAGTTGTATTCCATCGTATATATACCACATCTTCTTTACCCATTCATCTGTTTTTTTTTTAATTGAAGTATAGTTGGGGAGTTACCTGGTGGTCTAGTGGTTAGGATTTGGCGCTTTCACTGCCACGGCCTGGGTTCAATCCCTGGTCGGGGAACAGATCCTGCAAGCTGTGTGGTGTGGCAAAAAAAAGAAAAAAAAAAATAGAAGTGTAGTTGATTTACAATGTTGTGTTAATTTCTGCTGTACATCAAAGTGGTTCATTTATACACATATACATTCTTTTTCATATTCTTTTACATTATAGTTTATCAGAGGATATTGAATATAGTTCCTTGTGCTATATAGTAGGACCTTGTTGTTTATCAATTCTATATATAATAGTTTGCATCTGCTAACCCCAAACTCCCACTCCATCCCTCCCTCATCCCCCTCCCCCTTGGCAACCCTAAGTCTGTTCTTTATGTCTGTGAGTCTGTTTCTGTTTCGTAGGTAAGTTCATTTGTGTCATATTTTAGATTCCATGTATAAATGATATCATATGATATTTGTCTTTGTCTAACTTTAACTTCACTTAGTATGATAATCTCTAGGTCCATCCATGTTGCTGCAAATGACATTATTTTGTTCTTTTTTAATGGCTGAGTAGTATTCCATTGTATATATGTACCACATCTTCTTATCCATTCATCTGTCAATGGACATTTAGGTTGTTTCCACGTTTTGGCTATTGTGAATAGTGCTGCTATGAACATTGGGGTGCATGTATCTTTTTGAACTATAGTTTTGTCCAGATGTATGCCCAGGAGTGGGATTGCTGGATGATATGGCAACTCTATTTTTAGCTTTTTGAGGAACCTCCATACTGCTTTCCATAGTGGCTGCACCATCTTACATTCCCACCAACAGTGTAGGAGGGTTCCCTTTTCTCCATACCCTTTCTAGCATTTGTTATTTGTAGACTTTTTAATGATGGCCATTCTGACTGGTATGAGGTGGTACCTCTTTGTAGTTTTATTTGCATTTCTCTGATAAGTAGTGATGTTGAGCATCTTTTCATGTGCCTGTTGGCCATCTGTATATCTTCTTTGGAGAAATGTGTATTTAGGTCTTCTTCCCATGTTTTTTGGATTGGGTTGTTTGTTTTTTTGTTGTTGAGTTGTATGAGCTGTTTTTATATTTTGGAAATTAAGCCCTTATCAGTCACATGATTTGCAAATATTTTCTCCTAGTCCATAGGTTATCTTTTCGTTTTGTTTACTGTTTGCTATGCAAAAGCTTGTATTTGATTAGGTCCATTTGTTTATTTTTGCTTTTATTTCTATTGCCTTGGGAGACTGACCTAAGAAAACCTTGGTACATTTATGTCAGGATGTTTTGCTTATGTTCTCATCTAGGAGTTTTATGGTGTCATGTCTTATGTTTAAGTCTTTAAGCCATTTTGAGTTTATTTTTGTGTATGGTGTGAGGGTGTGTTCTAACTTCATTGAATTACATGTGGCTATCCAACTTTCCCAACACCACTTGTTGAAGAGACTGTATATTCTTGCCTCCTTTGCCAAAGATTAATTGACTGTAGGCATGTGTGTTTATTTATGGGCTCTCTATTCTGTTCCATTGATCCAGATGTCTGATTTTGTGCCAGTACCACACTGATTACTGATAGCTTTGTAGTACTCTCTGAAGTCTGGGAGGGTTAAGTATGATATGTCTTGATGTGAGTCTCTTTGAGTTCATCCTGGAGTTCACTGAGCTTCTTGGATATCTATGTTCATGTTTTTTCATCAGATTTGGAGAGTTCTGAGCTGCTGTATCTTCACATATTCTCTGCCTCTTTCTCTTTCTTTTCATTTTCTGGAATTCCCACAATGCATACATTGGTCTATTTGATGGTGTCCCATAGGTCCCTTAGGCTCTGTTCACTTGCTTCAGTCTTTTTTCTTTCTGTTCCTCAGACTTGATAATTTCCATTGTCCTATTTTCAAGTTTGCTGATTCTTCTGCCTGTTCAGATCTGCCTTTGAATCCCTCCAGTGCATTTTTCATTTCAGTTATTGTACTTTTCAGCTCCAGGATTTCTTTCTGGTTTCTTTTAAAGTTTTTAATCTCTTTTTTGATACTTTAATTTTGTTCACATGTTGTTTTCTTGACTTTTTGACATTTTCATTTCCTTGAGTATCTTTAAGGCAGTTAATGTCTTTGCCTAGTAGATCTGCCATTGGGTCTTTTTCAGGGACAGTTTCTGTTGATTTTTTTTTTTTCCTTTGAATGGGCTATACTTTCGTGTTTCTTTATGTGCCTTGTGATTTTTTTGTTGAAGACTGGACATTTGAATCTAATAACATGGTAACTCTGGAAATCAGATTCTCTCCCTTTCCTGGAGTTTGCTGGGATTTTTTTTTTTTTTTGTATATTTGGGGTGGGGGCTTGATTTTGAAGGATATTTCTGTGCTGAGGATCAGCTTGATGTATAAAATTAATGTCTTCTCAGTTCTTATCTGAGCCTTTTCCTGGACATTTCTGTAGGGACAGTGTTTTTTTTTATGTTCTACTCTTAATATCTGGCTCCCAAAGGGAGAAAAAGCAAAAAATGAAGTGGGGGAGGAAGGGAGCTGGCCCTTTATATCCAGGGAAGTCACTTCAGCCAGAGGGGGAGGGGATTACAACAATGGAGGGAGGTGCAACAACAATGGCTACCTTTCTCTTTGTATCTCTGTGATTGAAAGCAGCAGTCAGCGATCAGACCACAGATCTCCAGTATTTGGAAAATAGAGCTCTTTTTGCCTAACCAGCGTCCCCCAAGCTGTGTGCAAGCGACTCCAGGAACAGCTGCACAGCTGACTGGGGCTGAGAGCTGAAATTGAGGGAAATTAACTTCAGTTTATTGTCCAGGGCTTTACCCTGGCAGCTGCAAGCCTTCAACAGACTGCAAAGTTCCAAAATAGTTATGTCAGACAGATTCTGCCTTTGCAGTTGTTGTCTAGGTGGGACAGATTCCTGGTGCTTCCTACTCTGCTGTCTTCACAGAATCTTCCTCCTTTTTTAAGGCTAAATGGTATTTCATTGTATATATAGACCACATTTTTTTAAATACATTCATTTATTGATGGACACTTGGGTTGCTTTCATACCTTAGGTATTGTGAAAAGTGCCGCAACGAACATGGGAGTTCAGATACCTCTTTGAGATCTTGTGATGCTTGATTTAAGGTTTAAAAAATCGTATCTCTCCTGATGGTAATAATTATCAGTCTCATGTTAGAGTAACCTCCTGGTTATGGGCTATCCCAAACTCCCAATGTCACAGCAAACACAGTCTACTCATTTCAGTGTTTTTTTTCCATTTGATAAATTACCTGAAGTGAAAAGATGCTATTTGCTTCATTCTAGGCATGCCAGGCTGCCAAGAAAACAAAAACGGATGACCGAGGAGCAGATGAAAACACTTCGGAGCAGACAATCCTTAATATGATTTCCCAGAGCTCTTCAGATACAACTATTGCAGGTTTAATGAGTATGTCAGCTTCTTCTACCACAAGTGCAGTGCCTTCCCTTCCAGCCACTGAAGAGTCAACCAGTAACTTAAGCAATGTGGAGATGTTGCCGAGTGAGCGTTGGCTGTCCTCCCACCCTCCTTTTAAGGTAGAACCTGCTCAGGGTCATCGGACTAGTGAGAATTTAGCACTTATAGGAGTTGATCATTCCTTGCAACAGGATGGTTCAAATGCATTTGTTTCCCAGAAGCAGACTAGTAAGAGTGTGCCATCAGCTAAAGTATCACTGAAAGAATACCGTGCAAAGCATGCAGAAGAGTTGGCTGCCCAGAAGAGGCAACTGGAGAACATGGAGGCCAATGTGAAGTCACAGTATGCCTTCGCTGCCCAGAATCTTCTGGCTCACCATGATAGCCATTCTTCCCTCCTTCTGAAAATGCCCACAGAGGGCTCAGAAAACCCTGAGCGGCCTTTTCTGGAAAAGACTGACAAAACAGCTCTCAAAATGAGAATCCCAATGACAAGTGGAGATAAAGCTGCCACTTCAAAACCAGAGGAGATAAAAATGCGCATCAAAGTTCACACTGCCGCTGACAAGCACAATTCTGTGGATGACAGTGTCACAAAGAGCCGTGAGCACAAAGAAAAGCACAAGACTCACCCATCTAATCATCATCATCATCATAATCACCACTCACACAAACACTCTCACTCACAGCTTCCAGCTAGTACTGGGAACAAACGTCCAGGTGATCCAAAACATAGTAGCCAGACAAGCACCTTAGCACACAAACCCTATAGCTTGTCTAGCTCTTTCTCCTCTTCCAGTTCTTCTCGTAAAAGGCCCTTCCCTGAAGAGACTGGAGGGGCAGTGTTTGATCATTCAGCTAAGACTGCCAAGAATACTAAATCCTCTTCCATAAATTTCTCCTTCCCTCCTCTTCCTGCAATGGCCCAGTTGCCTGGGCATAGCTCAGACACAAGTGGCCTTACTTTTTCACAGCCCAGCTGTAAAACTCGAGTTCCTCACATGAAATTGGATAAAGGCTCCGCTGGGGCCAATGGTCACAATGCAACCCAGACCATAGACTATCAAGATACTGTGAATATGCTTCACTCCCTTCTCCATGCCCAAGGCGTTCAGCCCACTCAGCCACCTGCGTTTGAATATGTTCATTCTTATGGAGAATATCTGAATCCACGGGCTGGTGGAATGTCCTCCAGACCTGGCAATACAGACAAACCCCGGCTACCACCTCTACCATCAGAACCTCCTCCACCACTTCCACCCCTTCCCAAGTAAAAAAGAAAAAGAGGAGAAAAAAACTTTAAAAACACATCTTTTTTTTTTAAACTACTGATTCTGGACTAAGAAAATTACTTCCCTTATGAAACATGTCACCCTTGTTGGACTAGAAATAAATTTATATTGAGACATGGGAAGGTGGTAGAGGGCCTTGGTTATTATATCGCCTGCCTCAGAAATTTAACTATTTTATTATAGTTTTTACTGAGAGGTGAGAATGTGTTAAAGCTGTGAAGGATTCAGAATACTTTCTCTGTTCTTGGCCTCTCCACCTCCTAATTAGGTCGATTAGAGTCGATATCTTCCCTCTTCTTGCCAGGACTGAAGTATGGAGGGTTTGTTTTATCAAACAGTTGTGGATCCTTTTGGTGTTTAATATATCAGAAGAGAGGAAGTATTTAAATGTCAAAATCTTTTAAGAGACTTTAAAAAAATAATTTAAAGAAAGTAAGTTATCTGTTTAGTTTTTTTATATAATTGGGGAAGGGATAGGGATTTTGCTGTGTGTATGAGATACACGGCAGTGAGTCCTGGGGGGTGGGATTGGAGGGTGGGGGGTGTGTGTGTAGTGGGGATGGGAGGATAGGATTTTGGCCGTGAGTTCTGAGATCGGCTCTGGCCACTTGAAGTGTTTCGACCTTTAAGTGTGTATGTAAGTGTGGGTATGTGTGTTTTAAAATCATGTTTTATCTTTCCTTCCCTGTACTTCACCATTTTTACTTCCTAACAGTCTACTAGAGAGAACACGGTGTGGCCTTTAAAACATAAAGGAAGGAAGAGGCCTGTATTTGACATTTCTCTTTCTTTATGTTGTAATTGAGGGTAGCCTTCTAAATTCTAGTTTGGGCAGGTGCAGCCAATGGTCTGACTCTGGACTCCATTATAAAAACTTCCTTTTTACCCCCTTTTTCCTTTTGATACAGAACAAAGGTGGGGTTGAGGAAGAAGGCTGGAGAGCTAGGCTGGCTTCTGCCCTACAGAATTGGGTGTCCTTTTTTTCATATTGGGCTTTGGGAAAGTGTTCAAGTAAGAGCAGTCTCAGGGTCTCTGAAGGGTAGGGGGATGTACTATCCTTCCTGTGAAAGCCCAGACCATATGTGAGAATAGATCTGGGAGAAGCCATGGAGCTAAAGGATACTGAAAACAATGAAAACTGTGATTGGGAATTTTTAGGACATTGTATTTTAAATTATATTATGAATGTAAGACTTGATTTTTATCTGTAGATCTGAAGGGAGGCAGCTGCATCCTCAATTTTTGCAGCCTATATGACTTCAGAGATTGGAGCTTATGAATTTAACAGTGCTGGTGCCATGAAGGTGAGCAAGCCTAGCCTTCAGATACTGTTATGTTTAGATTGTACATCTTTGGTGGTTTTAGCTTCTAGGCAGAAGTTCTTCTGTAGATTTCTAAGAGTCCTTTAGAAAAATGGATCAGGAGTCCTATTCTAATGGGTGCTTAACTATCCCATATTTTAGGAGTGAACATTTTTGTTGAGGAAAGAAATCTTTCAAGGGGCCAGAAAGAATTCTAAGCCAAGTTGTCCAGCTGAAAATGCCACCTAGCCACAGATTATTTAATGTGATATTTTTTCAGTCTTCATGGTGTTTTTTGCCATGGAAAAGGTGATGCAATTTGAATTTGTCTTCTTGATTTTAATGCAGCGTCTTTCACACCAAATATTCTTTGTGGATAAATTGATTTTTTTCATTGGTAGTCATAGGGAGATAGGAGTTGTACATGTGCTGCTGCTTGCCAGGAACAGGTTGGGGAGAAAACTGAGACAGTTGGAATTGATGATGCACTGGCCTAATATAGGAGGGAATTCATTCAGTAAGCCTTAACTGAAGGGGAATTAGTGTCCTGCACTTCTGCATATTTGAACTGTCTGGAGTGCCTGCCATTGCTGTGTAAAGTGAGCTCTGTGCTGATTGATACACCAGTAATACTTTTGACTTGGAATGTCACTTTACTTTTATGGATGACATTTTCCTCTTTCTCCTTGATATTTTCTGTGTTGTGCTAGGTACTTGGTAATTGGTAGATGCGTGGTGTGTTTACTAAATTTAGGCTATTTGTTTAGATTTTGTTTGGCGGAGTCAGCTTTCCTTTCTGACCTTCCCAAAAGGTTATTTAGTTTGCATCTGTATCTTGTGGAATTGATGATCACTGATTTATGAAAATGTCTTTTACAGCTTTCAGTTTTTCTCATCAAATGTCACATATTTTCTAACCACATTCACTTTCTCACCACAGAGATACATATCCACTTGGCCTCAGCAGTTCTCCATGGCAGTCTGTAGTTCCTTAGAACTTTGTCAGGAGTGACCTTGAAAAAAGTGCTTACTAGAGCCTAAGAGCTGCTTTACGCTGCATAGTCTGGCCCTTGCACTAGTAGATCATTGCTGATATAGGTCAATTTAGAGACTTTTTTATATTAGTGCCTCCTGATACTGTTTTAAGATACCTACAGTGTCCGCTTTTATATCTATGCATATGTCATGAAACTTCTTATGGGCTCTGCATGAAGCTGCTTACTGCATTGTCTTTGGGTTAGCAGATGTGCCTGTCAGCTAGCATGCATGTTGTCCAGATTCCATAAGCTTAGGCTTCAGAAGATTGTGTGGTTTCTAAATGCTGTGTCTTCTCTTACCCTCACCACTTCAAAGGGTGAGAAACAGGATTTATACATGCAAAGTTAGTCTAGTAAACAGGGCTTTTTTCCCCCTCCTTTTAACCTTATCAAGGGTAAGTGGTGGTAAGCAGGCCTGGAGCCTCAAGTTCTGTAAATTTCATTCCTATAACTTTGCTTGAATCTCATGTTGGCAAAAACAAATACCTGTGAATTGTCATTAGGGCTTTTAATCAGATACCTGTGTTGCTGTTAGCTGAACTCTAGTGAAGCATTAATCTAAAGCTACATTGGTCTTCTGAAGTATCAGTTATGCGTTTTGGGTTTAGAAAATATGTAGGAATTAGTCTAGTCTTTTCACTTGAATCAATGTGTTTCCATATCTGAGACCCTTAGCTTCCTCTTTTTTTTTTTAAATGATTTTAGTGTTTTGATTTAATGTATCCTTTTACATAGTTCTGTATTATTGGCTTCACCAGTATTGATAGAAAAATTTAAATCTCCAGTTGGAAACAGCAATGGATTAGGATATAGAAACAAAATCATGGTAACATCAGTGCTGGATTTACTTAAGCCTCTGCTACTTAATTCCCCATGTTGAAAATCCATACCCCTTATGCCTTGTTTCTGGACAAAGGCAATTAGAGGAGTCTTATCCCAGTATGGTTGGATTTTAAACATATCTGTGTTTCCCCCGCAGAAACACAGGACTGTGGGAACTTGGGAACTGATTAAATTTTAAAAGGATTAGTCCTTTGTTGATGATCTGTTTTGATACTAATGCCAGGAAAAGGGATTCTAGGACATCTTGAAGTTGGAATACAAATATTATTCTCTTGGGTTTGGGAGAATTTAAGCAGTCTATGCAACCCTTCACATGGTGAGAAATAAGCCCTCTGCAGTCCCACGAAACTTTCAATGACTTTGATGCCTCCCCAAATTTCTTGTGTTGCTGCTTGTTAACACCCAGCTTTTAACTGAGTGTTTGTTCCTGGTGGTTTAAAAAATGTTCATGTTTTATCACACTGTCAAGTTTTATCTTTTTATCCCTCTGTGGGATAAAAAGCATGGTACTATAATCCTGCCTGATAGAGTGGTCTGGAGTGAGAATTATTTTTTAAGTGGGAGACCATTCCATTTTAATGTTTCTAAAGTTTTTAGCATGAACTTGGCATTGGAAAAGGGAGGGCAAAAAAGGAACGTTTACTAAAAAGTGGTGTCTACTCTTCCCCTTTATGAGTGTGTATTCGTGGTGAATGAAGAGAAGAGAAAGACTTGAGAGCATGCTAATTGAAGCCAGAGCAAGTATGTCTTCATCAGGTTATCAGGAACTCTTCAGTTGAAAGCTGAGGCCTTAACTGATTAGTGGTTGATCACATTGGAATTGGTTATAAGATGGAAGTGCTGGCTGGGTTAAGCACCCAAAGAAAAGAATGCAGCCCACTAACTTAGTGTTAACCTAGGTTTCTGGATTTGAAACTGACCTCCCCACCCTACTCCACACACCTAAAACTGTTTTCTTATCAGACCAAAGAGCAAAGAAGGAAAAAAAAAAAGTAAAACACTTTTCCAATCTATGTCACTCAGGTACAATTTTGTGGTGATATTTTTGTCTGTTTTCTTTGTATTGCTCTTAAGAGCCCTTTCTCAGCATATTATTCTGTTCTTGCCTCTGTCCTCCTTGGGGCACCTCAGTTCTGGATGCTACCCCTGGGATCTCTACTGCTGTTATGTGAATGGTAAGATATAAGTGACCATTATAGTAAGGGCTCTTTGTAAAACATTAAAAAAAATTTTTTAAAAATTTAAAAAAGGATGTTGTATACATTTTATAGTCTGGCTATCAGTTTGATATCTTGCTGTCAAGTATGTTTCTCAATCTGTATTTATCCATCCCATCAATAAATGTTAATGATAAAACAATCATCTGATTATTGTTTATGTGTACTGAGTCTTCAAGTTAGTCTTTAACTGTCATTTGATTGATATGATAATAGTTTTGTTTTAGTTTTGGTAATATAGTATGTACTTTCTTACTGCACAAGATCCTATGGGAATTGAGTTCATTGGAAATAGCTAACTAAGATTTGATCATTACAGTGAACCTGATGGTATATAAAGTATGATGTGGCAGAGGGGGAAAACCCCTCATTCTGTATTGTCGCATGGATACCTGGAAGGGTGACTGGTACACAGAAAAATATATAGCTCTAACAGATGATAGCAACATGTACTGCTTATCTAGCAAGCACTATCAATGATTCATAATTGTATATTTGGTTCTTTGAAAACTGAAATGTTGGTATAGACAGCAGTGCTTTTGGAAGAAAAAATTAATAGCCTTTTTGGTGGTGCCTGGAAAAGCTGATAGGGAATACTCACCCTTTTCTTGGGACATAATAAAACCACACACACAAGGTAAATCTTGCAAATTACCCATTTAAATGGAAAGAATTTTTATGCTATAATGCTCAAATTATATAAAAAATGTTAGGAGTAGCTATAGTTTAAAAACTCTAAAAGGAACAAAATATAAGTTTAACAGAATGTTCAACACTTCTGAAAAAAAAATCACTTGAGTCTTGAGTTCTGTTCATTCCGTCCTTCCATTTTCTGAAATAAGACAACTTAAGATTTTTGTTTGCTGTGCCTCTCCTGAAACTTCTGTGGAAGCTGCCGATGTTTTAGGAATTTTGGTCTGGTTTGAATGGAAGAATAGAGAAGTAGTAAATGAACGATGTGAGAATGGATGATACTATAAATTTATTATAAAGTCATAAATAGTGATTTGCTTTTGTTAAAAGAGATATCAACTGTGTCATCCTTGGCAATAGATGAGGTATAAATCAATGTAAACTTCCAAACAGCTGGATCCCCAATTATAGAGGTTTGTTAAACTAACTGGGATAGAGCTAAGTTTCATCTTATGATCAGTGCCTAAATCATCCTGGTCTCTCAGACACTTTTGAGAGCCAATAAGATTGGCTTGATCTCTGTCATTCAACTTTCTGTAGAAAGTTTGAAGCCCTTTCTGTGACTTCTGTGGATTCCCTTAGAGACTTGTATTTATTGTAATCTCTAGCTCTGGCACCTACTTCTGCTGAATTGATTTGATTTGTGGATTGTCACATGTCTTACTTGTGCTACCTTTTTTGCATTGTGGAATCTTAACCCCTTTTCTTAATTTCACATAACACTCAAAACCAACAGGTAACCAAAAAATCACAGTGATGAAAACAAGTTAAAATTGAAAACTAGATCCATCTTTCCTGAAAAGTAGTTTCAGGCATTTCCCTGCTTTTCATTTATCCCTTCATTAGAAAATAGTATCTACCAAGTACTGTATACTGTTTACAGATGATAATATGGCAGTAAACAAAGCAAGCATCTTGCCCTCATAGAACTTACATTCTAGTTGTAGGGGAGAAAAGTAAAACATAATATGCTAGATGATAAGTACTTTGGAGAATGTAAAGCAGGGAAGGAGGGACAGGGATTTTGTGTGTGCATGTAGGTAAGTAGGATTGTTGAAATTGGAAATAAGATGGCTAGGGAGGAAGGCCTTACGAAATCATAGTTCAGCAAAGACCTGAAAGAGGTGAGAGAGCAAGCCACAGGAATATTTGTGGGTAAGATCATTCCAGGAAGCAAGTGCAAAGGCTCTGAGGTGAGAAGATACCGGCACGTTTGAGAAAGAGCAAGGAGGCCAGTGTAGCTAGTATAGAATTGAGTGAGGAGGAGAGAGTAAGTAGTAGGATAATGTGGTTAGAGAAGCAGCAAAAGGCTAGATACAGTAGGGCCTTGTAAGCCATTAGGAAGACAGTGAAATGGAGCACCATTGACAAGTGTTGAGTAGAGAAGTAACATGATCTAGCTTGGGTTTTAAAATGATCATTTGGTGGGGAATTCCCTGGCAGTCCAGTGGTTAGGACTTGGCGCTTTCACTGCCAGGGCCCGGGTTCAATCCCAGGTCGGGGAACTAAGATACTGCACCATTGCAAGCAGCGAGGCATGGCCAAAAAAAAATGTTCATTTGGCTTCTGTGTTGAAAAATGGACTATATAGAGTCAAGGGTAAGGAGACTCTCACAATAATTAAGGGAGCAGATGCAAGTGGCTTGGACCAGGTTGGAAGCGCTGAAGGTAATGAGAAGTTACATATCTTGAAGTTGGAGCCAGTAGGATCTGCTATAAGGTTGGAAGAGAAGTCGAGGATGACTCCCAGTGTTTGGCCCAAGAAACTGGAAGGAAAAAAGATGAGGATGACTATAGGAAGTGCAGGATTTGGGCATTTATTTATCTCCACTCTCACACACAAACACACTTTTTCTCTGGGATTAGCCCCCAAAAGTCCGAATTAAAAATTCTCTTTCCTTTAAGAATTCATCTTTCCTAACCGCTATTTACGAACAGCCTCAGGTCTACTTTAACCTATTCAGTAGCTAGCAAAGTGTTAATTGGATTAAAAACAGCCATCTACTTTGTTAAAAAGCACAAAGAATTTGCTAATATCTTGACCATTTAATATCTCTCCCCCACTTAGAAGGAAGTGGGGTTTTTTTTGGCTGCTTTGGGCCTTCGTTGCGCACAGGCTTTCTCTAGTTGCGGTGAGCGGGGGCTACTCTTCGTTGTAGTGCGAGGGCTTCTCATTGCAGTGACTTCTCTTGTTGTGGAGCACGGGCTCTAGGCGTGTGGGCTTCAGTAGTTGTGGCTCGTGGGCTCTAGAGCGCAGGCCCAGTAGTTGTGGCACCTGGGCTTAGTTGCTCTGCGGCATATGGGATCAAACTCGTGTCCCCTGCATTGGCAGGCGGATTCTTAACCACTGCGCAACTAGGGAAGCCCAGAAGTGGTTCTAAATAGCGTTTTTTGGTCTGTTTTGGGCTTAGCAGAAAGATTTTTTTTTCCCCCAAGACCTTCAGTAGACGCTCTAATTAAAGCCTTTGTTGCATCTCTAGTCCCTAATGCCTCTTTACATTGTTCCCTATAGTAGCTTTAATATTCCTTTTTGATTTCACTGCATTTCGTTGAAAATTCCCATATTTTCTGTAATGTGGCTTCCTCTCCTAGTTTTGAGTTACAGAGTGTTTATAACAAATGTCTTTGTACCTCTTCTGAGGGTTGGAGTGTTTGCTTATGTATATAACTCATAGCTGCTATTTAATGGCTGTATTGCATCTACAATCCCAAACTACTCTAGAATGTTTACTCCAAAAGAGCAGGTTTATTGTTCTTGTTCTCCCTGTATCCCCAGTGCCTGGCATTTAGGTGCTCAGTAAATGAATGAATCTCATGAAATGGCCTTCTAGGACTGCCCTAATCTCTGGGAAACGGGAGGTATAAGCTCTCTACCCATTTCGGTTTTAATCACTTCTTATGCCTAAACTGCTGTTCTCCAGCTTTGTAGATTCTCTACGCTCACTACTGAACCACGCTCACCTGCTCATTGGTAATGGAGAAACAGCTTACTTAAATGAAACTGACAGCAGGTGAGAGCTTGGGAAGGATGGGATGCAAAAAAGATCCAGAAGGGTTATGGGGAGAAAATGTTGGTTCCTGTCTACCAGAGGCGTGGTGGAGATGGAAGAAGGGAGAGAGGCTTTTAACTAAAGATGCTTAGAGGATGATAAAATTGGGATTGTGTCTGCCATTTCTATATAGCTGCATTATTTAGCACGGAATTGTAGAGAATTTTAGAGAATCAAGGCCGCAACGGGAACTCATATTTCCTAATTCTCAATCCAATGCTCTTCACTATATGAGAGGGAATAAAAGGGATAAAAAATGAGGGCTGGGTTCAAATTCGCCTTCTTCCCCTAATTACTAGATATGGGCTCATTCTGTTTCTCTATTATCTGTAAAATGGAGATTATAGCTTCTTCCTCTTAGGATTGTTCTGAAAATTAAATGTTTATATATGTAATTTCCCAGACTTAATAAGCATTCAAAAAATGTTTCCATCAGTGAACTGTTCACAAAACTAAAGCCTTTTCCTGTAAACACTGAGAGTCAAATGTACAGTGATCCTTTGGCCTCTATATGTCGATTTTGTACCTACTGTTTAGGGGTGGTGAGGTAGCCGCGGCCTAGGACCACAGACAAGAGAGGCCAAATGCGGCCTGAACACCAGCGATGATGGGAGATGGAAAGTCATCGTTTTCAGTGAGCGCGTTCCACAGCCCGCGCTCCCTCCGCCTCACTCTCTCTGGAGCTGAGTTACCGACAGACAGCTCTTCTAGCCACCCAGCCGCGCCTTTTCTCAGCGCCCCGCCCTCCCAGGCTTGATAGGTAGCCAATGGTGACACAGAGTTGTAGGCGCAGTAGCCAATCAGCGGTTGGGAGCCCGGAAAGGAATGGTTAGAAGCGACTGGCGCTGCCAGACCGTAAGCAGCGTGGCGTGGCTGCAAAGGTAAGATGGCGGCGGCGCTTGCTCTTCGCCTTTGCAGTTAAGCTGCTGCTTGCCCCGTCTGTCCGTTCCGAGCTGCTACTCTGCCTCAAGTCAGCGTCAGAGTCAGTCTCCTCTAGGCTCCCAGAACCCAGATTCTCCGGTGCCCGGAGCTTTAGGACAAAATGGCGCTTGCACGGGCCGCCGAGGATGGGCAGGGCCCAGCCGTGAGCTCTGAGGCGGGCCGGGACAAAGGCAGCGTGCGCGGAGGCGGGGGTGGCGGGTGGCCCTGCGGGTTTGCCGCGCCGCGTGGGGCCGGCGCTGGCGCTTCGCCCTCGTGCTGCGGCTGTGCGAGCCCTTGAGATGTTTTCAGCCTGGCGGTGGTCGGGGTGGGGGGTGGGCTTGGACTGGGAAGTTGAGGTGAGGCAAATTCACTAACGCCTGGGGGGACCTGGACGGAGGGGAGTTAAGGAGCGTGACTTCCGCTTGTCTTTTAGAAGCCATGCGCAGTCTGCCCAGATATCGTGGAGCAGGAATTTTCGGGAAGGGTAAGGGCTTTTTGATCTTTTGTGTGACCCTGCAGGTTTTGGTATGAACAGGATTCGGATCCACGTCTTGCCGACCAGTCGGGGGAGGATCACCCCAGTGCCCAGGTCTCAGGAGCCCCTATCTTGTTCGTTTACTCATCGCCCATGCTCGCAACCTCGTCTGGAGGGGCAGGAGTTTTGCATTAAGCATATACTTGAAGACAAGAATGCCCCTTTCAAGCAGTGTAGTTATATATCTACGAAGAATGGAAAAAGATGTCCCAGTGCTGCCCCAAAGCCTGAGAAGAAAGATGGGTATATATGTATAGATATCTGTCGTTTGTACTTTCAGTTTTTAAGTGAGAGGAGGATGTGGCATGATGTGGGTTGGGAATAGCTGCCTAGTTTTTTATGTCACGTGCTTGTAAAATTGAGGTTATGGGTATATCCTTCGAAAATTTAAAAAAATGGTGAAAACAGTAAGGAGACGACTCCCAGTTGGGTCACTTTGTTATCTCTTTGGATCTTTTCCCTTATCTGTAAAATAAGGATTATTCTTAACCCTAGGTTCCACGACTCTTGGCTGTCCTTGAGCCTTAGGTAATAATGCAAAATCATATTAATATATATGTATTTTTCTGGGAAAAACTTCATAGCTTTCATCATTTAAGCAAAAGTATCTATGCAGAAACATAACTTGACTAGATAATTCTGCATATATCATTTGGTTTTAAAATTGTGTCCTACATCTTATTACCTACAGTGGATTGATACTGAAGTAAAATGTTGTCTTCCAGAACCAATTTTGAAAGATGAAAGTGAATCTCTTTGATTTGTTGTGAAATGATGTCAGCATTTTTAGAGATGGAATGTTTTGTTTGATGGATAGAGCACTACTAGGTTATGCTCCCTGCATTTCCCATTAGTAATACCAAATGAGTTGACCTTGGGCCAGTTAAATTATTTAGCTTTACTGGCATTTTAAATTTATAAATGAAGATAATAGTCATTTTAATTTCCTGAAAATGATCTAAAGATCAGTGTCTGTGAAAATAGTTGAACTCTTTTAAGAGAGAACCAGAGTGTAAAATGTTAATATTTTGTCTCCTTAGGGTGTCCTTCTGTGCTGAACATGCCCGTAGGAATGCCCTTGCACTTCATGCTCAAATGAAGAAGACCAATACAGGGCCTGTGGGTGAAACACTCTTATGCCAGCTGAGCTCATATGCCAAGTCAGAGCTGGGTCCTCAGACTCCAGAAAGTAGCCGCAGTGAAGCCAGCCGAATTCTGGGTAAGGGTCTTCTCTCCCAGAATGAAAAAGGAGGAAAAAAGTTAACAAAGAACTTAATTTGGTTTAGCACAGTGCCTTGAACATACGTGCCACTTGATAGTACGATATTATTGTTAATTTGTAGGCAGTTTGGTGAGAATTCAGGATTGCCATGTTGTTCACTATTCTCTTTGGTTTTAAGTAGTGGGTGCTTAGGTTTACTACCCTGAGTTTGACTCTTTCCTTCAATGCTGTTTTTTATACGTACCATCTTTGCTAGGTAAGGTAATTTCAGGAAACAGAATAATTTTGAGTTGGCCTTTCTGTCCCTTTGAGGGCATGGTTAACTCATTTGTGTTACAAGTACTCATACTTGGGATGTATTTTCTTAAGCCATTTTTGTTTGTCAGTGCCTCTGTACTAAGCTTTTTTAATTTTAAGATTTGGGTTGATGTGTTAAGTAATCTAGTTTTGTGTGGTGGAGTTACAGAGGTGGGAAGTCTTAATGGCTGCTCTCCCTTCCTTGCCTCAGATGAAGACAGCTGGAGTGATGGGGAGCAGGAACCCATTACTGTGGATCAGACATGGAGAGGTGACCCTGACAGTGAAGCTGATAGCATAGACAGTGATCAAGAAGATCCCCTAAAGTAAGTTGTAACTCCACATAGGGCTTTTAAATATTTTAGTAGTTAGTATGTGGAATGTAGTACTGCATGCTGTTTAGTAGATTAATAACCTAGGAGGGTTGAAGATAGCTATTTGTGAGCAGTAATAAATAGCTTCTGCATATTAAAGTGTCATTGTTCACCATCTTGCTTCAGGGTAGGATTTGATTCTTTTTTTAGAAGTCTTGTAATTTGGGAAAATCTTGGGACATCAGATTCTACACATGAGAAAGTGTAGGGGAGAAAATAGATTTCTTGGACATAGGAGTGGGAGGTGGGTGGAGATCAGTTAGAAGAGAAAATTGATGTGAATTGGTTCTTGGCTTAAACCTCAGGAATAATAAAGTGATTATATTTGAATAACTACTTTTTTTTGCAAAGTTCTGTCGGATTAATTTATTTGTTTAAGAAAAATTAAAAGGTGTTCAGGAGCTTCCTTTGGTTTCATGCCTAAGAAAGAGAAACTGATTTAGAAACCCAGAAGTGAGTAATCAACCTAATTATATCTTACTAAGGTTCTGCTCATTACTTAACCCATGTTCGCTTTGGAGTTGTAGACATATTGCCACTCAGAAGTCTCATGTTTCTATGTCTCATGGTTTGGGTTTAGTTTTTGTTTTCTTTCTGATTTCTGTCTCATGACACTTCTCACTGACAGTCAGGTGGAAGAACTCTGAATAGTGGGAGGGGTAGTGAATTTCTAGACTTGACTGTGTTTGACAAATTCTTAGAATAGCATTTTCTTCGTTCCTTGGATTCTGAAGTTTATAAGAGGTCATTTACGATTACACTTTCTGAGTAGTATAATTTCATCTATTTAACTAATCTCGATGTAGTAAGCTATTCAGGAAGTACTTGTTTGGAGAGTCCATCTAAGTAGTTTGAGAAGGAATGTTTGTTTCAGGATTCTTTTGCAGTAGAAGCTTTATACCAAGCAACATATATGTTGTTTTTTTTCCCCCCCTCCTCCATTGTGCTTCTAGAAATGCCAAACTTGCTTCTTTGAGGAGGTGTACACACTGTAGGGTCACAGAGTGACTGTCTTTTGGTGTGGTAAACGCTCAGTTTTGAAGGTCCAGAAACTCGATTTTGTCAGTAGTAATCTAGAGTGGATCAGTCTCTAGCGGACACATTCATTCTAATCTGACTTAACAAGAGATTGCTATATAAACCGAAATACCAGTTAATTTTATGAGAAGTATAAATGTTAAGAGGACTAGGTACTTGATGTTAGTTTCCTTTAAAAGAAACATTCGAAGGGGAAAATAAAGCCCCAGATGTGCTCAACTATTAGGTAACTAAATATAAGGCTTTCCTTAATTCTCCCAGTGATACTATTTAAAAAAATTTTTGACCAACTAAAATCCAGTTGTCCCTCATAATTTGAGGGGGATTGGTTCCAGGATCTGACCCGGGTACCAAAATGCAAGGATGCTCAAGTCCCGTAGTTGGTCCTCCATACCTGGAGATACCCACCAGCGGGAGTAAATAGTACTATACGTATATGCATTTTTAGAGATGTAAATAGAGTTGTTAATTGTCTGCTTACAATATTTAATTCATTAATGTGGTTACATATTATATTTAATATAAGTAATGAAATTCTTTTAATTAAGAATTTTCATCTTTGGTGCTAATTTTTATTTATTTATTTATTTTTGGCTGCGTTGGGTCTTTGTTACTGCATGCGGGCTTTCTCTACTTGCGTCAAGTGGGGGTTACTTTCGTTGCGATGTGTGGGCTTCTCATTGCGGTGGCTTCTCTTATTGCGGAGCCCAGGCTCTAGGCACACGGGTTTCAGTAGTTGTGGTTGGTGGGCTCTAGAGCACAGGCTCAGTAGTTGTAGCGCATGGGCTTAATTGCTCCGTGACTAGGGATTGAACTCGTGTCCCCTGCATTGGCAGGTGGATTCTTAACCACGGTGCCACCAGGGAAGTCCCGGTGCCAATGTTTTTGTTATCATTTTTGAATCATTAACCGTTTATAGCATATACCTTCACTTGCTTGTTTCAGAAAGGGTTCTTTTTGAATTGTTTATGATGATGTCATTAGAGATTTTATCCTAACTAGAATTATTGTTGGCATATTTTTCCCCATTGTAGGTACATATATGTGATTTCTCTCAAAATAATCATTTGCTTAATTGCTTTGTAAAAAGTAATCTTTAAAAGCTTGTTTCCAGGATCATCCAACACTGGTGAAATTTTAGCTTAAGAGTAATTGTTAAATCTTTCCCTATTTAAAAAGTAAGTTTTATCATGTGACCTCTACACGCATCCAGAACTTGTTTTGGTAAAGGTCATTTCAGGTTATTGAGTCTTCATCATTGTTATCAAAATGAAGAAATTTGAGAGAATGCACTTTTAAGAAGAGACACTATTTAATAGAATATAAGGTGACTCTTTTTTGAAGTTGAATTCTAATAACAAATCCTACATTTATATTTGTGTATATCAGAGCAAGAAGAATTAGTACATGACTTTCATAACTAGCTGTGAATGTCTGGGACATCCATCTTTAAATAAATGATCCATTTTTCACATGAACTAGGCATTCATATTAGTTAGGGTGCTCATCCTCTCCCACCCCCGCCCCAAATGATTTGTAGTAAATTCTAATTTTAGTGGCTTCCCATTTATAAATTATAGTCCCCAGATCATTGGTTAAATTCTCTTCTGACAGGGTACAATGAAATTAATTTCATTTTAACAAACTTGGTACTATGTTAAGGCCTCAGTATTTTAGGGGGTACAGACATATTAATGCAGACATGCCCCATTTTCCTGAATATGAATAACCTAGTCACCTTTTTTAGACCTTAGATATTTTTAAAACCTTTTCACATTTTCTGATAGTCTTAGATTTTGTCATTTCTGTAATTTTCTGGGTTTTTTTCATGTTTTGGTTCTTAATTTCTTTTCACTTATTTTTATCAGAGTACTTTGTAGTTGTAGTTCTCTTATACACAGGTAGTTTTGTCTCCTATTTATATTTAGGAAAAGTTTTTGGCAGAGATTACTTGCTTTCAGTCCTAAAGTTAATAATTTTATTCTGTGTATTTCAGTGATTTAAGAGTTAAATTTTAAAGAGCACATATTTTTGGATTCAAAATTAGTATGTAATTTGTGTATATTGTCTTTTAAATAACAAATAATTTTTATTCAGTCAAAATATGAAAATAGCAAGTCAGGGTATATATCTAGCTTGTTCTTTCTGTTTATATAATGATCACATAAGACAAATGGAACCAAAAGTCTTTTAAATTTGCAGTTAATCCCTTAAACTTTGAGTTAAATCAGAGGCAGGAACCAGTCTTTAATTAAACTGACATTTAAACTGATTTGCTTATGCGACCTCATTAATCACTAGAATAAGTTTTTTTTTTAAGTTCTGTTGATTCATATAGTTGGTGGCAAAACTTAATAAAGTTGGGCTTCCCTGGTGGCACAGTGGTTGGGAATCCACCTGCCAAGGCAGGGGACAAGGGTTCAAGCCCTGGTTGGGGAATATCCCGCGTGCCGCAGACCAACTAAGCCTGTGAGCCACAACTACTGAAGCCCGTGCGCCTAGAGCCCGTGCTCCGCAACAAAGAGAGGCCACCGCGATGAGAAGCCCGTGCACTGCAACGAAGAGTGGCTCCCGCTCGCCGCAACTAGAGAAAGCCCGCGCGCAACAAGGAAGACCCAACGCAGCCAAAAATAAAAAATAAATTTATTTTAAAAAAAAACTTAATAAAGTTGCTGTGAATCTAGATCTTTGGCAAAGGGTTACTCCAGGGTACGATATTTTGAGAATATTGTCAAAATGAGCTGAGGACATTGACTAGCCATTGTGACCAGTGTTTTGAGGGCCTGTGTAAACTCCAAAATACAAGTGTATTTTTATTTTTTATTTCTATTTAATTTTAATTAATTAATTTATTTTTGGCCGTGTGGCTTGTGGGATCTTAGTTCCCGGACCAGGGGTTGAACCTGGGCCCTCAGCAGTGAGAGCATGGAGTCCTGACCACTGGACCGCCAGTGTATTTCCCTACGAGTATATTTTTAAATTAGAAGTCATAATTGTTTGTTATCTTTTGTGCTTTAATTAAAATGTATTGAGATACATGCTGCTAAATTAAACACTCTTAAGCTATCCTGACTGTGATTTTTCGGTATTAAATTATTAAATGGAACAAGAAGGTAGATTAATAAAAATTTTGAGTATTCTATATCTTTACTCCTATTAAAACATAATGCAAATAACTGGGGAAAATAATGAAACATTTCCCTTTTCCCATATTGTGATATCGTACATTAGTATCCATTCTTGGGAATTTTCTTTTTTGTTTTGTTTTTGAGTAACAACTTGAATGGTAAAATGCTGTGTGAAAACATTCCTGTTTAATAAGGTGATTGTCTCAGCACTGACTGTTGAATAGCAAATCTAAGTCTCACCTTCACTCCTTTTTCCTTCTAAGCTTGGGTTTTATTGTTGTGCTTTCTTATCCTTTTTGAATTGTCTCTTTTATTTTAGGCATGCTGGTGTCTACACAGCGGAAGAAGTGGCCCTGATTATGCGTGAGAAGCTTATTCGTTTGCAGTCTTTGTACATTGACCAGTTTAAACGACTTCAGCATCTACTCAAAGAGAAGAAGCGACGTTACTTACACAATCGCAAAGTGGAACATGAAGCTCTAGGCAAGTTTTATGCCAGTTCCGATAAGCTGTTGTGGGTTCAACATGTGAATTTCGTAGTAGTTAGACTTCTGTCTTGTTACCTGGACTGGAGAAGGATTTGCTTTTGAAACTGTTGTATGGGCAGATTTCTCTGTTTTCTTCTTGTTAGTTTGGGGACGCATCCTTGATTGGTTGCTTGGCAGATAACATCTTGACTGATGTGACGTTCTAGGTAGTAGTCTCCTGACTGGCCCAGAGGGACTTCTTGCCAAAGAACGAGAGAACTTAAAGCGTCTAAAATGTCTTCGGCGGTATCGTCAGCGCTATGGAGTGGAAGCCTTACTACATAGGCAGCTGAAGGAGCGCAGAATGCTGGCCACAGATGGTGCTGCCCAACAGGTAATTTTTGTATATACCTCTAAGGTGTTACATTTGTTTTATTTACAGAGTTAGGGTAATTGTCAAAACACTGTTGTACAGTCTTGGTTCTGAAATCTAACTTAACTGGACGTGGGGTTTATTGAAAAGAGCACTTATCTGGAAGTGCAGAGACATGGGTTTTGGATCCCTTCTGATCAATTCTGTACCTGCACTGATAACTGAACTCTGTTTTCATCTGCATATTGAAGGGTTGCCATAGATTTCTAAGTTATTTGGTTCAGAAATGCTTCAGAAACAGGCACAGAATGCCTAATAGATTGGGACTCTTGTTTTAGAAGGCAGAATAATAGGAGCAGTGAAGGTCAGGAAGTAAGGTTGACAAGCAGAGTTAAGCGATTATTCTTAAATTTGTTCCTCAAGCCCCTGGTCTCTGCATCAGTAAGAGTAAGTCCATTTTTGGGCTTCTCTGGTGGCACAGTGGTTGAGAATCCGCCTGCCAATGCAGGGGACACAGGTTCGAAACCTGGTCCTGGAAGATCCCACATGCTGTGGAGCAACCAAGCCTGTGTGCCTCAACTACTGAGCCTGTACTCTAGAGCCCTTGAGACACTACTCCTGAGCCCGTGCACCACAACTACTGAAGCCGGCGAGCCTAGAGCCCGTACTCCGCAACAAGAGGAGCCACTGCAATGAGAAGCCCGTACACTGCAACAAAGAGTAGCCCACTCTCGATGCAACTAGAGAAAGCCAGCAACATAGACCAAACGCAGCCAAAAATAAAATAAAATTAATAAATTAAAAAAAAAGAGTAATTCCATTTATTTTTTTTAAATTTTATTTATTTATTTTTTTTGCGGTACGCGGGCCTCTCACTGTTGTGGCCTCTCCCGTTGCAGAGCACAGGCTCCGGACGCGCAGGCTCAGCGGCCATGGCTCACGGGCCCAGCCGCCCCGCGGCATGTGGGATCTTCCCGGACTGGGGCACAAACCCGTGTCCCCTGCATCGGCAGGCGGACTCTCAACCACTGCGCCACCAGGGAAGCCCTATCTTTTCTATTTTTTGAGGCTCGACGTAAGATTACGACTTAAAAAGGGTTCTGCTAAAAGACAAAATAGTTTGAAAACCATTAGGCTGTGTATCACACACTTTTGTAATACGGAGGAGTTGTATTTCGAATTATGGTTGATTCATTATTTGGACATGAGGTTTACATTTTTTTTTTCCTTTTGCATAGCATTGGTGAATAAATTTGTTAAATGTTCAAGTTTCTAGGCTTTAAGAATACAGTTTTCTTATATAAGTAAGTGTTTTCATAGATAATTTGTTTTGACTGACCTGTTTTCTCCATTTTAGGCCCATACCACTCGTTCCAGTCAGAGGTGCTTGGCCTTTGTGGATGATGTTCGTTGTTCCAATCAGTCTCTTCCAATGACCAGACACTGCCTTACCCGTATCTTTTTGCTCTGTTCAGTTTGCTAGCTAGACTGAAGGCTAGTGGGGATCTGTGATAGTTTAGTTAATTGAAGGTCTTTGTTTTCCTTTGGCCCTGAATCAAGGCCAGCAGTTTGCTGAAGCTGTTGGTTTCAAGCAGGAGCCTAAAGAAATCTCTTTCTATGGTCTGTTGGCCGTTTCAGAACTTTGGAAATGTAATGGTCAATTCATTAGAAAGAAACATCTGTCATTGGTGATAGATATGGGCTAATACTCACTTGTAGTTGATTAATATTGGGATTCCAAAATTTAGAGATCCCTGATTTATTAACTCATTCATTAGAATTATAATACTGTTAAATCCAATTACTACAAAAAAATTGCTGAGGATCCAAAAACAGTTGGATGATTCTGAAATGTGATCTTTCTTTGAATATTATCCTTTTATGGTCAGGGCCCTGACTTGTGTATTTTAGACTTCATTCAGATAGGAAACTTACATTTACTAGTGGGCTGTAAAAGTTTTTGAGCTGTATGTTGAATTGTGAAAGTGCATCTATATGGTGGACATTGAGAAAGTTACTTTCACAGTAAATGCACTATTTAAATATGGTGATCTTCATTATATGAAAGGCATAAATCTTGCTGGATTTCATTTGCCTGGCAAGATATACAAATATTTGGAAAGTAAAATGTATTTTCTTTAATAAGAAGGGAAGGAAGACTTTCTTGCTCTTTTGAAAGGAAAACTGATTTTTTCTCTATTCTGCTTATTAAATATTTTACCAATTTATTAATTACTGTAACAAATGTCTGGTAAAGGATTACTGTCCTTAATATATAAAATTCTTGTGCAGAGTAATTAAAAACTAAAGATAAATGCTCAAAACATAATTGGGCAAAGGCTATCTATGGACAGATTAAAAGTAGAAGTGGCTGATAGTTGAAAAATATTTACCTTTACTATAAATAAGTGAAATAAGAAATAAAACAAGGAAGTTTTTTTAATCCATACTTATTTTTTTTTGGCTGTGCTGCACGGCTTGTGGGATCTTAGTTTCCGGACCAGGGGTTAAACTTGGGCCCTGGCAGTGAGAGCCCTGAGTCCTAACCACTGCACTGCCAGGGAATTCCCTAATCTATAAATTTGAGACTTATCTATGTATGAGATTTAATGAGAAAGTTTCAAAAGTTTGTGAGGGAATGGTGAAATGGGCCCTTCTAAACTCTGCCAGCGGGACTGTAAAGTGGCACAGGCTTTTAGAAAGCAGTTTGAGAATATTCATATTCTTTGATATGA
Source organism: Aethalodelphis obliquidens (assembly GCF_003676395.1). Classification (NCBI taxonomy): domain Eukaryota; kingdom Metazoa; phylum Chordata; class Mammalia; order Artiodactyla; family Delphinidae; genus Aethalodelphis; species Aethalodelphis obliquidens. The sequence continues at coordinate 1,166,199 of NW_020837952.1, read as the reverse complement.
TAACGTCACCTCTGAGAATTTATTTTAAGACGATAATCAAATACAGACGATTATTGTTACACAGAATTCCTCCAACCGGAGAGAGCCTTAAAATTTTCAGAGATGGGGAATAGAGAGGAAAATTGTGACACAGCATAGTATGGAATATGTTCAGGAATTAAACATTATATTTAACAAAATTTATGAATGACATAGGAAAATGTTTGATAGTGACAAAAATAGAGTATGGAATTCGGTAGAGTATGTTTTAACTACATGGAACTAATACTAGGAGGGAATGTGACAGAAATGTGACTATTTTTGGATGGTGGGGTTATGAATACCCTTTTTCCCTCTGCTTTGTACTTTTCAGGTTTTCTTCAGTGACCTTGAATTACTTTATAAGGCAGAAAACCCAGTTTATGGATATTGAGTATTTTAGACTTACAGCACTATACTCAAGATAGTTTATTAGAATATTAATATTTTAAAAAGCAAAGTTGAAAATGTATGTGAAAAGAGAAGGGAAGTATTATTTTTCTCTTTTATGCTCTTTTCCTTTCCACTCTGTAGTTGCCTAAGTCACTTACCCTTCCTTAAGTCCTTATCCCAGAGAAAGATGCGACTGCCATTGGTGACCTGTTAACTCTTTACTCTGGTCTAATGGAGACACCACTGGACTGAAAGTGAAGGACCCAGACTCTAGTTGTAGGTCAACCATTCCCTTCTTTGTCTGTTGTCCCTATCTGAAAGGAAAGGGGGTGGAGGAGGATGGGGGAGGGCTTTTCAAGGATACTGTGATATTAAATAAATAAGAGACTTGTGAAAATCCTTCGAATTACATGAAAAAGGTTCCAATTGAAACAATTTAATGGATTCACATTTAAAATTTTAATAATTTAAATAAGATTGAGCTTCTTAAGCACATAGAGATTGCAAATCTGATTGTTCCCATCAGATTCATGTTTGTTCATTTGAGCGCTGATTTTCATTGAATAATTATTTGTTTACTTTGAGCTATATACTGTTCCTTTAGAGTAGTGGTTCTCAACCGGGGCCACTTTGTACCCCATTTGGCAGTGTGTGGAGACATTTTTGTTTTGTCTTAACTCTGATGGGGGTGCTACTGACATCTAGTGGCCAGAGGCCAGGAATGCTGCTAATAAACATTCTACAGTGCACAGATAGCCGTAATGCCAGTGGTGGCAATGCTGTGAAACTCTAATTTAGAGTTTATCAAGTTCTAAGGAATGGATTGAAAAAAATGGCTTTTGTTCAAGAGGGTTTATTAGGTTTAAAATTTATAATGTACATTAGATTTTTTAACTTCAAAAAATTACCTTAAAATTTGGGGGATAAAAATTACCCATTCTTCCATAATCCTGGGTACAGTTTACAGAAAATTTTGCTTTCTGGTTTAAAAAATAGGCCCAAGTTTGAAATAATAGTTGTCTATTAATCTAGGGAAAATAACCATGTAGTTAGGATTTCAGGAAATGATAAAACTTGAGTAAAATATTTTGTAGAGTGACTCGAATCAGAATTTTGTTATCTGATCATGATTTCAATGTTGATTCATCCCACAGAACTTCTTTGCCAACTTGGAAATATAGCCTTTTTCTGCTTCTACCCTTAAGAGAAGTTGTTAGGGCTCCTGGAGCATTCCTGGACTACTTCTTTCCATGCGCCATAAGCAGTTATTTTCTTCTTCCCTTTCTTTTTTAAAAATTTTTTTTTTTTTTTTTTGGCTGCATTGGGTCTTTGTTGCTGTGCGCAGGCTTTCTCTGGTTGCGGCGAGGGGGGGCTACTCTTCCTTGCGGTGCGGTGGCTTCTCTTGTTGCAAAGCATGGGCTCTAGGCACGCGGGCTTCAGTAGTTGTGGCACGTGAGCTCTAGAGCGCAGGCTCAGTAGTTGTGGTGCACGAGCTTAGTTGCTCTGTGGCACGTGGGATCTTCCCGGGCCAGGGCTTGAATCCGTGTCCGCTGCATTGGCAGGCGGATTCTTAACCACTGTGCCACCAGGGAAGTGCTCTTCTTCCCTTTGTTTTTGGGATCATAACAGGACTCCAGTGATGCCACCCCCCTGAAAAAGGGTGTGTGTGTGGAAATTTAATTTTATTTCCTGTCAGGATAGGATACCTAGTTACTATTACTGGAGCTTCTATTTTCCCCAACACCCTGCTTCTTTAAACAAATGTATCATGTAAACATTTTGGAAACAAGGTTCAAAAAGTTTTGAGGAAGTTTTTGCCCCTCTGCTTAACAGCAGAAACAACATTGTATCTCTTGACTCTTGGAAGGGGTTGCTAGGGGCCTCTGCAAGCTATTTGCATTTACCATGACATGTTTCTTCTGAATAGGTACAGTTTTCTAGGATTGTTAACTGCTGTTTGCTTAGCACTATGTTTTGAAATGTTTTTCATTTGACTCATAGGGAGAACAAGATTAGTGTCTCTACTTTAAATGGAGGTGGGGGACTAGTTTTACATTACTGGTAGAGCTAGAGTTATGCTAGTAAATGACAATTTGAGAAGTAACTTTAAAAATTGCTACCTGCATTTGGTTCTATATCAGATGTAACCAAATATCATGTGTTGTCGAGACCTTGAATTTTACATGGCAGACACCTCCTTTTTTGTGCCTCCGATAGATCCATTTTATTTCCCTTGACCATTTTTCTACAGATATTTGTCAGGACACGAATCAGGTTCTCTTCAAATGCTGCCAGGGGTCTGAAGAGGTACCCTGCAACAAACCAGTTCCTGTAAGCCTCTCTGAGGATCCCTGCTGCCCACTGCATTTCCAGTTGCCTCCTCAGATGTATAAGCCCGAGCAGGTACTGTCTGTGCCAGACGATCTGGAAGCCGGCCCCATGGATCTGTACTTGAGTGCTGCTGAGCTTCAGCCCACTGAGAGTTTACCTCTGGAGTTCAGTGATGTAAGTTAGAGAAGCTCTGCTCTGGTTGGCCCTTGAGGCAAGGCCTTATTTATTAATGGTGAGAATAGGTTAGTCTTTTGTGGTTTAAAAAAAAGAAAAAAAAGAAGACAACTTTGATAAGTTTTTTGAAATGATATGTGTGTATGGTTGTATTTGTATGTTAACATATTCATTTAGAGACAGTTTAAATTTACAGAAGTTTTTTTTTCTGAGGGAATGATAAGGGAAATTTTAAACTAAGGGAAATTGGAAAGTCAAGATTATGGTTGGATTTGTGTCGCTGGGAAATTTGGTGCCCATCCACAAGGTAAGTAATTCACTTGAATCTTAATAATACAAATTAATGCTGATAGCTACTTGACAATGTAAATTTGTGTTTTGGCCCTATAAGAGTTCTCATTTTCAGATTAATGTGTCCTCCCCTAAAAATGACTCTAAACTTAGCTCTGCATACTGTTTTTCATTTTTGATATGTTATTAAAGATTCTGTTGTGAATGGACCAGAACAACAGTGATCTCCCTAAATATTTACTTTTATAGCCTTCTAAGTGTGTACACGACTCTACCTTTTTCAGTCTGCTTCTTGATTGGTCCCAGCGCATAAACCCATCTCTGATTGCATTTGTTTCCTTAATTAGCACTACCCTACTATATCATTCACTTCAGGGATCAGTTGACATTCCATCTTTTTTTGGCACTTTGCTTAATCTTTAGCCTTTTGGATAAAGGTCTTCATTATTTATTCTGAAGATAATTCTTCTGAATTTCATAATAAAGGTGTCTTGTATCAATATATAACCATGACATATTTAAAGTGATAAATCTAAATGGAAAATTCAGTATAGGTTACAAGATTGTTTGCCTAGGGGTAGAAGCAGGATTTGGGTGGCCTCGAGTGTTGCTCACTAAAGAAGATATATCAGGACAGGCTAATATCTGAAAAAGTGGCACTAAGAGTAAACTGATTCCAGGGAATTCCCTGGTAGTCCAGTGGTTAGGACCCGGCACTTTCACTGCTGTGGCCTGGGTTCAGTCCCTGGTGGGGGAACTAAGATCCCACAAGCTGTGCAGAGTGGCCCCCAAAAAGAGTAAACTGATGCCAATTAACTACGCCCCCTCCTTTTGTGGCTGTATACTGTTTGTAGGATTAGTGAACTTGATTTTTGTCACTTCATTTATAACAAACTTATAATTTTTGTTATAATCCTGATTATAATTGCTTTTTAAAAAGTTTCTTTCAAACAGATTCATAGAATATGAGAACCTTAGAGATTATATACTCCAGTGCTTCCCAGAGTTTTCCAATGAGATTATGTTGAAGAGAGTAAATGAATAGATAGCCCTAGATTGATGCAGATTTTTGTCCACTTCCCTTCATTTTACATGTGAAGAAAACCCAAAGAGGTGCTACCTTTCCTTTTTTTTTAATTTAGTTACGAGCAGATTTATAGGGTCTAAAAAATAACCTAATCACTACATTGCCAAATTCCCTTCAAATATTAATGTACATATGTAGTAACTAGCACATGGGTTTTACATAGATGTACTAGGTTATTAACTTTTATTTCATCTGATTGTTAATTTCTAGAGCCATTGCTATTTTGACCTTTTTGCTTTTCCCCTTTCACATGTTTTTGCGTTAGTTTTAAATAGTGTTTTCTTAAACTTCTGATGATCTAGAGCTAAGAAAATATGACTGTTCCAGTATGTTTGAAGATTATGTTCTTGTTTGCTCTTTGGAGAATAGTAACACAAAATATTAGAGATTATAAGATGTGATCATAGCCTAAAAGTGACATTTAAGGAATCTTAATTTTTAAACATTTAAAAATATATTGTCAGATCTTCTAATATTTATTTTATGGTGTGAATTTTTTAAGGAATGTATGAGAAGTAAGTTGATTTTTGAGAATCTCATGGTTTTTTAAGGTGGACCTTTGTTAGAGGTTTAAAAATGATAATCAGCTATTTGTACTTGATCATCTGTTATGTTTGTATTAATGTACTTTAGATGAACCACGTTGGTCGTTAACAAGTAGTTTTATTCTTAATCTTCGGAGGTAAAAATTCTCCAGAAAATGTTGAAACAGTTCTGTTTTAGAAAAGAGTTTTTGTCCTCCCATAAATTCTGGATATATTTAACTAGTCTTTTGCTGGGTAAAAATAATTTCTTAATTATATGAATTCCACCCAGCAATCTTACCTGTGTTCTTTCTTAGATATCATTTCTGTTATACTTATTAATAATTTCTGGTAACTTTACTTGTGGGAGGACCAGGTATCAGATATTCATATGGGTAAAAGTTCAGCCTTTCATTCTGGATATTAACACTTGCCTGTTTTCTGTCCTTTGATCCGAGGTTATTTGACAAATAAGAATTTAATACCTTAATCCTATTACTTTGAGCTTGCTCTCTTTTTGTGTTTGTTTTTTGAGCTCTGTTTTTGACATAGAACAAAATGTGGATTCTGTCTTTGTGTCCTGATTCATTCCTCTTAGGATAGGCATTTCTGCTGATCCTTTCTTCTCTTATTTTAGGTTCCTGTTCCCAATTTTAATTCTTATAAAAGACAACACTGAATATGTGAGGAAAGCCTTTTCAGTATCTGTTTTTGTTTGAAAATTTTCTGTACCACTGTTATCTTGAGACTTGGAAACCTTTTGCCACACTGTTTAAATGGGTTCTTTTAAATTTCAAGTTAATTATTTATACAGTTGACCCTTGAATAACATGGGCTTGAACTGTGCAGGTCCACTTATACACAGCTTTTTTTCCCAGTAAATTCTTACTGCAGTCTACATGATCCACAGTTGGTTGAATCTGAGGGTATAGAACCATGGACAGAGAGGGCTGACTGAAGTTATACACGGATTTCTGACTGTGGGCATCGGTGCCCCTAACCACGGCGTTGTTCAAGGATCAAGTGCATAATAATTGTGCATACTAAAAGAATCGGAGAAAACAGTTCACAGTCTTACTTAACAGTGTGAGAACATGGTGGTTTCTGTGGATAGTGCAGAAGTTTCTAACACATCTGACGTAGATGTTAGGTAGCCAGCTGTATCCTTTTCCTTATGTTTCTGCTTAAGTTGAGCAGCTTTAAGTCCAGCACGTCCTTTAATTGTGTTCTTTTCTTTACCTTAATTATCTTGAGGATGTGATTCTTGTTTTTGGTGATCAGCACAGCAAAGAAAGGGAAAGGATTTCAAACTCCTAGACTTATTTTAAAAGCACAGAACTTAGCTTTTCTCAAGAAGCTCAATCACTGGAAACATAGAGCCTCTATAAAGTAGCTTGGACACAGGAGAGTACAAACCCTTGGGTAGTTTTCACTCTTGGGAAGCAGAGTTTAGCAGTAGATGCTTAGACAGCAGAGGGATGAAAGTCAGTTTGACATATTGTCTGAGCCTTTATAGTGCTTTAGACCCTGAATCAAGACCAGTAGTTTGCTGTAGCTATTGGTTTCACGCAGGAGCCAAGAGCAGTGTCTTCCTATGGTCTGTTGGCTTCAGCCCCTCTGCGGGAATGGCCAGTTCAGTTGGAAGAAACATAGTCTGTAGAAGACAATGTTTTGTGCGTGCATGTGTGTGTGTGTTTTATTATTTATTTGGCTGTGCCGGGTCTTAGTTGTGGCACTCGGGATCTTCCTCACTGCGTGTGGGATCTTAGTTGCGGCACGCGGGATCTAGTTCCCTGACCAGGGATTGAACCCAGGTCCCCTGCATTGGGAGCTCAGAGTCTTAACCACTGGACCACCAGGGAAGTCCCCCTGTGTGTGGGTGTTTTAAAGAGCAATTGGATATGTTAGGTTTAAGAATCAGGGACTTTTCTCTGTGGGGATAGGGACTTAACTAAAATATTTCCTGGCCATTCGTAAGGACTTTGAGTTTTTCATCTTCCTTCTTTCTTCCCCCATCCCCTTTCCTCTTTTGCTCCCTGGCTCGCTTTGTGGCCATTAGAATATTAATCAAGTGGTCTCATATTGTCCAATCTATTAAGTCAGTATTTCATTTTAATTTGCATGTATGCTGATTTTCCATATTAGATTCATCACTGGTGAACTTAGATGCCGACTACAGTTAGTCTTAGAAGTATATGCCTTTTTTTTTTTTTGGTCACGTGGATCCTAGTTTCCCAACTAGGGATTGAACCTGTGCCCTTGGCAGTGAAAGCGCAGAGTCCTAACCACTGGACCACCAGGGAGTTCCAGTATATGCTTTTTAAAAATATTTCTTTTTGTGGTAAGATATTTGTAATGTAAGATTTACCATTTTAAAGTGTACAGTTCAGTGGTATGAAGTACATTCAAAACATTGTGCAACCATCACCACTATCAATTTCCAGGGCTTTTCTGGCAGTGCAGACAGAGACTGGACTCATTAAACTGCAACTCCCACTGCCCCTCTATCTCCAGCCCCTGGTAGCTCCTGTTCTACCTTCGCCTCTGAATTTTTCTGTTCAAAAAGGATATGCTTTTTAAAGCTACTATAGTGGTCTGTGCTTTATATTTGGCAGCAAGGAAAAAATTCTCAGTGCTTTTCAATCTTATCCCATTTGTTGCACACTCTGGGGAACTCGTTATTTGTTTTAAAGGTAGGCGAGGGGTGAGGGAAATGAGGGAGAATTCTTCGAGGTTTGCTAAAAAATGCCAACTTTAGCTTATTGGTCCCCTTGATATTGCTGATAGGCTTTTTTCTCTTTCCTTTCCTAGGACTTGGATGTTGTGGGTGACGGTATGCAGTGCCCTCCTTCACCCTTGCTTTTTGATCCTTCAGTAACCCTTGAAGATCATCCTGTAAAAGAAATTGCTGAAGGCCCAGTGGATATTTTGGCAAGTGAAGAATACCTCCAGCCAGGCAGAGGGTCCCCTGCTGGCTGTGGCCAGCATGTACTCCTGGGGGTCGGGGTTGTCATCACTAGCTGTGCAGGTGCTCCAGATGGCAGTTCTCCAGATGGGCCTTAGAGAGAACACCTAACTAGCTCCTGGTCCCCATATCTGGGAGAGCAGGACAAATTTATTTAGTTAACTAGAAAAGGTTGAGACAAGGAGTGTAAGAAAATTGTTGCTTTAAGGGAGAGTTCAGCCCTGGAATTGTTTTCATCATAGAGTTAAGCACAAGCAGCACGATTTGGCTTCTTTCTTTGAGCTTTGGGTGGGACACTCATGGCTCTGACTGAAGACCTGCAGTTATACTATAGCTGTTGGTTTCAAACAGAGGCCCAGAGGACTGTCTTCCTGTGATCTGTTGGCTGTTCTGGAAACTCAGCAGAGAATGGCTATTTCATTTGGAAGAAACAACCCACAGCTCTCCTTTCCATTGGGAGGGCCTCAGGAATGCTACAAGTAATGACTTCTGACTCTGAGGGTCAGGGATAGTTAAGTATGGGGAAGAGCAACCGCATAGAGTTATATCTGCTGTCTTGTTCTTGTTGCTACTATACATGGGCATTATATAAGTCAGATTCATGCTTCAGACCACAGTTAATGAGTTTGTAACCAAAGTGACTTTTCTTTTAACAGGGCCAGATGCAGATGGCTGGAGATGGGTGCAGATCACAGGGATCCCGAAATTCTGAGAAAGCCTCTGCGCCATTGCCTCAGAGTGGAGTGGCTACTGCAAACGGAAAGCCAGAACCCGCTTCTGTCAGTTGATAGTTTGCTTTGGGAACCAGTTGACTTTGGAGGATTTGTATTTCCCATTTAAACAAGTATTTCTGACCGTCTCTCACTAAAGGACAACCTGGACTACCTTGTTTTTCTTCTGGGTTACTGAGTGCTATAGTCAAACCACATGTTGGGGGAAGGAACCAATAGTGTCTAAAAATTGTGGATGTCTTCCCACTGTAGGCAAGGAAGAGAGACAGGTGATTCCCATCGGAGCTGCTGAGATTGAGAGTATTTTGGGACTGTGCCTAAGGGGAGAGAGAGTTTTGTAATGCTGTTTCCCAAGTCTAGGGATGTTGATGGACCCAATGGCTGTTTATCTCTGTCTAGCAGCCTGTTTTAGCCTTTCCTCACTTCTCACCTAATTGGGTAATCTGAAGCCCCTCCCCTCAGTGAACTCTGACCTATAGCCTCTGAGAAAATAGCCTACAGGACTGGGCCCTCCTTAACCATCCATCTTGCTTCTAACCTATGTAAATTTCTGTAGTGGCTATCTTATGTAAGATACAATAAAAAATTATCGTACATAGTTTCTATTAAATGTTAAAATGTTATGAAAACAATCACTTGAATGCATGTTTTGTTTGTGTTTGAGAGAGAGTGTGTCTGTGTGTATTTTGGGTTTTTAGGGAGCTGCCTCTGATGGAAAAGGGAAAACAGGACACATATACTTCCATCCCAAGAAGTAAATACATTTTCAGTAACTTAATTTGCTTTTGGTTTTGGTTGGGAGGATAAGTTAAAAACCATGTAAGAAGTAAATGGAAAGGGTGGGACTTCCTTATTAAAGCCTACCTACCCAGAGTTATGTTATTTCTGCAAATATCTCCCAAATGTCTTCTTTTTACCCTCTGTGCCGCACCCCTCCTCCCACTCCCATTTCTTTCTCACAATTAATGCCTGATTATTGTTGCAAAATTCTCTAAGGCTAGGAATGTGTGTATAAAACCTCTAGAGAAATTGGGCCTGATGCTGGATCACAGACTTAAACTGTCAAGATTATTTTGAAGATGAATCTAAGGGTAGGGTTAAAACAGACGTTCAGATAGGGTTAATTTACATATGCTAGAAGTTGTCTGTTACTATAATGCAATATGACAAGAGGCCAAAAGATTACCTTTTATAAGAACTGAACTGAGGAACAGAGAAGGGTTGTACAGTTAACACCGTCACCACCATCACCTTGGCTTTAGTTTAAATATTTACTTCCAGGGAATGGTTAGGAAATGACGCAGAAGACGCATCAGGTGAATCCTGACATCACCTGTAATAGGGCTTGCAGTATACTTCTTTACACTGTATCCACAAAGACAGATATTACTTCTTAAGCAGCTTGAACATACCTGCTTCTGCAACAGGATTAAGATTAAAACATCCTCTTCCCATTGTTTTATTTTTTTCTTCCCATTGTTTGTTTTATTTATTTGTTTATTTTTGGCCACTCTGTGTGGCATGCAGGATCTTAGTTCCCCGACCAGGGATCAAACCTGTGCCACCTGCAGTGGAAGCGTGGAGTCCGAACCGCTGGACCACCAGGGACGTCCCATCTTCCCATTGTTTTAAAAAGTAACCTGCAAACCACTAGCATCCACATCACCCAGTGTGATTGTTTTGTAAACTCCAGTTTCTCTGGAGTTCAACTCTTATTAAGTCCCTAGCATGCTCCTCAGCTGAGTCTGCTCTTATGCTGCATGTGATAAGGGCCCCCTTTTAAGGAACCCCTCTGGCTCTCTCACCCTTCAGCTATCTTTAAAAATTAACTGTACATTACATCCCCAGAATGTATTAATCTTATAACTGGAAGTTTGTACCTTTTGACTACCTTCACTCATTCCCCCTATCCCCACCCCTCCATCCCCCTTCACCTCTGGCAACCACAAATCTGCTTTCTGTTTCTATGAGTTTGGGTTTTTTTTTAGATTCCACATTTAAGTGAGATAAGGTATTTATTTTTCTCTGTCTCACTTATTTCACTTGGCGTAATGCTGTCAAGGTCCATTGTTGCAAATGGCAAGATTTCCTTCTCACAGGAAGCTTTGTAAACAGTATGTGGCTGGGATAAAGATAGGTTGATGCCTTCAGAATCCAGCAACCAGGCATAGTATAATGGGCAAGAGGTCATAGTTTCAATCTTCTTTGAATCTAGCTTCCTCTAAGTGGAGACAGTATTTTCTGGATTCCCTGTTCTTTTATTTTCCTAACACTTTGGGGTCCCCAACTGGCTCTGCTGCCCAAATCCTACAACCTGCAATGATTGGCCACCCTGGTTGTAACCCCAGGTCATCAAGACTGTCACTATCCTGGCATCATCAGGCAATACCAACTGGCCTCACTGTTCAGCCCCTGTGGATGGCTGCATTTGAACAGTGTATCTAACCAAAGTCCCTCGGATCTAGTCTGCTGGTTCTAGTGCCCTCCTGCTTTGATCAGGTGTCACTTATGCAGCTGAGTCAAAGATGTAGGGATGGGAGTGATGAGTAGAGAATTGAGGGCTATGGTTTGAAAAATGACTTCTATTCCCTCCCCCAGCCCTATATTTGTGCTGCCGATTAGCGATAGCTACCTGAATGTCCTTTAAACCTCCTCTACCTATGTCTCATGACTTAGTGAATGGCATACCATCCACTCTGCCTAAACTGGAAGCCTAGCAGTCATCCATTGTCCTTCCTCTACTCTATAGCCCACATCTGATTGATTACTATCTGGTTGATTCTTCCTTCATAATATCCCCTGAGTTTGTCCCCTTTATCTCTACTGACATTACCTTATTTTGAACCACAGGTTGCAAACTGGTGACGTTTGCACCAGATTTGGCCATTTGATTGGGTTTAGTTTTGCACAATTTTAAAAATAAAAAAGTTACATTGAAATTTTCTTGAAAATTTGTAAGATCTAGCAATACCGGGCAGCATTCTTGCATGAAAACTTATTAATTGGAGCTGAATAGTGGCTATCTTTTTAGAGAAGTTATGTGCTTTTGATTTTTCACAGTTCCCACCATTCCCTATTGTCTTTAGGACCTGCCTGCTTCACTCGTTTTTGTTACATGTCTGGCTTCTGCAGGGACTGGAATCTGTGACCCCTTGTTTTCTCTCAAGAGAAAACCTTCTAACTGGTTTCCCAGCCTGAAGTTTTACCCTTCTTTAACCCATACTGCAGCCAGAATGATCTTGGAAAGAAACTTTATCCAGTCACTCCACTGCTTATGCCAACCTCTAGCCTTCAGTGGTATCTCACTGTTGTCAGGAACAAACAGCTCTTTAGTATGATGACATTTAAGACCCTTCGTGATCTGACCTTACTTATCTAATGTCAGTCAGCTCAAGGAAATGTTCCTTCTCTTACACATTCCTCTCCAGCCATATTCAGCTTCTTGGATTTATTTGAAAAGAAAGCATTAAAATGTGGCCATGTGTCTGGGGTTTGGATTCAGAAGGATATGGACTTAAAAAATTTGCTGCAGGGTTTTTTTGGCAGATACTATCAGGTTAGCGAGTTTCCTTTCTATTCCTGGTTTGCTAAATTGAAAAAAAAAATCACACTGAAATTTTTCAGAAGAATTCTGCGTTTATTGAGATGACTATGATTTTTCTTTTTTTATGTCTAATATGTTGAAAGACAGATTTATTTCTAATTATAAGCATATTTTTTTATTCCTCATATAAACCCTACTGGTCATATTTTATTATTCTTTTTAGACATTCTTGGGTTTAGGCACTGTCTCTCCTCTCTCTCTCTGTTTATATATGTATGTTTAGGAAATTTTGCATCTGGGCTTATAAATGAAATTGGTAATTTTTTTGTTTTGCTATCATGGTTATGCTACTCATAAAGTGAGTTGGGCTTCTATCCTTTTTTCACATTCTTTGGAATAGTTTGTGTAAGATTTGAATTATTTTTTTTTCCTTGAATATTTAGTCGAACTTGCCTATGGAGCCATATGAGGCTAAAGTTTTCTTTGTGGAAAGACTTGTTTTCTGATTCAATTTATCTACTGATACATGGTTACTAAAATTTACTGTTTCTCCTTGTGTTGGTTTTGGTAAGTTATGTATTTTCTAGGAATCTGCCCATTTCACATAAGTCTTCAAACTTATTACAGTTATTTATAATATAATCTTATCTATTTTAAGACTGAGTAACATTTAGTGATTCTCTTTGTTTCATTCCTGTTCTTGACTATCAGTGCATTCTCCCTTTTTTTTCTTAGTCTCTCCAGATATTTATTAATTTCATTAGTTTTTCATTAGACTTTTGGTTGAGTTGTCCTTTTCTAATGGATTTTTGTTTTCTATTTTATGTAATTGTGCTCTTATCTTTATTATTTCTTCCTACTTTCTGCCTCAAATAATCTATTATTTTTACATCTAGTAGTGCTTTTGCCTAAAAGTACAGGCATATCTCATTTTATTTTACTTTGCTTTATTGTGCTTTGCATATACTGGTTTTTTTTAAACAAATTAAAGGTTTGTGGCAACCCCGTGTCAAGCAAATCTATTGGCACCATTTTTTCCAACAGCATTTGCTCCCTTTGTGTCTCTGTCACATTTTGATAATTTTCACAATATTTCAAACTTTTTCGAGGCGAGACCCTCCACCAACAAAGAGATTATGACTTGCTGAAGGCTCAGATGATGGTTAGCATTTTTTAGCAATAAAGTATTTTTAAAGTATGTACATTGTTTTTTTAGACATACTGCGGTTACATACTTAATAGACTATAGTATAATGTAAACTAAACTTTTATATGCATTGGGAAACCGAAAAATTTGTGTGACTCACTATTGTGATATTGGCTTTAATGTGGTGGTCTGGAACTGAACGTGCGATATCTCTGAGGTATGCCTGTTTATTTGGCCTCACATTAACATGTGTATATCAGCTTTCCTGCTCTCTCTTAAAAAAAATTTTTTTTAACTTTTGAAATAATTATAGATTTTTCTCAGAAAGTTGCAAAGATTGCACAGAGAGATCCTGTGTATACTCTAACCAGTTCTCCCCAGTGGTTACATCTTATATAACTATAGTACAATATCAAAATCAGGAATTTGACATTGGTACAATGTGTGTGTATAGTTCTTTTTCATCTTATCACATGTATGTATAGATTTGTGTAACGACCACTGCAATCAAGGTATAGAACTGTTCTATCACCACAAGATCTCTTTCATGCTACCCCTTTTATAGTCACATCCACCCTCTCCTTCCCATCGTACTTAACTTTGGGCAAGTACTAATTTGTTCTCTGCCTTTATAATTTTGTAATTTAAAAATGTTGTATAAATGGAATCATACAGTCCGTGACCTTTTGAGATTGTTTTCATTCTGCAAAATGCCCTTGAGATCCATCTAATTTAATTTGCCTGTATCGGTAGTTGGTTCCTTTTATTGCTGAGTAGTATTTCATCATATTGATGTGTTCTATAGTTTAAATGTTCACTTAATTTTTTAAATTGAAATATGGTTAATTTACAATATTATATTAATTTCAGGTGTATATCAGAGGTGACGCAGTTCTAGGTAATGGCAAGATTCAAGATGAGACCATGGGAATGGGTGACTGAAGTGGAGCAGAGGTGAGGCTTATTGTGTTGAGGAGGCTAGGTTTTGGAGAGGACACTCATATGGATGTTTGAATCACTTGGGGGTAGGAGTAGATCTTGGGTTGGAGAGGAATTCTATGAAGTAAGTTCCAGTGTTCTCAAGGAATGAGGGAGAGTAACCAAAGGGAGATGGTAGGCATATGGCCAAAATACATAAACCTCAAAGAAACAAGAGACTTTAAAAGAAGGTGGAGTTAGTGATGGTCTTAAAGTGCCAGGAGTAGCTTTTGCACAGCAAAGTAAACTATAAACAAAATGAAAAGACAACCTACGGACTGGGAGAAAATATTTGCAAACAATGTGACCGACAAGAGCTTAATTTTGAAAATAGCTCACACAGCTCAATAACAAACAAAATGAAACAAACAAAAAAGAAAAACAAGCAACCCAATAAAAAAATGGGCAGAAGGCCTAAAAAGACATTTCTCCAAAGAAGATAACCAGATGGCCAGTAAGCACATGAAAAGATGCTCAACATCGCTAATTATTAGAGAAATGCAAATCAGAACTACAATGAGGTACCACCTCACACTAGTCAGGACGGCCATCATCAAAAAGTCTACCAATTATAAATGCTGGAGAGGGTGTGGAGAAAAGGGAACCCTCGTACACTGTTGGTGGGAATGCAAATTGGTGCAGCCACTGTGGAGAACAGTATGGAGGTTCCTCAGAAAACTCAAAACAGTTCCCATGTGATCCAGCAGTCCCACTCCTGGGCGTACATCTGGACAAAACTCTAATTTGAAAAGACATGTGCACCCCATCAGCAGCACTATTTACAATAGTCAAGACATGGAAGCAACCTAAATGTCCATTGACAGATGAATGGATAAAGAAGATGTGGTATATATATATATACACAGTGGAATATTAGCCATAAAAAAGAATGCAATAATGCCATTTGCAGCAACAAATGGACCTAGAGATTATCATACTAAGTGAAGTAAGTCAGAAAGAGAAAGACAAATACCATATGACATTACTTATATGTGGAATCTAAAAAATTATACAAATGAACTTATTACGAAACAGAGATTCACATAGAAAACAAACTTATGGTTACCAAAGGAGAAAGGTGGCGGGGGGAGAGATAAATTAGGAATTAGCAGATACAAACTACTATACATAAAATAGATAAACAGCAAGGTCCTACTGTATAGCACAAGGAAGTATATTCAATGTCTTGTAATAAACTATAATGGAAAACAATCTGAAAAAGAATATTTTATATATATATATGTATATAACTGAATCACTTTGCTGTACACCAGAAACTAATAAAACATTGTAAATCATCTATATTTCAATTTTTAAAAAAGTGCCAGGAGTGAGATTTATTACTTCTAGATCCAGATATACCTGGGTTTGGGAGAATAAATAGTCTCTACTTGAGGCTATTTTTACAGAGGATTTTGAATTTGTGTATTATTTCTATGCAGATTTTCATGTCTTTATTATACATGTATATACCCACAACAATATATGTATTGTTTTGTATGGTTTTAAACTTTAAACAAATGACATAATACGCTGCATATTATTCTGTACCTTGTTTTTCATTCAATTTGTTTTAAGGTTTATTCACGTTGATACTTGTTCTCACTCACATTAACTACAATATTTAATGGTATTGCTACCTGTTTTGTATTCATTCTTCTGTTGGAGTATGATTGTTTTACAATTTTGTGTTAGTTTCTGCTGTATAACAAAGTGAATCAGCTATACATATATCTATATCCCCATATCTCCTCCCTCTTGGGTCTCCCTCTCACCCTCCCTATCCCACTCCTCTAGGTGGTCACAAAGCACCGAGCTGATCTCCCTGTGCTATGCAGCTGCTTCCCACTAGCTATCTATTTTACATTTGGTAGTGTATATATGTCAGTGCTACTCTCTCACTTCGTCTCAGCTTACCCTTCCCCTCCCGTGTCCTCAAGTCCATTTTCTACGTCTGCATCTTTATTCCTGCCCTGCCCCTAGGTTTGTCAGAACCATTTTTTTTTCCTTTAGATTCCATATATATGCGTTAGCATACGGTATTTGTTTTTTTTTTTTTTTTTTTTTTTTTTTTTTTTTTTTTGGTGGTACGCGGGCCTCTCACTGTTGTGGCCTCTCCCGTTGCGGAGCACAGGCTCTTGACGCACAGGCTCAGCGGCCATGGCTCACGGGCCCAGCTGCTCCACGGCATGTGGGATCTTCCCAGACCAGGGCATGAACCTGTGTCCCCTGCATCGGTAGGCGGACTCTCAACCACTGCGCCACCAGGGAAGCCCTGTTTGTTTTTTGATATTGAGCTGCATGAGCTGCTTGTATATTTTGGAGAGTAATCTTTTGTCAGTTGCTTCCTTTGCAAATATTTCTCCCAGCCTGAGGGTTGTCTTTTCGTCTTGTTTATGGTTTCCTTTGCTGTGCAAAAGCTTTGAAGTTTCATTAGGTCCCATTTGTTTATTTTTGTTTTTATTTCTTGTTTTATTTCTCTAGGAGGTGGGTCAAAAAGGATCTTGCTCTGATTTATGTCATAGAATGTTCTGCCTATGTTTTCCTCTAAGAGTTTTGAAGAGACTGTCTTTCCTCCTTTATTTAGCTCATGCTTTTTGTTTAAGCAAGAAGGGAGATTTATTAGAAGAAAACTAAGAACAAGTTATGGAATCATAAAAGACCCAGAATTGCCAAAGCAATCCTGAGGAAAAAAAAACAAAGTACGAGGCATAACTCTCCCAGACTTCATACAATACTACAAAGCTACAGTAATAAAAACAGTGTGGTATTGGTACAAAAACAGACATATGGATCAATGGAACAGAATAAAGAGCCCAGAAATAAACTCCCACACCTATGGTCAATTAATCTTTGACAAAGGAGGCAAGAATATAAAATGGGAAAAAGTCTCTTCAGCAAGTGGTGCTGGGAAAGTTGGATAGCTGCATGTAAATCAGTGAAGTTAGAATACACCTTGACACCATGCACAAAAACAAACTCAAAATGGCTTAAAGACTTAAACATAAGACATGACACCATAAAACTCCTAGAAGAGAGCATAGCAAAACATTCTCTGACATAAACCATACCAGTGTTTTCTTAGATCAGTCTCCCAAGGCAATAGATATAAAAACAAAAATATACAAATGAGACTTAATCAAACTTACCAAGTTTTGCACAGCAAGGAAACCATAAAAAAAAATGAAAAGACTACCTACAGAATGGGAGAAAATATTTGAAAATGATGTGACAGACAAGGGCTTAACCTCCAAAATATACAAACAGCTCATACAACTCAACAACAGAAAACCAAACAACCCAACTGAAAAATGGGCAGAAGACCTTAATAGACATTTCTCCAAAAAAGACATACAGATGTCCAGTAGGCACAAGAAAAGATGCTCAATGTCACTAATTATTTGAGAAATGCAAATCAAAACTACAATGAGGTACCACCTCACAGCAGTCAGAATGGCCATCATTAAAAAGTCTACAAATAACAAATACTGGAGAGGCTGTGGAGAAAAGGGAACCTTCCTACACTGTTGGTGGGAATGTAAATTGGTGCAGCCACTATGGAAAACAGTGTGGAGGTTCCTTATAAAACTAAAAATAGAATTACATTATGATCCAAAAATACCACTCCTGGGCATATACCTGGACAAAACTATAAAAAAAGACACACGCACCCTGTACGTTCATAGCAGCACTATTCACAATAGCCAAAACATGGAAACAATCTAAATGTCCATCGACAGATGAATAGTTAAAGAAGATGTGGTACATATATACCATGGAATACTACTCAGCCATAAAAAAGAATGAAATAATGCCATTTGCAGCAACATGGATGTAACTAGAGGTTATCATACTAAGTGAAGTAAGTCGGAAAGAGAAAGACAAATAACATACGATATCACTTATATGTGGAATCTAAAATATGGCACAAATGAACCTATCTACAAAACTGAAACAGACTCATAGACATAGCGAACAGACTAGTGGTTGCCAAGGTGGGGAGTGGGGGAGGGAAGGACTGGGAATTTGGGATTAGCAGATGTAAGCTATTATATATAGTATAGATGAACAACAAAGTCCTACTGTATAACGCAGGGAACTATCTTCAATATCCTGTGATAAACCAGAATGGAAAAGAATATATATAAAAAAATGTCAATATGTGTATAACCGAGTCACTTTGCTGTACAGCAGAGATTGGCACAACACGTAAATCAAGTTTACTTCAATAAAAAAAAAAAGATAACATCATCATGGTTTCATAGTGATGCTTCTAGTTCAAATGCAGAACTATATAGGATTTTAATTTAACCTCATCAATCTTATACTTGCTTCTCCTTTTCACACGCTGAAATTTTCAGGGTCGGACTTTCCTCGTGGCACACGGGTTAAGAATCTGCCTGCCAAGGCAGGGGACATGGTTCGATCCCTGGTTGGGGAAGATTCCACATGCCATGGAGCAGCTAAGCCCGTGCGCCACAACTACTGAGCCTGAGCCCTAGAGCCCACCAGCCACAACTACTGAGCCCGTGAACCACAACTACTAAAGCCTGTGAACCTAGAGCCCGTGCTCCACAACAAGAGAAGCCACCACAATGAGAAGCCCGCGCACCACAACGAAGAGTAGCCCCCACTCGCCACAACTAAAGAAAGCCTGTGCACAGCAATGAAGACTCAACGCACACACCATACACAAAAATAAACTCAAAATGGATTAAAGACCTAAATGTAAGGCCAGACACTATAAAACTCTTAGGGGAAAACATAGGCAGAACACTCTATGACATAAATCACAGCAAGATCCTTTTTGACCCACCTCCTAGAGTAATGGAAATAAAAACAAAAATAAACAAATGGGACCTAATGAAACGTAAAAGCTTTTGCACAGCAAAGGAAACCATAAACAAGACAAAAAGACAACCCTCGAATGGGACAAAATATTTGCAAATGAAGCAACTGACAAAGGATTACTCTCCAAAATATACAAGCAGCTCATGCAGCTCAATATCAAAAAAACAAACAACCCAATCCAAAAATGGGCAGAAGATCTAGATAGACATTTCTCCAAATAAGATATACAGATTGCCAACAAACACATGAAAGGATGCTCAACGTCACTAATCATTAGAGAAATTCAAATCAAAACTACAATGAGGTATCACCTCACACCAGTCAGAATGGCCATCATCAAAAAATCAACAAACAATAAATGCTGGAGAAGGTGTGGAGGAAAGAGAACCCTCTTGCACTGTTGGTGGGAATGTAAATTGATACAGCCACTATGGAGAATAGTATGGGGGTTCCTTAAAAAACTAAAAATAGAATTACCATACGACCCAGCAATCCCACTACTGGGCATATGCCCAGAGAAAACCATAATTCAAAAAGGGTCATGGACCACAATATTCATTGTAGCACTCTGTACAATAGCCAGGACAAGGAATCAACCTAAGTGTCCATCGACAGATGAATGGATAAAGAAGATGTGGCACATATATACAATAGAATATTACGCAGCCATAAAAAGAAACGAAATTGAGTTATTTATAGTGAGATGGATGGGCCTAGAGTCTGTCATACAGAGTGAAGTAAGTCAGAAAGAGAAAAACAAATACCATGTATTGTCACATATATATGGAATCTAAAAAAAAAAAGGTTCTGAAAAACCTAGGGGCAAGACAGGAATAAAGACGCAGACGTAGAGAATGGACTTGAGGACACAGGGAGGGGGAAGTGTAAGCTGGGACGAAGCGAGAGAGAGGCATGGACATATATACACTACCAAATGTAAAATAGACAGCTAGTGGGAAGCAGCCGCATAGTACAGGGAGATCAGCTGGGTACTTTGTGACCACCTAGAGGGGTGGGATAGGGAGGGTTGGAGGGAGACACAAGAGGGAGGGGATATGGGGATATATGTATACGTATAGCTGATTCACTTTGTTATACAGCAGAAACTAACACAACATTGTAAAACAATTATACTCCAGTAAAGATGTTAAAGAAAAAAGTAAGATCTGTAAAATATGAAAATGATTGGTTCAGACAATCAGGCCTTCCGCTATCTGGAGAAAGAAGACATGACTGTGTCTGGGATGTTAAAGTGATGCTTCCTTAAAGAGGTTGAACGGCAATTCGAGGTTGGTGAAAGAGTAAACAAGAGTCTGGAAGACAGAGGACGGATGATCCTTCAGCCCATGGTCAGAAGAAGTTTAGCAGAAGCGGAGTTCATGGCAAAGAGCAGTAAGAAGTAAGGTTGGAAAGTAAAAATGGGGAAAACTGTGAAGGAAACGAAATGTGATGTTGGGAATTTTTCTTGAAGGCTTCTCAGGCTTTAGTGTGCATGTGAATAACCAGGAGAGATTAATTAAGGCACAAAATGCAGGGCTCCATTTCCTGAATTTCTGATTCAATAGGTCTGAGGCGGGGCTCCAGATACTTCATTTGTAACAAGTGCTATGGACTGAATTGTGTCCCCCCAAATTCATATGTTGAAGTCCTAATCCCCAATGTGACTGTATTTGAGATAGGGCTTTTAGGAAGTAATTAAGGTTAAATGATGTCATATGGCTGCGTTCCTAAGTTGATTGGATTGGTGGCTTATTGGTGGAAGAGCCAGGAAGAGAGCTCTCACCAGAAAGCAAACTGGCCAACACCTTGATCTTGGACTTCTAGCCTCCAGAACTGTAAGTAAACAAACGTCTGCTGTTTACTCCACCCATCCTGAGGTATTTTGTTGTGGCAGCCTGAGCAGACTAGTAGAGAGTTCCCAGGTGATGATGAAATTGCTGGTCTAGAGACCACTCTGAGAACCATGGCTGTGGGCAATGGAAATCCATTAAGGTCCCTACAACTGTTTTTCTGTTGACCTTCACTTATCACAGCCTTTTATTTTTTTTAATTAAAATTTTTTTTTTATTTTTTAAAAACTGGATCCTGTTTCCAGTTCCAGAAAAGTCAACCAAAGATTATAGAAAATCTGGGGCATTAGGCACAATTAATGAGTCCCGTCAGCTTGTCTGCATGCAGTTTCATGAGTAAGGGCTCCTTGTTGAAGTTCATTCCAAAGATTTCAGTCAGTCACTCTCCAGTCCTGGAGGGTATGGCGGTGAGGGAAAATTGCTAGCCAGAAAAGTAGCTTGGTACCATCAGCTTTATTTTCTTCCATTTTTCTATTAAACTCCAAAGTCAACTTTTACTGTTTGAATTTTACTCTGGTGGTTAAAAAACAAATGCAACTTCCAAATAAGTTTAACTCCCAGTTTGGGCACCAGGAGAATTAGGTTGGAGGTAAGAGAAACAATTTGCTTTTAGTGCTTCTGGTCTTGTAGTTCATTTCTTCCCTTTCCTCATTGGTACCCTTTGCCTCTTCTTCCCCCAGCCGCCCTGCAGCCTCACACACATATTACGCTCCTATTGAAAACACAGGATGTCCAAAACCTGTGTTTGGACCTGTGTTTTGGATGCCAGAGGGAATAACTAGAGCAGCCCACTCTGCAGTTCTGTCCAGCCAGACTGTTGATTATATTTAGTATCTCACAATTTTCATAAAAGCATATTAATCTAGTGAGCTCAAATGTTAAGATCAATTAGTCTTTCTTCTTAGAAGGTAGCTGTGTAAAGGTCTCTAGAAACCAAAATTTTAATTTTGTTTCATGTCAAAACTTCAAAATGATAAGGTGGTCAGAGCAACAAAGTCACGAGGACCAATATTATGAGGTGCTCAAGTCTACTAAATGAAGCTTAGTACGTAACAGTGGACAGACAGAGGTTTCAGCTCTCTTAACCAGCTATGCATTTGCATAAAGAGAACTGATAGAATACAGTAAGTCCCCTACATATGAATGAGTTCCGTTCCTGGAGCGTGTTTGTAAGTACAATTTGTTCTTAAGTCCAACAAAGTTAGCCAAGGTACCGAACTAACACAATCGGCTATATAATACTGTACTGTAATATATAGGTTTATAATAGTTTTCACACAAATAATACACACAAAGCAAACACAAAAAATAAGGAAAACATTGTTAATCTTATAGTACAGTACCTTGAAAAGTACAGTAGTATAGTATAACAGCTGGCATACAGGGGCTGGCTTTGAGTGAACAGGGAAGAAGAGTTACTGACTGGAGGAGGGAGAAGAAGTGGGAGATGGTAGAGCTGAAGGATCTTCAGCATTAGGAGACGGAGGGCAAGCTGCACTTTCACTCATGCCTGACGTTGATGGAACGCATGCTCGCATCTTTGAAGGTTCACAACTTGAAGGTTTGTATGTAGGAGACTTACTGTAATTTATAAGGTTTTCATGTTAACATAGGAAGTATTAAGGAAATAATGCCAACTAGAGCAGAGAAAAAAATGTGTCCTTCCTGGATGGTCATTGCACATAGATCTCCTAAACTGGCACAAAGCTTTAAAATTGGGCATCACTACACATACATTATACAAACTAACAAAAGGTGGCAAAAAGGTGAATGAATGTAGTAGATGATTTTAAAATGAATATTTGGCTTTGGAATGTTTTAACATAATTCTTAGATATGAGTACCCAATATCTAAAAATGTACTCTAAACGTGATACTGAAGTTACAGGATATTCAATGGCAATGACTTCTTCCTCCTTCTGTCCCTAGGCAATTTATTCTTCTTCTTTCCAATCTTGGAATAGATATTGTTCAGATTAAGCAAAGCACCCACACTCTCTGTCTGTCTGTCTCTATTTTTTTTCACCCATTGGGGCAGGTACCAGTGCATATGTCTCTGTCTCTATAATAAAGTGTCTATATGTGTTTTAAATACATAAATAACACACACACACACACAAACATACACACAACCTCCATGGTTCCAAAAATAACCTAGTCAAATTGAACTCTTCTATCAAACTGTCCCTGAAATGAGAAACTGGTTGGTTCTGATAGGTTTCCATACTATATGTCACAGACTTTTTTTCTTTAAAAAAAATCAAGGAATTAATTAATTAATTTTTGGCTGCATTGGGTCTTCGTTGCTGCGCACAGGCTTTTCTCTAGTTGTGGCAAGTGGGGGCTACTCTCCGTTGTGGTGTGCAGGCTTCTCATAGCAGTGGCTTCTCTTGTTGCGGAGCACGGGCTCTAGGCGCCCGGGCTTCAGTAGTTGGGGCACACAGGCTTAGTTGCTCCACAGCATGTGGGATCTTCGCAGACCAGGGCTTGAACCCATGTCCCCTGCATTGGCAGGCAGATTCTTAACCACTGCGCCCCAGGGAAGTCCCTATGGCACAGACTTCTTGAAAGTAACAATACACAGAGCATATTTGAAACGCAAATGAATCAAATTACGTATATGGAATAGGTGTCTGCTATTAAAGTTGACAATGACATTTGTGGGGAGAATAATCAGGCTGATTGGCTGTAATTAATTTGCTAAATTGATAATTATAAGTGAATTTAAATTAAAAGTGACAGAGGTGGAAAAAATTAAAACTAAATGTTACCTGATACCATACATCTGAAACCAGAGTATTTTACCAACAGAGATATATTCAGTGGGGAGGGGTTGGCTTTGGTCAAATATGAGAGATAAATATCTAAAGTAACATAGACCAAATATAAATTTAAAAATCAGCCGGGATAAGAATAGTGTGAAAATGTATAACCAAAAAATTTTAATCAGTTTTTCTACTACCACTCAGAATTGCTGTTATCCTGTCTTGAGTATCAGCTCAAGATAGGAACAATGCAACTCAGGCAAAATGTAGAAAATACGTGCAGGCGTGGTTCAGAGAAATAAAAGGAAGCATAAATGACCTGAGGAGGAGAGATATAAGTGGAGTTTTACATGTAGGAGAAAGGTCTATAAAAATGAAGCTCTTGAGAAAATAAAAATTGAACCACCTTGGAAATTTCACTTTTAATGAGAAAGCAGAAAAACAAAGAAACCGGGCTTCGCTTATATTAGAAAGGATTTAGTAGAGATTTTTCTCTGAAGCAACTTCTTAGGATAGTACAGTATAGACGAAATGCTTGCCTATGCATAGAAGTTTCAGAAAGGAAAAGAAATTTAGCTTGCTGCATCAAATTCTGGGAGCTGAAATTAGATCACATGGAGATGTCTCAAAGGCTGTCTCTCAAGATATCTGACGTTACCTTAATGAGTTTTCTATGATTCAAAGTCAGATTCTTATGATAGAACTTGATTTATCAGCACGCTGTAGTTTGATCTCAAATATAATCAGTGTCTGTAACACTGAGATCTAAAATCAAAAGGCCAACATATTAATTTACAATGAGAAGAGCAAATGCTGAAAGGATAGGATTGACTAGCCAGCACATTCTATGCAGGCAAGGTATGTGGAGAGCCAAACTATAAACTCTACTCAATGCTCTGTGGTGACCTAAATGGGAAGGAAATCCAAAAAGGAGGGTGTATATGTATACATATAGCTGATTCACTTTGCTGTACAACAGAAACTAACACAACATTGTAAAGCAACTATCCTCTAATAAAAATTAAAAAAAATAAAGATGTGAGTACTTATATCCAGACCTCTGTCTTCAAGGGTCTGCTTCCCTGGTTGTGGTTGTTATAAACCTATTCTAAACCAATTTCCTAATGATGCATGTGTCTATCCTGGGCCCCTTTCCTGTACTTTCTTGCCCTCCTCTCCCAGCCGTATCTTAGATATAATGCACCTGTTAACCCAGCCCCAAACTTTAATAGTTTCATTATTTTCCCTTCCTTTGTCTCAAGAACTCAAATATTTTTTATTGCATATTTGATGTAATTTTTAGAGAATATAATGTCATTTTCTTTCTGTAACTCTTCTCACATTCTTGCATTTTAACTTTAAGCTGTATATTTTTATTTCTGGAAACAGAATTTTGGCCAAAGAAATGTTTAACCCAGTTGAGTAAAGGTCAGTTCCCTACTTTAAGCCGTAGTCCATGCTGACTACAGCAACCTCACTGAGTTCTTTAATAGTGGAATTTGGTAGTAGTGTGCTACTACAAGGCTTTGGTGAAAATTCCTCTGTTCTGACCTTCCAAATTCAGCTGCTTCCCCGGTGATTGCTTTTTTTTTTTTTTTTTTAATATTTATTTATTTATTTAGCTGCATCAGGTCTTAGTCGTGGCATGCGGGATCTTCATTGTGGCATGCAGGCTCTTTGTTGCGGTGCACGGGCTTTTCCCTAGCTGTGAGGTGCAGACTCCAGAGCGCGAGGGCTCAGTAGCTGCGGTGCATGGGTTTAGTTGTCTCCCGGCATGTGGGATCTTAGTTCTCCACCCAGGGATTGAACCCATGTTCCCTGTGTTGGAAAGCAGATTCGTAACCACTGGACTGCCGGGGAAGTCCCCCTGGTGATTGCTTTTTGATCTGAAGCGATCACCCTCTAGTCTACCAGCTTGCACCATTCTGTAACACTACCCTAGTAGTAGGTTTGACTTATATTCCAGTCACCAAAGCCATTTGCCCTTCACACCTATGTCACTAATAAAAGTACCAAGGCCCTCTCCTTAAGTGGTCCATCATCTTACCTCTCAGGAGATACACTTAATCTTGGTGCTCTTGTAGCCTTGCAAGAAAGGCCAGTCAATCCTTTCTTAGTAAATTCAATACTAATTTTCAACTTATTTTCTATAATGGCCATATATTAATCAAATACACCCTCCCCCAATCTGATTTCTATAACGTAAATGCAGTATCAGACACTTTGCACAATAAATTTAACCCTCCCCTCTTCAGGGACCCTTTGTCCTTTACAAACCAGTTCCAGATTCTCCATCTCCATCACTGCTTAGAGGCTAACATCCCAGTGTTGTCAGGAGTCATTTAGCCCACCGATGGGATGGCACAGCCACTACATCTGCTCCCAGATCAAGGGGCGGGTTAACTGTACCTTCTAGCTCTTGGCAAGAGTTAGAGTAGATAATAAAATTAGTTAGAGTAGATAATAAAATTAGAGTAGATAATAAAATAAAATAAAGTAGGGGTCAGGCAGGAAATTTAGATAAAACTGCTTGGGAAATGGAGCTAAGCAAGATCATCTAACTTATAATTAGTCCAGCACCTCAGGCCTACCATCCCTAAAGGCTGCTTTTTTTGCAGAGAGATAAGTGATACCATCCAATAGCAGATGGTACGAGTGCGAGTGAGTGATGGACACTTCTTACCTTAAGAGTAGCCTGCTCAGAGTTTGGTTTAGAAATTCCTATTGACGCTAACTCGCCCACTTAATAGTTCATTATTTCTGGATACCATCTATTCCTTTGGGCTAGTGCAATTATTACATTTAAAAAAAAGAGTTCTGGAAAATCTCAGTAATATTTCTATAGGCCTATTGGCCTCTATCATCTGATTACCTAAAACTACCTAGCAAATTAACACAACCTAGGAAAGTCAAAACTCGATTCATTTGAATATGACTCCAACAATTTTTGCTACATTTCAATTTTATTCCTTAAAAATTCTATTGCTCTGCTTCATTTTGTAGAAAAGAGAAAATTATTCAAGTCTAGAAGTGTGATTTTCGCCCCACTGAATGCTCCTGCTTCAAAGGCCCTTGCATGTGGCTCTGTAAAGCAGCCCTGTAATTACAACGTTGTTTTAAAAAAAAGCTAAATGATATCCCCTAGGTTCAAGAAATGTACTGTGGAGAGAGGGTGACCCAGTACCACAAAGGGTTTATGGCTTCTGTTTACATAATAGGGAAGGTTAAATATGATGGAAGTTCTAGTTTGTTCTTTCCTTTGTTCTATAATAGGCATTTTAGAGGCATCTTAGATTGCAGAAAGTAACCTGGCCAAAAGCCTGCTGTCTATAAGAAATGGTTTTCAGTTGTGTTTCTCACATGAAGTGGTGTTCTGGAATTACTAGTTTGTATACTCTTGGTATGTATAACCACAAAGGAGTTTAGCTTTTAAAACCCTTTATTTCTAAATGTAGACTTGTCATTTATTTACCCTTTCATCCATCCCGCAACTCTTTTATTCTTTGTACCAAGATTTGCTGAATATCTATGCTATGTAAGTTATTGATTTTTTTCTAAGTCCGTGGAGAATGAAGTCCGGTTTTCTGATAGCAAAATCCGTTTAATTGCTAAGACATCAAGAGAATATTAAACTGATATAAAATTTCCATTTTATTTCAGAGGTAGAAAGACATAGTAGTGAAATAATTTAAAACAGAAAAGGTTTTGTACAATCACATGTATACACAAATATATATATAATTAATATATAAGTGTGTATGTATGCATGCATAGGTAGATGTCGTTTTATATAGAGATAAAATTTTAGTAGTAAACATGATTTCCCATAATTACTTTAATGATAACAGCAACAAAAAATGACTCAGAAGATTTCCATTCATAAGACAATCAAGTAATTATTCATTTTTGGAATACAAGGAGAACAGCCATAACAAGTTACCTTAAGCTTCAGATTAGGGCTTCCTAGCCTTTTTGGGATTGCGAATGTTAGCTCCATAAGAACAGGGCTGCTGTCTTTGTAGTTCATTACTGTATTACCAGCATGTAGAACTGTGCCCAGCATATAATAATAAACATTACCATAATAAACATTAGTTCAATGATTGAAGGACAGAATGCAAAACCCTTTCAATGATCTGCAAAAACACACGAAGCATCTCCACAGGGAAGTGACACGGGTCCGCACACCATTCTGTGTACATTTCAGGGAAGCAATGGGCTCTCTTAACCCTCACCCACAGCTGTCAGGTTAAGAACCCCAGCCTTAGCTGAAAGAAAAGAAAAAAGACAAGATGTATACAAAAGAACACCAGCCCAAAGCAGAGAGCGCACCTGCTGTCACGGGCCGAGCCATCCCTGAGATGTCCATGTGATACTAGGAGGTATTTTTTTATCTACAGTAGATTTGCTGTGAAGTAATTTATTTCTTAAATCAGCTGTAAGTGCTATTCCAAAATTATCCCAAATATTCAGAGTAAATGCAGTGGGAGAAGGAGAAGCTCATGCTTTGAAGGACGGGGGCAGAGATAGTGAGCGATGTTTAACATCATCTTCCACAGGCATCATCTTTCACCTTTAATAATACTGTAGGGGAAAAAAATAATACTGTAGGGGAGAAAACTTCTCTATTAAAGTATCATTTTGTTCCTTCTTAGGATTAAAATCATTTAAATATTTGAAAATATTGAAATTTTTCCTAAACCCCCCCAACAATGTAATTTGTGTCCCTCAAATTCATCTGTTGAACCTTAAACCCCAGTCCCTCAGAATGTGACTGTATTTGCAGATAGAACCCTTACAGAGGTAATTAAGGTAAGATTAAAATGAGGCTGGGGGAATGGGCTCTAATCCAGTATGACTGTTGTCTTTACAAGAAGAGGAGATTAGGACACAGAGAGACACCAGAAATGTGTACAGAGGAGGGACCACGTGAGGGCACAGCAGTGAGATGGACATCTGCAAGCCAAGGAGAGAGGCCTTGGAAAAAACAAAACTGTCATCACCTTTATCTTGGGCCTTCAGTCTCCAGAGCTGTGAGAAAATAGATTTCTGTTGTTTAAGGCACGCAGTCTGTGGAATCTTGTTATGGCAGCCCTAGCAAACGTATATATCATCTTTCATCTTATAGATCAATTAAAAAACAAGACTAAGATTTATCATCTTACTTCAAATCATGTGGCTTTAATGTCCACTTCCTAAGACTCTACCTGGAAGAGCAGCTACTTTGAAAGTTATATTGTGAATAAATAATACCACGATATTGTTAAATTTCCTTTCCATATACAAGGGAAAGAAGGAAAATATTAAACGTATATAATATCAACTCTTTGCTAGACAACTGCATGTTATCTGTTTTATTGTTTAAAGAATGTTAGGAGGTAGATACTGTTAGTGATATTATAGGGATACGAAAAATGAGGTTCTGGTAGGTTTAGAATGTGTTAGTAGTGCCACTGAGATGCTAACTGGCAAAGCCAGTGCTCAGAGCCACACTTGGACTCTGACACCACACTGATCATTTCTCTGGGTCATCCTGTTCTAAAGTATACCCGAGATGCTTGCTTGTTAAAGTGAGATTGGAGTGTTAGTTGTCACTTAGTTTTAATGTGTGAAGTGATGACACTGGAAATGTAAAAGCAGGTTTTCTTTTCTATCTGTGATGACACCCCAAAAATTAACTTTTTTCATTTTTTTCCGTATGGAGGAACATACCCAGCAATTAATGTAAAAAGACAGAAATGTGACTATTGGATCCATTCTTGCATTTGTACTGAAAGGTCAGAGAACATGTAGTCAAGGCTAATTGATTAAATTGTTCATCTTGCCCCTAAGAAAGATGATCAGTTCAAAAAAGTCAGTTTAGCACAAGATAATTTTTAATACTTAAAAGATATAGGTTTAGCATGTTTTATCAATGTTTATATTCTTATGTACCTCACAATTACAGTAAGAATATTGTGGAATTGTTTATCATATTCTCTGAGAACAAAAATGGCCTTATAAGTCTATAGAAGTAGAACTTAATGGGTGTTATACAAGTTCTTTTAGTTTTTTTTATTAGCACATATGTCAAAGTTCCCCCAAATCAGCATAATGGTTGGTATTCTTTTCATGTAATGCAAGCACAGCTCCAATTTTATTTCTCTGGAAAATTTTTTTATACATTTGAAGAATTAAAAAAAAAATCTAACAGTACTAATCTGGTTGGATAAAATTCTTGATCCATTTTATTCATTCTCCCTCAATATGGTGATCTCTCAACATATTCTAATACTTACAATTGTCAAAATCTTTATCTTGACTTTATAGGGTCTTTCGTGGTCTGGCCCATGACTGTATCTGGCCTAATCTATTGCTCTCCTTGTTGCTTATGTAGCCAGGAGCCACAAAACGGGGATTCAAATCCCGTTCTATCTGGCTCTGAGCCCAGTGCTCTTAGCCAGTGCCCTACACTACCTTTGTAAGCGCCTCACCTCTTTGCCACAGAGTGTAGGTGCCAGGTGGCCCACAGGTGTAACTCCAACTCCTGTCTCCACCTCAAAGCAGCTCTTTTCTTGAAGTCTAATTTTGTTAAAGTATAATATCCATTGAGGTGTATGTAAAAATCATAGGTGTAAAGCTTGATTACTTTTCACAAAGTAAATACACTCAGGTAACCAGGAACCAGACCAAGAAAAGAAATATTACTGTGTCCCAGCAGAGCCCATGACCACCCTTCCAGAACGTATTTCCCCCAGGGCAACCACTTTCCTGAATCCTGAAACCACCAGTGTTTTCCTGTTGAACTTTATAGGACCTTTTCCTTTGCTCTCAGTAGCAAAAACTGGCCCTTCAGCTATAATCACACACCAAAGAGCTCCATTTTTCTCCATTTTTCAAATTATATCTCATGAAGTTAGTGTCCAATGATGTTCATTTGAGAATTTAAAAGTTATTTGTTCAAAATAACTAGGTTGATTTACTTTACTGTAATAAACATTTTGAATTCCTTAGAATGCAATATGGAATATGTCTTAAAATGTTTCCACAGAACAGCTAATAACAAGTGGAATACTAATATTCATCATGATATGGTGGGTGAAGCTTGACTCTGGGGATTTTCTGTGGGGTTCTCAAGAGTTCATCCTCACAGTTTATTCCCTTCCCCATTAATTAGATCCTCTGGCAGTGACCCATTCCTCACTACAGGGAAGGACAGGCTAACTCGAATGGAACGGCCCCAAGTTAATGGACCAGTGTATGCTTGTCCCTGGATATGGGCTACACATGCTTACAGGACTGGTGATTCAACCTTCCCTTCAGCTCATTAACCACAGCAGATAGTATGGAGGACCATTTAAAGGGGGCTGTTGTTTTCCCCCACATTAAGGGAAGCTCACTGTGTCTCCTTTTTGCAGAGAATTCATTAGACAATCGGATATTGGTCTGAGGCAAATGTTGGTTTGGACACTCAAGAGATTTTGTTTTTTCCTACTAACTGAAAATTTTTTAAAAATTAAAAAATTGACAGATAGTTGATTTACAATATCGTGTTAGTTTCAGGTGTACAGCAAAGTGATTCAGATATATATATATATTTCTTTTCAGATTCTTTTCCCTTATAGGTTATTACAAAATATTGAGTAGAGTTCCCTGTGCTATACAGTAGGTCTTTGTTGGTTATCTAGTTTATATATAGTAGTGTGTATGTTAATCCCAACCTCCTAATTTATCCCCCCCTCACCCCCCTTTCCCTTTTGGTAACAATAAGTTTGTTTTCTATGTCTGTGAATCTGTTCCTGTTTTGTAAATAAGTTCATTTGTATCATTTTTTTTAGATTCCACATATAAGTGATACCATATGATATTTGTCTTCCTCCACTTAGTATGATAATCTCTAGGTCCATCCATGTTGCTGCATATGGCATTATTTCATTCCTTTCTATGACTAATACTCCATTATATATAAAAATACCACATCTTCTTTATCCATTCCTCTGTTGATGGACACTTAGGTTGCTTCCATGTCTTGGCTATTGTAACTTGTGCTGCTAGGAACATTGGGGTGCATGTGTCTGTTGCATCCAGCAGGGGTGTGGGGACAAAAGGGAGAGGCTCAGCTGGAAAGGGAAGAAGGAAGTTTGGGGAGAACTCTCCAGAAAGAGGGCACAGGGAAGAACACAGCCTGCCCACCAAAATACCACCACTTTTACATGTTCCAAGTTCACGTCCACCATCCCTATTTTCCACATGCCACCACTCATGCAGGCCTGCAGCTTGAAAACTGCAAGCACAAGACTCAAGCCGGGTATTTCTGGGTCCAGAGTACTGCCTCTGGAGAAACAAAAGGCAGTCAGACCGCAGACAGCCTGTGAGACTGTCTGGCCACTGGGCCACTCGACCAGGCTGGAAGTGACCCCGTCAGATGCTGAAGGAAGACTTCTGTCGCCTCTGTGAGGCGAGACAATGTGGGTCGGAGAGTCAGAGGCGTCCGGTAATCAACCCCTATCCTCTGGGCACCTCTTTGGGGTCTGCCAACCCCATCTCCGAGGCTGGAAATCGGGCCCCAGAGCCTCAGGTGGGCTCCGCCGGTGCTCTGGTGCCCTCTAGTGGCCATCCGCTAGAACGCCAACTCTCAGGCCTTCTGCCACCCTCTCCAGCACATCTCCCTCTCCCTTTCCTGCCACATCCCAGACCAGAAGAGCTCCTGCCAAGATGTGTTTCTCCCTAGAGGTGCTGATGGGTTGGACCAGGCTCCTGAGGCCATGCCCTGGGGTGATCCCAGGCTGCTGGGCACTTTTCTTTTGTCCACATCTCTAGCCAGCTGCCTGCCACTGGCCGAATGAGGAATTTGCCATGAGGTGGGCCCACGTCTGGGATGCTCCTGAGGAGGCCCACCCATGGGAGGAGGGTCCTGTCTGTCCCGCCCTCCGATGGGCCCCAGGCTCCAGGCGGGAAGCTCTCAGCCAGTGTCTGAACACAGGATGCTGCGTCCTCATTCTTTGTAAATGCTTGGAGTTACCTCAATACCATTTTTAAAATGGATCTCCCAGTTGGCATATTTATGAGATAAAGAATTTCCCTCATTAAAAGTTAGGAACAACATATTATTAGAACGAGCAGGAAGACACAGGATGCTCCCAAATGATCTATTACTTGGAGGATTTAAAAATTCTAACGAGAAGACACTCACTCTTCACCCTCTTGGGCATCAGCACAAGGCAAGAATCGGCTGCACTCTTTATCCCTCTGATTTCTCCAGAACCTTCCCTTCGAGGGGAAATCTCTGGACTCTGCGGGGACTGTGAGTGGTGACAGTCAGCTAACTCTGAAACTGAAAAGCTGGAGGAAACGAGACAGGTGAAGGAGATGAGAAGTGGTGACAGGGAACAGCAGGGACGTCACGTTCAATCTGAGGCTGAGAGTCTGGGTTAATCTCCAGCGAAGATAAGGGCCACCAGGAGCTGGCCCCACTGGCCTTGTCACATGGGGTGGGGATGGGGGACAGCCAAACCGCCATGGCCACTTTCAGAGGAATAAAGAAGAGTGGAAGGGCACCCCTGGGAGCCAGTTTGAAAACGGTCACTGTTGTGAAATAATAAGATGCACTTTTCAGAAAAGTGAAGACTATTCTCTTGGTTCTCAAAGACTTGCAAATACTGTGTGTTCTTCCGGAGGCATGCGGAAGCCCCCAGCCTTTGAGGGCGGAAATGGGAAGTAATCTGGGTTCAAAACAATCCAGCACTCACTCCTTGAGGGTGTTGAGGATGACCAGTGCCCACCCCTCGGGTGCTGTGGGGCCTGAAATCCCCTTATCACCTGGGATGGTAGGGGCCACGCAGGTACCCCACTGGGCAGCAGGGGGCTTGGCTGGTGGGCTACAGACCATTATCAGATACATGATTTGCAAACATCTTGTGCCATTTTAGATGGTGGGTTATCCTTTTCTTTTCTCCAAGGGATCCTAAACCTCTGTAGGGCACTTCGTTGCACTTAGAGGGAGAGGAGGAACGAAATCAGGCTGGCAGGTGCCCAAGGCCAGTGCAGCCCCTAAGGCTGGGGAGGGAGGCGGGAGGAAGGGCTGAGAGTTGGCATTAGAGCAGATGGCCACTAGAGGGCGCCAGAGCACCAGTGGAGTCCACCAGGGGCTCTCAGGCCGGATCTCCAGGCTCGGAGGTGAGAGGAACAGGTGGAGAAGGCTTTCTGCTTTCCATAGCTTGAAGGTATTCGCAGCGCAGCGCTTAGAATGAAGGCATAGGATGCCACAATCCACAGGAAGGGGGCCAGTGTCAGGAAACCTGAGATGCTCGCTCCAGCTCCCCACATGACCCCCACATCACCATAGAATAGCCCTACAACTGGAGCAAACTCACAGTAGTGGTCCATCTCCCTGCTGCCAGGGCAGAGAGGCAGAGGGGCTGCCAGGGCCAGAGTGAAGGCAGAGGAGGAGAAGCCACTGAACTAGGCTCCAGGCAGCCATACAACCAGCTGCTCATCAGGGCAGGGTAGCAAAGGACGTGGCAGACGGCCAAGTAGTATCATGGGACGTGGCAGCAGTAGCAGGCACTCAACTGCAGTCAGTGAGACAAAAGAGTAGAACTGGACCAGACGGTGACCAGCGAGATGGTTTCCCGCCCATCCAGGAAGCTCTGCAACAGCTGAGGCACGATGTTTGAGGTATAGCCAATCTCCAGCAGGGAGAAGCGGCAGAGGAAAAAGTACATGGGTGTGTGAAGAGTCCGACTGGAGGCCACAGCCAGCACGATGAGGTTGCTGTCCCCGACTGTCACCACATAGACGGCCAGAAAGAGGGTGAATGGGAGAAAGCCCAGGTGTTGCAGCTCCTCAAAGCCCTCTAGGATTAGCCAGGCGGTCTGGTTCTTGCTGTCACTACTGGGCTGCTTTCTCATCTAGATTTGTCCTCAAGAGAACAGAGGAAGGTAATATTAACCAAGATTGTATTATGACCACACGCCATGTTTGGCTTATTAATTTATTCATCAAGCAAGCACCGGGTACAGGCTTTATTGTCTCCTGTTTATAGAAGAGAAACTGAGACACAGTGAGTTTAAGTCGATTATTCAAGGTCATTATGGTGGAGTCATGATTTGAACTCACGTTTGCTTGACTCCAAAGCTGCTAACTACTATCCTACAGTGCTTTTTGAAATGCTTTCTGAGTGATAGAAATGTCCATATCAGAGAGCAGTATGGGGCTCTTCCAGCCAGCTATTTACCTGACAATCTTCGCTGAACATCAACAGAAGAACCATCCCTGGTAAACTCTTCTGGAAGGGTAGGAAAAGGGCCCAGGACTTCTTGGGAGGTGGTCCTGCTCTAGGTCATGCACATTCCCGAAGCAGTCACTCACCTCAGACTATTTTCCCTTTCCAAGAAAATGAGACTTGGAAATCGTGACCAAAAATGTACATCATCTACTCCGTGAGAGACGCCATATAGAAAGATCTGAATTAACCTAGATCCCACTCTCCCGGGAAGCCATTCTTTTTCCTTGGACAAGTGCCCTGGTGGCTGTTGGTAAAGCCATTTTCAAACTTTGCCCAGTCTCTCATCAGCTTGCCGGAAGCTGGGGATACTTTCTTTTTCTTGATTCTCCTGCCTCATGTTCCCTATACAGGCCAAAATGTTCAGCTTATCTCACCTAACTGTAGATTCTTTAGAAATTTCTACCGTGGTTTGTTTTCTCTCAGTTATTGCAGAAGATAATACCAACACACAGGAAGATCTTGGTAAGTACTTGTGGAATATATGAAAAAATAAATAAATGAATTAGTTATAATAAATTTCCAATAGCAAATTGCCATGGAAACTTTCAGCATCTGAAATTAATGCTTGGGCTAGAGAAAGAGACATTTAAATGATTACCAAGAGAGAAGGAATCTTTGGTCCCTCCCCTAACTGAGGGAATATTGGAATATTGCTACTCAGAGCTTGAGATGGAACCATGATTAAGATTGTAGGTGGAAGTCAAAGAGATGTGTGTGTGTGTGTGTGTGTGTGTGTATGTGTTAAGCTGAAGAAACCAGAAAGCCCAACACAACATAGAGTTTTCTCATTTATTTTTATTTTTATTTATTTATTTATTTTTGCGGTACGCGGGCCTCTCACTGTTGTGGCCTCTTCCATTGTGGAGCGCAGGCTCAGCGGCCATGGCTCACGGGCCCAGCCGCTTCGCGGCATGTGGGATCTTCCCGGACCGGGGCATGAACCCGCGTCCCCTGCATTGGCAGGCGGACTCCCAATCACTGTGCCACCAGGGAAGCCCCCAGTTTTCTCATTTTTAAAGTTAAGAAAGATGACTTTCCACATTGGCAGATGGCAGCAAGAACACAGGGTTTTTGCATTCTTTTCCTGGTCCTACCTGTTCTTCTGGACTTGAGCTTACACCATGCAGACACACATTGGTCACATGGGCGGTACAGACATAGAGCAAATAGAGTACTTTCATATGTTTTTGAACATATTTTGTCTTCTATGTACTAGTGACTTCTTAAAGAACTAGGGAGAGACTTGAAATGAGAGTGGAATAGGACTCCAGATTTAGCAGAGAGATGGAGCAAGGGAAGAAGCTAGTAAAACTAACCAAACCAACAAACCAGTCAACTGACCCAAAACATTTCAAATCTGGACCCTGAATCGATGCTTATGATCAAAAAGTTACTATCGTTCTTGCTAACCAGTGAATTTGACCTTGGTCCCTGTTAAAATTCTTAAATAGGTGTTTTACAGAACATTTGGAATTCTCATAAGGAGATATCATTAGGAACTATATAATGCGAATTACAGTGTGAAACTTCACATAATGTCTTTTATTGATAGTATTAATAATTTAGTAGATCAAAAAATAATTCAGTAGATCAGGAGAGGGGGTGGGAAAAGGGCATATTGATTTCAGTAAAGCTTAACAGAAAACATGATGCCTGTGAGCTTAAAGAGAATACTCTTAGTTTATTTACTATATAGCAAAAGTATTCATTAATGACCCTCTGAAAGCCTGAGAAAGAAGTCTAGTGAAAAGGAGAAAGTTTTGTAGATCTTGTTTCATTCACCTATCTAGACATAGCAAATATGCATGGCTCATGAAACTTCAGATGATACGAATCAAAGAGGGGTAACCAATATTACAGGTGATAGAATTATAATGCAAAATAATCGTGTCTT
The DNA here is from genome assembly GCF_003676395.1 of Aethalodelphis obliquidens. Classification (NCBI taxonomy): domain Eukaryota; kingdom Metazoa; phylum Chordata; class Mammalia; order Artiodactyla; family Delphinidae; genus Aethalodelphis; species Aethalodelphis obliquidens. Next base: position 1,129,390 of record NW_020837952.1, on the reverse strand, counting down.
TTGGAATGCTAAAGACAAGATGAAATTTAACAAGGGCACATATAAACTCTGCAGATAAGCTTTAACAATCAGTTGAAAAATTACAGGAAAGATAAGACCTGACTTGGTGCCCACTTCTGTGAGAATGATTTGAGATTTTTTTTTTGACCATCATGAATTAGGACTTAGTAGGTATAAAGTAGGAGGAACATATGAAGAGTGTGGAGAGGTTTAACCTGGAAAAGACTAAACTAATGGAAGACGATGATAGCTGTTTTCAATATTGGAGGGATTCTTATGAAGAAGAGGGATTATAATTATCCCATAGACGCTCAGAGGGCAGAACAAGGACCATGGGGGTGGTGGTAGTAGAAACCCCATACCCACCTACCTGTGCTGGTTTCACAGAGGGGATTCTTATGGGGCTAACAATTGTTATTTACAGCATGATTTTTGGGTACAAAAATAAGGTAAGGCTCACTTTAAGAGAGGGTAAGAGTGGGGACAATGAAGTTTCTTCCTAGAACCTCTAGAAGTTTGTTGGCAAATATGGGCCCCATTCATTGGAAGTACTTGGAACAAACACAAGACATTAAAAAAACTATGGCATGCTTCCGAATTTGTTTAGGTTGTGTCAGAAGTGGTCCTCTCTGGAGGCAGAGAGTTGTCTGGGCCCAGATAAATTCTAGATACTCAGGTTCAGTAGAGAGGGGACATGACCTGCTTTGGGCTTGGAGTCAATGCCTTCTCCCCTGGTTGTCTTACCCCTGGACTAAATTCTTCTTCCAGCTTACAGATCTGTGGACTTTCTGCTTCTCTCCTGTGAAGGCTCCACGGTATTGGCTTCTCCCCACTCCAAGGTACTCATGGAAGCTGTTGACCCTATTCTATATATGCTGCTATGGACACTACTGCCTTTTCCAGAGCGAGACAGCCTCCTTCCCTTCTGGGGGTTGAAGAAAAGCCTCCCTAAGGAGGAGATGTATCTTGGAGTCAACGAGATCAGCTGTATCTATGTTTTTGTTCCAGGGAAATGTTTTGGTTCATTCATCAGGGACCACATCCATATGTTTCACTCAAATCTAATGACCTCTTCCTTATGAGATAGGGAAAAACTGGAAAGACATAAGAATATCCACGATTAAAACCAATATTTAATACTTTATAATTCATAAAGCAAATATTAACTTATTTAATAAATATCTGATACTCAGAATGAACCCCAATGTGAAATGCATGTATGCTATCATTTGTTCTTGCATCATTGGGACGGATTATCTAGAGTATGACCTCTAAGGGCTAGATTAGCAGTCTTCCTACTCTGGCATGGATCAAGACCTGGGCCCTGCTTTAATCTCTAAACAGGGAGGAGGCAGGAGAAAACAGCCATATAATTCTTTTTAAAAAATATATATCTTTATTGGAGTATAAATGCTTTACAGTGTTGTGTTAGTTTCTGCTGTACAACAAAGTGAATCAGCTATACGTATACATATATCCCTATCTCCCCTCCCTCTTGAGCCTCCCTCCCACCCTCCCTATCCCACCACTCTAGGTGGTCACAAAGCATCGAGCTGACAGCAATATAATTCTGTAGATAATTTTTTCTGTTTAGTTTGATAGTTTTTAACATCACAGATTTACATAAACCAGGTCAGTCCTCTTAAAGAGAGTCCAGGCAGATAGTAAAATGCAGTTAAATGACAAATACAAAGAAGAAACCTTGCTGCAGGGATACAGCACTGAGTTCCTTCCATATGAAAGCAGAGAGGGGACCCAGGCCAGAAGGAAGACAGCACAGGGCCACAGCAGAGGTTGGATTTTTCCTAGTAACAGACTAGAATGGCTCCTCCTGGAGGAGACTGGACAAGTGTCTTACTTTGACAGCTGAAAGGCAGAGTGGAAAGACTTGGATGAGGAAAAGGTGACCTGCAAGGAAGTAACTATAATGTTGTTTTTGAGAGAGTAGCTGAGAGTAAATAGGGCTGCCTCAGTCTTGGGTTGCTGTAAAGAGCCTGAGAGAGATGCCAGTTGAGAAACAGAATAAGAAACTTTTCCAGGTAGAAAGGAAGTCCAGTGTGTGTTAATGTAGAATTTATGATAATAGCAATAAAAATACCAACTTGTGTTAAAAGTTTAATTTCAGCTTTTCTTCCCCTGAAGTGTTATCTGTGAGTTGAAAGTGGAAATGAAGGGTCTACATGCTGTTTCCTAGGTATTAGATTAGTTTTTGTATAAAACCGTGCCATACATTAATTAATTCAAGAAATATTATACTTACCAAGTATTTATGACCTGTCAGACACTGTTCTAGACTCTAGGCATAAGGCAATGAACAAAACAAAATTTGGTTAGCGGAGTTATCTGAACTACTTTCAGTTACCCGCGTCTTGATGATGGATACATGTTACCCTCATCAGAAACCTCTTTCATCCAGAGCTGGCTTTCCTGAATGCAGAAATCCTGCCTGGGAAAAAAATTCATCTTCATAGGACTAGCTTCCTGTGTCCCTCATATCAACTAACTGATACAAGCATCAAGAATGAATGGAGAGAATATAAAGAGGAGGACATGTTAAGACCAGAAAACAAAATAACGCTACTAAAAGAGATCATTTAGTGAATATCTCTTATGTGCGAGGCACTCTGATAAGAGTTTTACAAAATTATCTCATTGAAGCCTCACAAGAATTGAGGGAGGTAGTTATTATCATTATCTACAATTTACATATATCAGGTGAGTATAGCATAGAGAGATTGAGTACGTTGTCCAGGATCATACAGTCAGTAACTGGTGAAGCCCAAATTCAAAGCTGACATTCCACAGTATTGCCTTTGGATAATAGAGAAGGGTAAATAGAAGATATTAAGGAAAAGAAGAAAACTGTGATGGGTTGGCCTGGAAATATGATTAAGTTGGTCCATAAAAACTATCTTCAGACTCTTGCTACCTCCAAAGTATTGTGGAACAGACACACAGATCTACAGACATACATGAAATGTACCCTAACTTGCCTCCTATTGTCAAAATTTCATCCTGGAAAAAATAAATAAAGTGGATGTTATCAAACAATGGCCTTAGTCATTAACAAACAAAGTCTCAATAAAACACTCTTAACAATACCTCACTATGACAGTAAAACTTCCTGGTGAGCTCTTCAGGATAAACTTGTTGCAACTACATGAACTAATTTTCTCAATAAGACTGTTAGTTTTTTTTTTTTTTTTAAAGACTGTTAGTTCGATCCAGTAAGATGTTGGAGGATATTTAATAAAAATAAAGTTTGGCTTTTGGAATTACTGATCATCCTATGTCATCCTTCATGAAGGTAGTTAGATAGCCAGGCCAACTGTCTTTCAAGACTAATTTTGGATCATGGCAATAAAAACATGTGAACAGCACATATACATTAAAATAACTCCATCACCAAAAATTTTTTTCCTTCCAGTTTTTTTAATATGCATTCTTTATATAGTTGTAATTATCATCATATATAAAATTTTAATCCTAATATTTCACCTAGCATTTTTTTTTTTTTTTTGCGGTACGCGGGCCTCTCACTGTTGTGGCCTCTCCCGTTGCGGAGCAACAGGCTCCGGACGCGCAGGCTCAGCGGCCATGGCTCACGGGCACAGCCACTCTGCGGCATGTGGGATCTTCCCGGACCAGGGATCGAACCCGTGTTCCCTGCATTGGCAGGCAGATTCTTAACCACTGTGCCACCAGGGAAGTCCCAAGTCCTCATTTCTTATATCAGAGGAAGAACTGTGGATATTCGTAAGAATAAGTCATTTGTGGTTTTCTGAAAGTGAACACCTCAGATTTGAAAGCTTATGCCAATTAGGTGCATTCCTGAAAATGGGTACAAACTGTTATGTCTAATCTTTTGAGGCCAGCAGACCGTAAACAGGGGTGAACAGAAAATAAATATTTCTATTTTTGGCCTGAAAGTGGTAAAAGCTATTTTGTGTTTAAAAAAGACAGAGAGAGGGAGAAATTTCTGCATCCCAGGCAAGCATGAAGCCCTACAGGAAAATTCTTGCATTCATTCACCAGAGCATTTCTCCTCAGCGTGGCTTGGCAGGATTAAGGGAAAGCTCCAACTCCTGACTTCTTCCTGCCAAGGGACTGGTTTCTGTCTTACCCAAGTCTAAGCACTGAGAGGAATGGGATGTCAGGTCGTAAATAACAGAGGCAATCAAGGTGGCTTGGCCTAGCACCAGAATCTGCACAGATAGACACTAGGTGGAACTCCAATACTGCAACTTTCTACAGTACCAGAGAGGCTGAAGTATTGCAGTCAGACACAAGGAGGAGATCTTAAGTAGAAACTGGTAAGCCTCTTAATCAGGAGATGACATGTGCAAACCCAAAGAGGATGCACACCCAGAAAAGGCTTGAGAGGTCTACACATTCTCTAGCTGGGCTGATAGGAGAAGGTCCTCCCTGTGGAAACCAGACCACAAAGACTGAGAGAGGTAGCTGAGTTTTCAAATGCTTAAGTCCCAACGGAAAATAATACAACACACAAAGAAACAGAAAAACATAGCCTATTCAAAGGAACAGATTAAACCTCCAGAAACCAACCCTAAAGAAATGGCAATATGTGAATGACCAGACAAAGAATTCAAAACAACTATCATAAGATGTTCATGAATTAAAAGAGAACACAGATGGACGACTAAATGAAATCAGGAAAATGATGCATGAATAAAATGAGAATACCAACACAGAGATAAAATTGTAAAGAAGAACCAAACAGAAATTCTGGAACTGAAAAATACAATAACTGGATTGGAAAATGTACTAGAAGGACTCAACAGCAGACTTTACCTGGCAGAAGAAAGAATCAGCAAATTTAGGAGTTTTGAAATTACCGAGGCAGAGGAGCTAAAAGAAAACAGAAAGAAGAAACATGAAGATAGCCTGAGGGACTTATGGGACACCATCATGCAGAGCAACATATGCACTATGGGAGTCTCAGAAGGAGGAAAAAGAGAGAAAGGGGCAGAGAGCCTATCTGAAGAAATAAGTGCTGAAAACTTCCTAAATCTGTGGAGAGAACTGGACATACAATTTCAAGAAGCTCAAAAAACTCCAAGTAGGATCAGTCTAAAGAGACCTACATTAAGACATATCATAACCAAACTGCCAAAAGTCACAAAGGGAGAATCTTGAAAGCAGTTAGAGAAAAGTGACTTGTCACATAAAAGGGAGCTCCTACTATATTATCATCCTATTTCTCAGGAGAAACCTCACAAGATAGAGGGAGTGGGATGATATAGTCAAAGTGCTAAAAGAAAAAACCTGCCAACCAGAGAACTGTATCCAGCAAAACTGTCCTTCAAAAACAGAGAAATCAAGACTCTCCCAGATAAACAGAAACTGAAGGAGCTGATAACCACTAGACCGGCCCTACAAGAAATACGGAAGAAGGCCCTTCAAGTTGAAGCAAAAGGATGATAAACGGCAACACAAAGCCATACCAAAGCATAAAACTCTCTGGTAAAGGTAAATATATAGACAAAAACAGAATCCTATAGTATGGTAATGTAGGTGTGTAAACCATTTTCAAATCTGGTATAGAATTTAAAGAACAAAAGCATAAAAAGTCATTATAAATCTATGTTAGTAGATATACAATATAAAAGGGGCATTTTCTCTGACCACAGGAGAGTAAATTAAAAATCAATAGCATTTTTCTTCCAGGCGGCGGGGAAAGAGGTGGCCCTGGCGGGTCCGCGCGGCCTTGGGGCCGGAGCCCGGGTCCCCGCCCGCCCCAGCGCCCGCCGCCGGCCGAGCCCCGCGCCCCGCGCCTCCGTCCTGGGTCGCGGTGGTCGGAGGTGCGCCCGGGTCTGCGGGGACAGGCGGGCGCAGAGGTCGCTTGTGTGTGTGTGGGGGGTGGTGCGACGAGGTTCCGGTGCCTCCGCGGAGCATTGTGGGTCTGGGGCTGGGGGCGCTCTGGCTTGCTATGCTCTCCGCACTTTCCCGGCTCCGAAGCCTCGAGAACACGGCTAGGCAGCAGTAGTTTAATGGGGAGTTTGCCTGCTGGGAACTAGGGGCCTGCTGGGGTCTCAGTTCTTTTTTTTTTTTGCGGTACGCGGGCCTCTCACTGTTGTGGCCTCTCCCATTGCGGAGCACAGGCTCCAGAGGCGCAGGCTCAGCGGCCATGGCTCACGGGCCCAGCCGCTCCGCGGCATGTGGGATCCTCCCGGACCGGGGCACGAACCCGTGTCCCCTGCATCAGCAGGCGGACTCTCAACCACTGCGCCACCACGGAAGCCCTGGGGTCTCAGTTCTTGGCTGGCCCCGGAACACGAGGTTGCCAGGCGTGTGACGGCAGCAGGTAGGAGTGAGCCGCTGGTGCAGTGATGAGCAGGAGAGGAAGGACGGCGGCTGTTGGCCTGTGAACCTCGCAAGAATGACCAGCCAACACAACCCAGACCAAGGTCAGTGGGCCCAGCTCGGTCCTGGGCAGCTGGTCGGTGGAATAGACCTGCAGGTGTGGCTCTTGTCACTCTAGGACTGGCTTCAGGACAGATCCTGCTGATGAGGCCAGGGCACCGTCCTCAGTTCTCCAGGAGAGTGTGCTGGAGTGGAGCCGGTGGCGGGGGGCTGGGGGTGTGTGTGCCCGACTCAGCACTGCAACCACGCAAGTCCAGTCTGCTGGCAAGGGCAGTGGGGAGCCGGGGGAAGTCATGGCCTTGGGAATGTCCTCTGATGAAAAAGAACCTGCAGGCTTATAAAATAACTTGTGTGTGGAACGTTGGTGGGTTGAAAAGCAGTTCTGTGTGCTTTTCCCCCTTGCTGTGGATCAGCAGTGCTGAGGCAGCAGGCGTGAAACAGAAGTGTGAGCAGAGACCGTCTGGAATCCCCAAACTCCAGGGAAACTAAAGGTGACAGCCAGCCTAGTGAAGAGGAGAGGAGTTGGGGGTGGGGGCGGTGGCGGCAGCCAGCAGGTGCCCCTCATCTCAGGGCCCTACGCCTGGCTCCAGCCAGCTGGCCAGGGGCGCTGCAAGGTCTTCCGGGCGAGCAGAGCCCACAGTCCTGAGCTGTTCTTTGCTGTGTTTGGATTATCTCCCGCCATCCAAGGGGAGAAATCTAGATGAGATTTAAGAATTAGTGCTTTATGAATGTGGATCTCATAGTTGAAACCTCAGAACACGTGTTTTCAGCACAAGGTTTCATAGTTGAAACCTCGGAACACGTGTTTTCAGCACAAGGTGTTAAAGTGAATGGAAGGATTCAACCCCTTTTCAAGGAGGGTGTCTCCATGTGGGCAGAACTAGAGAATAAATGGGTCTTGAATAAAAAAAAAAATCAATAGCATTAAAATATCTAGGAACATCTCTAAGTATTTAGAATTTAAGCAATATACTTAAAAAATTGAGATATAATTGACATGTAGCATTATATTAGTTTCAGGTGTACAACATAATAATTTGATATTTGTATATATTGCAAAATGATCGCCATGGTAAGTCTAGTTAATATTCATCACCACACATAATTACAAAAAATTGTTTTGTGTGTCATGAGAACTTTTAATATCTACTCTCTTAGCAACTTTCAAGTGTTCAGTACAGTATTATTAACTACAGCAACATATTGTTAAATAACTGAAGTGTAAAGGAAGACATCACAAGGGAAATTAGAATATATCAAAATGATGCAGTGAAAGCAGTGCTTAGAAGGAACTTTATATCTTTAAATGGTTATATAGGAAAAGAAAATTTTAAAATTTTAATCTAAGCTTACACCTCGAGAAGCTAGATAAAGAAGAGCAAGGTAAACTTAAAGAAATAGAACAAAGGAAATACTGGAATACAAAATGAAATAGTGGAAATCAATGAAATACAAAAGGAACCAATAATAGAGAAAAATCAACAAAGCAAAAAATTAGATCTTTGACAAATCAATAAAGTTGATAAATATTCAGCTAGATTGATTAAAAACAGATTAAGCACAAATTATTAATATGAAAGAAGAAGAGTCACTGCAGATCCTTAAAATATTAATGGAATAAAAAGGTAGTATTATGAACAAACTTTTGCCAATAAATTTGACAATTTAAATGAAATGGAAAAATTATTTGAAAGATACCAGTGACCAAAAGTGGCACAAGAATTAATAAAAATTGGAATAGCTGTATATCTACAAAATAATTAAATTCATAATTGAAAACCTTCCCACTATGAAAACTCCAGACTCAGATTAGTTCACTGGTGAATTCTATAAAACTTTAAGTAAGAAATAATAAATAATACCGGCCCTTCAGATATTCTCTCAGAAACTAGAGGAGGAGGGAACACTTTATAACTTTTTTTGTGAGACCAGAATAATCCTAATATCAAAACCTAACAGAGACATTATAGAAGAAAATCACAGATCAATGTACCTTATGAACATAGACACAAAAATCCTCAATAGAATTTTAGCAAAATAATTCCAGCAACATACAAATATGCTTATGTGCCATGAGCAAGTGTGGTTTATTTCAGGAATGCACAATTTGTTTAATATTCAAAAATTCATTAGTGTTATTCAGAGGAGGAGGGAATTCCCTGGCCGTCCAGTGGTTAGGACTCCATGCTTCCACTATAGGAGGCAAAGTAAGAGGTATAGAAATAGATGGACACATACATTTTCAATTGATTTTTGATAAAGATGCCAAGGTAATTCATTGGGGAGAAGAGAGTTTGTCATTTCAGCAAATGTTCTAGAACAACTGGGTATATATAAAAAAACTTATAGAACAACTGTCCATATTGGGGAAAAAAACAACAAAACCAAACCAAACCCTGACTCCTATCTCAAACCATACACAAGAATTAACTCAAAGGTATTACAGATCTAACTGAAAAATATAAAATGATAACACTTCTGGAGAAAAACATAGGAGAAAATCTTGGCGACTTGGAGTATGTAGGCAAAAATTTCTAAGTTGGGCTATAAAAGGCATTAAATAAAAAAGAAAAGAGATAAATTGGATTTGATCAAAATAAAAAAACTTTTATTCAAATTACTCTATTAAGAAAATAAAAAGGCAAGCCATAGATTGAGTGAAAATATTTACAATAAATATATCTGAAGAAGAACTTGGATCTAGTATATACCAAAAAATCTTCCAACTTAATTAGAAGACAACGTAAAAAAAAAATGGGCAAAAGATATGAACAGGAACTTTAGAAAAGGAGGCTTAAAATTGGCCAATTGTTACATAGTCAATATTTTATGATAACTTTGTATGAAGTATAACCTATAAAAATATTGAATTAACTGTGTTGTACACCTGAAACTAATATAATATTGTAAGTCAACTATATTTCAATAAAAAAATCATATAGTAAAAAAACCCTATAATACCCAAAAGACAACCTTTAGAATGGGAGAAAATATTTGCAAATGAAGCAAGTGATAAGCAAGTGATAATCTCCAACATTTACAAGCAGCTCATGCAGCTCAATAACAAAAAAAACAAACAACCCAATCCAAAAATGGGCAGAAGACCTAAACAGACATTTCTCCAAAGAAGACATACAGATGGCCAACAAACACATGAAAGGATGCTCAACATCACTAATCACTAGAGAAATGCAAATGCAAAGTGCAGTGAGGTATTACTTCACACCAGTCAGAATGGCCATCATTAAAAAATCTAGAAACAATAAATGCTGGAGGGGGTGTGGAGAAAAGGGAACCCTCTTGCCCTGTTGGTGGGGATGTAAATTGATACAGCCACTATGGAGAACAGTATAGAGGTTCCTAAAAAACTAAAAATAGAACTACCATATGACCCAGCAATCCTGCTACTGGGCATATACCCTGAGAAAACCATAATTCAAAAAGAGTCATGTACCACAATGTTCACTGCAACACTATTTACAATAGCTGGGACATGGAAACAACCTAAGTGTCCATCATCGGATGAATGGATAAAGAAGATGTGGCACATATATACAATGGAATATTACTCAGCCATAAAAAGAAACGAAACTGAGTTGTTTGTAGTGAGGTGGATGGACCTAGAGTCTGTCATACAGAGTGAAGTAAGTCAGAAAGAGAAAAAACAAATACTGTGTGTTAACACATATATATGGAATCTAAAAACAAAAAAGCGGTTCTGATGAGCCTAGGGGAGGGACAGGAATAAAGATACATACATAGAGAATGGACTGAGGACACAGGGAGGGGGAAGGATAAGCTGGGACGAAGTGAGAGAGTAGCATTGACATATATACACTACCAAATGTAGAATAGGTAGCTAGTGGGAAGCAATGTATCGCACAGGGAGATCAGCTGGTGCTTTGTGACCACCTAGAAGGTGGATTAAGGAGGGTGGGAGGGAGACGCAAGAGGGAGGGGGTATGGGGATATATGTATACCTATAGCTGTTTCCATTTGTTATACAGCAGAAACTAACACAACATTGTAAAGCAGTTATACTCGAATAAAGATGTTAAAAAAAAAAAAGAAATCAGGTTTAGACATTGAGGTAGAGAGAATGACCCCCTGCATGAAGGAAGCTAACAGCTATTGGCACCGTGACGTGAAGCTTGATGCCAGCAAGTCGAAGGAATCATCAGAACTAGTATCCGAAACTCTACTGCTCAAGGACACTGATCCGAAAGCTCAGATCCAGAATCTTGTTTTATAGGCTCTAGATATATACTACTCCAACCTTCAAGTGCTGGAAGTCCAATCTTCCCACTGGCTTGGGTCACTCTTTTTTTAACCTTCTGTGGCCAACTCTGAAGCTGTCTACAAGTTTATGTGTTTATGAACAAGTCTGTTACAAGTTATTACTTTTAGGTTTACAATTTAGTGGTAGTGGTGGTTGGATGTGGGGAGGCTGATAATAGCTCATAGGGTGGCTAGATACTGTCACACACACTTTTCAAGTTCTCCATTTTCATGACATAGGAAGTCTCTGGGTCCACGTTATATCTGATTCTCAGTCTATGTTGCCATATTCTATCTCTATTCCTGAGCCCTCAGCCACGAACTGGCATATCAAGGAATTCTTCCTTTGTTTCATGCCTGGGTCGACTGGGCAAGTGGCAGCTCTGATCTTGGAACCATGACAAGTGATGATATACACTCCTTTCCCAAATTCTGTATTTCTCTAAGGAGAAGGGGGAGTTGGCCATGGACCCTTTTTGTGTTTTCGAATTGCTTCACTCGTATTACCCCTGAGGCCTCTTTTGTTCCTGAAGTAGGTTGGGGACATCCTGCTTCCTAGAACCAACACTACAAGAAATAAAGGTATAAACAAAGCCAAATGGGAAACAGGATCATGCTTGTCACTCTCTCTGGACAGGTAACAATACCTAGTATGGTCTAGAGATTCTGGGAAGGAAGGGAATAATGGGGTGAAATTACGAAGGCAGCTGGCAGGCTAAATGTTTCTTTGTTGGCATGACCAGTCTCTCTTCATCCTCTTCCTGGATGTAGGGCTTGATGCCGGGACCCCTGAGGCTTTCTCCACAAATAAAAGGAGGTGAAGCTGTGTGGTGACCCCATTTCAGAATCTTGGGAGCAGCCAAAACGATGTCCTTTGTCTCTCTGCTCTTGGTGGGCATCCTGTTCCATGCCGTCCAGGCCGAACAATTAACAAAATGTGAGTTGTTCCAGAGGCTGAAAGACCTGGATGGCTATGGAGGCGTCACTTTGCCTGAATGTGAGTTCCCTGCTATCTTGCTTTGTTCCGTACTTCATCTTCTTCTGTCTTCCCCACCCTTCTCTTCCTCCTCTTTTTTTCTCTACTTTTAACTCAATTATCTAATAATCCTCTTATCTGCTCATCTGTTTACTCTTTTATTACATTTATTCACCTATCTCTCCTTTCTCCCATTGTCTGATTGGTTTTTGGAACTCTTAATCTTATCAAGATGCTCTGTGGTCGGCCGTATTTGGAGATTGGCTGGAGAGCCTCTTTCTGTCTGTCCACATTTATGCTATATGCGGACATCCCTGTGATATCTCTTTTTCATCTTTCTTTCAGGGGTCTGTACCGTATTTCATACTAGTGGGTGTGACACACAAACCATAGTAAATAACAATGACAGCACAGAATATGGACTTTTCCAGATCAATAATAAAATTTGGTGCAGAGACAACCAGATCCCTCACTCAAGGGACATCTGTGGCATCTCCTGTGACAGTGAGTGACCACTTTTACCATGTTCCTGTGTTTTATTGGAGCCTATTCCTGGGATAATCTCCTTTTTTGGCGTCAAGCACACCTCTAACTTCACTGCCTTGGACGCCACATCAACTGTGGGACTTCAACTGATAGTACTGAGTAAGAGGCTGTTAGAATTTTTCATTATCACCAAATCCCCAGACAGTCCCTTAAAGTTCATGCGTAGATGATTTGAACTGTTTGGGGATCTTGAAGTCTAGTACCCTGCATTTTCAGAGTAAGTCAGTTGATGAAGTTGATAATTCTTCTAGAGATGCCCCCAGAGAAGTGAAGGGAGTCCTTACCTAGGGGGAGGCATTATTGTACTGGATTTATCATATAGAAAGGCAACAGGCATAAGCCTCTAGATCAAAGAAGGACCAGGCAAGAGGGAAACTCATTACCTTTCTGGGTAATACTTAGCTCTCTCATTTTTCCCCCTGTAACTCCTGCCAGAGTTCCTGGATGATGACCTTACTGATGACATTATGTGTGTCAAGAAGATTCTGGATAATGTAGGAATTAACTACTGGTGAGTCTCCATTCTATATTCTACGTTACCCTTCTCCTCCTTCTTCTCACCCCTTTAGTCCCAGCATCATCCCCCTTTCTCTCTATTTCCTGGTATTTAAGCTAGAATGTAGTCTTCAAAACAAAACTCATCAAACAGACTCAGGTTTTCAGCTTTCAAGCCTCACTCACTCCACTCCTGTTTAGCAATTTTCCTAACAAGTGTTCCCTAATAGAGGGCTGACACCCAGGCTTTCCTTCACCTGGATTTGAATATTTAATTCTAAAGCAAGCCCTTTGTACCACTGCCCTACAATTTTCTTGGAGTTAAAAAAAATGGACCTTACTCCACTAGGTGGCTCAGTGTCCCTTGGCATCTGGCTAGGAAAGTGTAATTTTCACCCATACTCTTCCACCTCGTCCCTCCTGGGGATAAAGCTAGATGGAAGTTTGCACTAAGATCCGGCCAGTCAACTTGCCTTGTTTCTTTCTTCATGATCAGGTTGGCCCATAAAGCACTCTGTTTTGAGAAGCTGGATCAGTGGCGCTGCGAGAAGTGGTGAACACCTGCTGTCTTTGCTGCTTCTGCCCTTTTTATGTTCCTGGATCTCCTCTCCCCTATGGCTACCTCGTTTTGCTTCTTTGTACCCCCTTGAAGCTAATTTGTCTCTGAGCCCTGAGCCCTGTAGTGACACCATTGGGCTATTGCAAGGACTGTTCTCCAGGGATGAGTGACTGGTGCTCTGGACTTTTGACCCTTGCTCAGTGCCCCCAGTGGCACTTTCATTACAACGGTGGATTCTACCTTTATCCTGAATAAAGGGCCTGATTTTGAGTGGCTGGCTGTATTTTCTTCCTGGAGGGAGAGGGAGGAAATAGGGTGAGTAGGTGGACATGGCCATGGGTCATAGCCACCTTCATCTCTGCTAAAGAGGAAATAGGCTGAACTTATAATAACTCAAAGGTACAGATTACTTTCTGTATCAGTTCAATTCAACGAACATTTATTGATCACCTAGCGTACTAAAAAACTGTGGAGGGGTACTACATTTGGCTAAAAGCATCTGTTGCCTCAAGGACTCGTAGGAAAGATAAGAGAAACATTAATACATAATTATAATACAAGAAAGAGTGTCATAAGTATCATGAGAGAGGTTAGAAATGTGCCCTGAGTATTCATAAGAGGAAAGATAATTTATATTTGGTGGAGGGCTGTGGGGAAAGGGCTCAAGGAAAGATTCATGACAGAAGTGACATTTAAGCTTGTTTGAAGTTGGGATTTTGACAGATAGAGATGTAGGGTGGGAAAAGAACAGCAAGGGTAGGGGCTCCAAGAATCTGAAATGGGTGACTTGAGGGGGGTTGAGGTATTTCTTTACCCCTGAGATAATGAAATACCTTTCACAAATTGCTGTGAGAGGAACTCTTTCTAAAAACAATAGATGAGAACAGCTCAGCAATTGAAGATTCAATCTGGACACCTGGGGCCTTTTTGTTCGGACCCTGCACTCCATTACCTCTTCTTGCGGCTTCTCTTTAAGGAGGAATTTTGCAGAACTGTATTCTAATTTGATTATGAGAAATGTGAAAGAAGGAGAGCCAGGAGATTTGATTCCTAAAGTCTGTTTCTGTTTCTCCTTGATGGTCCAAAGCTGGGTAAGTCATCTCTGTCTCTGGGGCTCAATTTCCTCATCTTTAAATGACAATTTTAGTCTAGTAATTTTTCTGAGATCTCTTCCTGCTTTGAGAATCCAACATTCTAAGACTCCAATTTGAATTACCCCATTTCTGTATTAGCTAAGTTATATCTTCTAATTCCCTCCTCCTACCTTCTATACCCACTGGGGCTTTAGGCATTCAGACCATATTTCTCTTGTCCCAGAGACCAGCAGCTCCCCAATGAATCCCCCATGGCCTGTTTAGGGACCTATAGGGCCAGGCAAGGGGTGGACAGGCCATCCCTCTCCTATACTTAATGAAAACAAACTCTCAGGAAATAACTTGGTATTCATCATATGATTTTAGTCTGAATTTGAACACAATGTGACACATCTCCCAGGGGTATTGCATGCTATTCCCTCCCTAATTATGGGACAGAAGGCTTTTCCCCAAGTCTACAGGGTTTTAGGAATAACCCCTGTGCATGGTGGTGTGTGGGAGGGCAGGATTGAAGGGCCACTCCTCCCACTGATCTCACACATCTACTTACTACTTTGCCTCAGTTACACCCTCAGGAAGGCATATGCTCTGGAAAATATAAGGGACCAACTCCACCAAGTGGGCAGAGCAGAAATGCAACTAAAGCTGGGACTGTTTTGCTCGGCTCCATAGCCCTGGCCTTCATTCTGTAGAGAAATATCCTGATCTTGGAAATTTCACCTGTGAATGTACCATATATGAGGCCATGATTTTCAGAGGGTTTTGCTGAAGGAAACTGACAATTGCAGAGAGGATTTTAGCCTGAGGGTCAAAGGATCAAGAACAGGTAGAAGCTAGGGAGCTGGCATGGATGTGGTCTTGACTGATGAAGACCTCTCTGCCTTTGGGTGGAAGCAGGACAGAAAGCTGCTTTTGTTCTCTTTCAGAGAACCCTCTTGGGAGCTGAATGGGACGTGGGGTGGTCGCTGAGCATTTGTTCTGCTTTTTCTAACTCCTTCTCCTTCCTCTAGGCCTGGAAAAAGTCCTGAACCAGGCAGGGATCGGAAGTGGCCCAGACTAAGGTGGGTGGTGGAGAGACTCAGGGCGGGGGCTGTCAGAGTGCACACGTTTCACCGAGCTCTGTGTGAGGAGGACCCTGGATGGTGTCCCAAAATATGGACTCTTTTTCTCTCTTTCTATCCTGATCTCTCCTCCATGCTACTTTCCTCTGTCATCTATATTGTCATGAAGCCAGGAATTTTACTGGACAAAATTGTTTCTTTTCATATGTTCTTTTTCTCACCCCCTCCTTCTCTCTCATTCATTCTTTTTTTTTTCCACACTAATTGAGAGCATATTAAGTGACAGGACAAACTAGACACTGGGGATACAGAATCTGTTAGGGGTTTTGCTCTCAAGACTTACACTTTAGAGGAGAATACTCCCTCCTATTTCCTAGAATCATGCAACAGAAAGGACTCTTCAGACAGATCCATCGTTCATTCCTGCATTCACTCCTTAATCAACAAATAGTTATTGAGGATTTACTATTTGCTATGTTCTGTTTAGGTGTTACTTGTTAAGAACAAAGACAGCAGGAGACACACTTATTTTATTTCATTTCTTTCTAAGTTACTCTGGAGCTGTAACTTGCCAGAGATTTTTTGGTATGGGAACAAAGGAGGAATTGGGTCTCAGTACTAAGAAGGGACTGTCCCAGAATTAAGTGGGATATTTGCTAGTGGTCAGATAGGTTGATTTACACTTTGTGCATAGACAAAGTAAAAAAGTGCAGGAGAGGCAAAAGGGGAGGGGTAGAAAGGACAAGAAATGAGAGGAAAAAGCAATAGCTGTGGAAATGGCTGGGGAAGCTGTGAAGATTTTCTTCACTTTTTTTCCCCAGTTTTATAGAGTTATTAGCAAAAGTCTAATTCTGCCACCCAATGGCAGTTACTGGTATTTTGAATTAGAAAACTAGGCTGTGACTAAGTGCAACCCACTTCAGACACAATTACTAGCATGCTCTTAAGCTGTGGTGGAAATAGCTCATATGGCTGAAGGACAATGAATTACCAAGATATATATTTTGATATGAGTGATTTAAGAAAGACATTCATATAAAGAGAGAGCTGAACAACACAATTCCTTGACAAAATGTAAATGTCATACTTAGGAATATGCTGAGATGGAGTAGTGTGTGTATCGTATCCATGAGTAGGTAGCCTCTCTCTATCTGTAGGATCAATGACAGAACGCTCACTCACGCTTATGAATGATCTGACTCTTATGACTCCCTTCTCGCTGAAGTGTAACAGGCTGCTTGCTCCACCATTGGGAGCTCAAGTATGGAAAAATGACATTTTGTATGGAAGTCTGCTGCTATTTGCCTAGCAGACAGTAAATTCCTAGTTGAAAAAGGCAAAAGTATTCTGCACAATGGGCTGAACTGAAAGCAATTCATGTAGCAGTACGAAAGTAATTTTGCTCCAGAACAAAGTCCTAATTCATATAAAATGCTACATACAAAAGTCAGGATATCACAGACTATTAGGCCATAGCCAATGGCCCAATGGTCTAGCTGATAAATGTTTGATGGGTGAACAATGAAAGAATACTGTGTGTGAAGAACACAGTTGTGGCAGGCCTATGGAATTTCAGAAAGAAAATTAAAGTAGATCATAGGGGTGCTCAACAAAAGAACCCAATTACTGGCTCAGAGGAGAACCAGAATGCCAAGGTGGTGACTTGGTCGACTGTTTGCAGGTAGCCACTTGGATACATGATATGAGCAGTCATGGAAGTGTCCAAGCCATGCAACAATGTTTGTTACAAAACCATATTCCATTGTCATCCACCAAAGTCACTGCTGTGGAAGTTACTAATGTAATTTCCTGGATGATAATAGGAGAAAAACTACCCAAAATTGGTCTTGGGGAGAATCTCCCAAGATTGCTAAAAGGTGGTTGACATGGGGCCACTGCCAGTGTTTCTGAAGGATTCAAAAGAATTTCAATAAAAATAGGGACTTACTTCTCTTTGGTCTTTGCTTACTCTTTAACTGAAATAGCAGCTGAAATACCATTAAGGTCCTGGAAATAGGCATTTTAAGGACCTTTAAGACGTATAGAGCAGTGACTTAATTGAACAATTGGAATGGGAGATTCAGACATTGTTATTAAAGACGTGATAAGATCATAAAGGGCTTCCTAGCTCAATTAGGTGAATTTGTGTCCGACCTGAAAACGAGGAGTGGTAAATGTGGAACCTTCTTAAAGAGATTTCTGGACATTGGGTTTTAAAAACATTAATTTAATTTTTTAAAAATCAGCTCCAGTGGTCCCAGGCTCAGGACTATATCTGCATGTTTGAGCTAAGGGGAACATTGCTTCTCAAATGCTACTATCCCTATTCTTTTGAATTAGACTGCATACTTTCCTAAGGCACCTCTGGATAGATTATTGATCTTGCCTCTTGTACAAACTAGAATTGACTGTAAGTGCCACCCCACTTCAATAATCTTTTGATGATTTACCCCTCCAACTCTTAACATCTCTCCCTGGAAAAGGACAAAGGACAGGCTCTGACAAGATTCCTATTGCTGCTTTACAAGCTTTCTTTTTTAATTATTATTATTTCTTTTACGATACGCGGGCCTCTCACTGCTGTGGCCTCTCCCGTTGCGGAGCACTGGCTCCGGACGCGCACGGGCCCAGCCGCTCCGTAGCATGTGGGATTTTCCTGGACCGGGGTACGAACCCGTGTCCCCTGCATCGGCAGGCGGACTCTCAACCACTGCGCTACCAGGGAAGCCCGAAGCCAAAGCTTTTACTTCATCTACACTCGCACCTTCACAGTAGCGGACCCTTCCTTTTCAGGGCGTGCAATGCTGGCTACTCTGGGCCCGGTAGCCCTCAGGGATCTCCCAAGAGCCGCCGTCGGCAGGATGGGGAAGGACAGGATCAGCACGTGGTTGCGGGGTTCCATGATTCTCAGCTTGCCACGCCCCGGTTCCGCTTCTGCTCCTCGCTCTCCCAGGTGTTGACGTCTGCCATCAGCTTGTCTTCCATGATGCGCTCTAGCACCGACCACGGTCGAAGAAGCCCTCCACCAGCTTGAAGAGGCTGTTTCATCGCAGTTGCTATGGTGTAGCCAGGTGGGCGGAGCCGGCCCGCGTAGTTGGACGGCTGCGCAGAGGCCAGGGCGTCGCCTGGCCCTGTGGAGGGACCACCGGGAGAGGTATGCTCTCGGAGGTCCTGGGGCGGGCTGCCTTTTAAGCTTCCAGCCTGCCTCCCTGTCCTCTGCCTCCTCGTCACCCGCCACCTGATCTGGAGGAGCGGGCTCAGCCTGTTGCTGCCAAACGACACGTGGAAACGGTGGTGTGAAACCGGGCATCCCGCGCGCTGGGCCTGGGCCTCCTCTCGCCTCTCCTGGGCCCACCCGCCGGGCGTGGGGCGGCAGAGCAGCTCTCCCTTCATTTTTGAGGTACATTTTCTTTCATTTTGAGGTACATTTTGACGTATAGAACTCTAGTTTGCATTTATTTTCTTTCATCATTATCAGAATATTAACCCATAAGACTTAAGGCGTCTATCCCTTCTGTTTGAAATCAATTTCAGTCTAAAGTTGGCTCCTTCGAAGGCAGGCTCGCCTTTACTTATTTCCCGGGTAAAAAGTACAAATGGAGGTCCTTGACCCAAGGCTCTTCTTTGTCGCACCATTGGGTCTTTCATGAACTGAGAAAGTCAGTGCATGCATGCCTCCGTAATTCAGCACACACCGTCGAGCTCCGTGCACACTCCTCACGCCTGGTGTGCTCACTCCTGTGGAAAGAGGGCTGTGAGAACCGGAAATGGACCTGAGGCTGTTTGGGCAGGGATTTCTGAGGTCCAGCTCTTTGAAGCAGGAGATACAGAGTGTGCCGGCTGTGGGTGGGTGTATCAGCTAGACTCTGCAGGACCCTCACCCTGTGAAGAGTGATGGGTGGGAAGGAAACCAAACAGGCCCTAAAACAGAAGTCCAGGCCTGGACCACAGTTGCCTGTGTCTAAAGGTGGTACTGTTATGGACCTGGGTTCTTAAACTATTTAATCAATATAAATTGATAATAGGCCAGACAAGAAATTCAGGCATGGCTTTATTGGGACTCGTGCTGCAGCACGAGGGAGTGAAAACAAGTAACAGGTGCCCTTGCTCGCTCACTGAGGGCGAGCTGTTCCCTTAAATGGGGTAAGGGTAGGGGCAGATCCGTGGGTCAGGCCAGCGGGTGGCTTAGGTGGTCTGCCCACTCCCTTGGTGGTGCTGTGTGCAGGGATCATGGGTAGTACCCTGTGTTTGCTTCTGACACCTCAGAAGTAGCAGTTGGGTTTTGGTCTTTCTCTTTTGCTCCAGCTGCACATGCCTGCAGTTATTTTCAGCCCCTTATAGTTTCTTTGTCTTCTGTTGCTGGAGGAGACTTTGTCCAGGTGCGAGCACTGCGGCAAAGGGTCCCAGGCCCCAGGTCCCAGCCTGTCTCAGTACTGTTTAAAGGTAATTTGTCTTTTGTCTCAGGCTGTTTAAATTTTTTTCTTTTTGCCTTTAGTTTTCAGTAGTTTAATATAAATGCCTAGATTTGTTTTCTTTTGTATTTATCTTGCTCGAGGTTCGTAGTGGTTATGAAACTTCTCTCTCTTATCTCTAAACCCACCCTTATGCTTTGTGATGTGCAGAATATGCAAAGTATTTTCTTCTTTGACATCTAACTCCTCTTAGGTTGTGGCACTAAAGGGAGACTACTTGCTGTTTCTGTTCGCATCACCCAGCAATAGCTGGGGCTCCACTGTCAGCTTTTTCTCAGCACTCCTGGAACTAGCTTCCTCATGCCCTCTCAGCCATAGCAGGAACAAGGAAGCTCCCCTTCCCAGCTTCATAAGACCCCTTCTCTGAGCTCCTGAGATGGCAGCACAGATGGGCAGCACCCTGCTTAAGGATCTGAGTCCCAGCTCATGGAGAAACTCTTGCAGGCTTTCAGTTGATGGTCCAACCTCTTCTCTTTGTTCCCTTAGCCACAATTCTGTGATTACTATCTCTGTATTACCATAATGTTCCCTTTTCGCTTTTCCAATTTTGCAACTTCTGTTTAACTACATTTTCGTATTAAATTATATTGCTCTGTCCGATTCTGTCTGTCCTTTCTATGACTCTAACTATACATATGTTAGATCTTACCATTTCCCATAAGACTTTGATGATTTTATGCTGTATTTCTCATTTTTTTGGTCTCTGTCTTTCAGTCAGGATATTTTCTGTTGACCCACATCCTAGTTTTATTCATCTTCTCTTCTTCTGTTTCTAATCTGCTTAATTTTGGTTATTATATTTTTCAGTTCTAGAGTTTACTTTTGGTTCTGTCTTATAGAATCCAGTTCTCTAGAGACATTCTCCATCTTGCCACATATTTTCTTGAACACATTAATCAAACTCATTTAAAAGTGCATGTCTGGAAAAAAAAAAGTGCATGTCTGAGTAGATAAAAAGTATTGTCAAGGATGTGGAGAAAAAGGAACCCTTGTGCATTGTTGTTGGGAATGTAAATTAGTACAGCCATTATAGAAAACAGTAGGGAGAGCCCTCAAAAAATGAAAAATAGGACTGACATATGATTCAGCATCCTACTTCCGGCTATATATCCAAATGAGGTGAAATCAGTATATTGAAGAGATATCTGCATTACTGTGTTCATTGCAGCATTATTCACAATAGCCAAGACATGGAAACAACCTAAGTGTATGCCAGTGAATGAATGGATAAAGAAAATGAGGTATAGCTATACAATGGAATGTTATTTGGCCATAGAAAGAAGGAAATCCTACCATTTGTGACAAAATGGATGGACCTAGAGGGCAGTATGGTAAGTGAAATAAGTCAGAAAGAAAGACAAATACTGTATGATCTCACTTATATGTAGAATCTTAAAAAGCTGAACTCTTAGAAATGGAGAGGAGATTGGTGGTTTCCAGGGGTTGGGGGAAATGAGGAGATGTTGGTCAAAGGGTACAAACTTCCAATTATAAGAAGAATAAGCTCTGGGGATCTAATGTACAGCATGATGACTAGTTAATCTAGTACAGTTAATACACTGTATTACATTCTTTAAATTTTCTGAGAGTAGATCTTAAATGTCCTCAACACACACACACACAAAATGGTAATTACATGAGGCGATGGATGTGTTAATCTTATTGTGGTAATTATTTCACAATATACATGTATATCAAATCATCCTGCTGTGTGCTTTAAACTCACACAATGTTGTTTGTCAATTATATAAAGCTAGAAAAAAGGCAAATGTTTATTGAACAAAGAGATGAATGAATATGAAAATGAAATAAAGTAAAATGCATGTCTGATAACTCTAATATCTGAGATCTCCAGTGGATCTGTTCTATGGTCTTTTATTTTCCATTTTTGGTCATTTGGTCCCGTCTTAAGGAATACCTGACATTTTTAGAAGTGAAACTGAGACTCTGGCTGATGTCATCTCAGTCCAGAAAAGGATAACTTTTGCTTTGTGCAGGCATTTAGAGTCAAATCATCTTAATCCAATCTGGCATTGAGCTGTTTCCAAATTGTGTTTCCAAATTGTTGTAAGACTGTTCTATTTCTTGTTCAGCATTACTCCTATGGTATAGTGCTTCTGTGACCTTCCATGGCTCTAGCTAAAGGGGTAATCACCACTTACCTCTTCTTGGTGGACCCTCAGCTCCAATTTCAAACTACAGTTATATCTGCTTGGCTTCTCAGCCTCATAGACTCTACTTTCTGTTCAGCTTTTTACCCTTTTATCATGTGCTACAGATGGCATTTACGTATCTCATGGGGAACATGGATGCAGAATGTTGGGCTCACCTTAAAACATTTTGCTTCTTTTGGGGATCTTGACCCAACAAATCCTGCCTGCCTTGGTAGCCCTGAATTTTAAGTTGTGTGTCCATATACCCATGAACTGCCCAAAGCTCAGCTAAGGTTCTCAGCCTCTTAGCTATCAGTTTCTGCCAGGCTTCTCAGTCTCTTGGCCACGTATCACTTGCACATAGACAAAGGCCTTGAGGAGACAATTAATTCAGAATATCAAGCTCGTCTCAGTACTCTTCTCTTCCCTCTGAGGTCTTGTTCTCTGCTGACTCTTGACAACCTTGTTAGACTTTCCAATACTTTCAGACAAATACTTTTTGCATTTCATTTATCTTTTTCTAGTTCTCAAAAGGAATGTTGATAGGTAAAGCTGGCTCTACATGATCAGGAGTGAGGTGTCTACATTTATAACTCAGAAAACATGAGATTTCTAGAATGATGGCCTAACTTTGTAGGTAAAGCCTTGAATTCCCCAAAAATCTTAGTTTGGGCTGGATCAAATATTTCTCTGTCATTTCGCTCTCGGTTGCCTTTCTCTGGATGTTCCACTTTCATCTCTGTGATAACTTGGTAGTGAAGTGATTTAAAGAGAAATTCCTTTCATTTTTCAAATGATCGTCGGGGGAGGGAGAAAGAAAGGGGGTGAAATCTGGCTTGACAAGAGCTGGCAAACCACTGCCTGTCCACCTCTGCACCTTTCTCTTATGCCCGGAAAAATTACACGCATTGATAGTACTCCTAATATTCCTATTCCAGGTTTCTAAATCTTTCAACAAAGTCCTTTAGGAATATCGGGATCCGCACCATCCCCTATTCAGAGATGACATTTGATTGATTGCTTCTATTAATTTCTCTCATAAATATTCAACTCTCTGAGTATATATAGTTGAGCCTTGTCCAGCAAAAGACAGACAATGTCCTCAGACACCTGTTACAGCGGTGGCCGAGTACTACACAGTTGCTGTCAAAATACGTCTGTTGTTCAGTGGCTACTTGGATTCTCTGTCTTTTCTTGCATAATTGGGATATTTTAAACACTTTCTCTTAACGGGGCGACAACACATTCCCAACGTTCCAATTTCTGCCTTGAAAAACTGTTACCAAACACGGGTTTGTGTGCCTGATGCACAGTGAGGCCAAACAAACCAAAATGGCAGAGTCTGGAGCAGAGAAAGGTTGATTGCAGGGCTGTGCAGGGAGAATGGGTGACTCATGCCCCCCAAACCCCCGAACTCCCCAAAGGGTTTCAGCAAAGCATTTAAAAAAAATTTTATAATGAAACAGATTAAGTTGAAACATTACAGATTATATGAGCACTATTCTTTCTATGTCTTTTCTAGGTCTCCATATGTATAGTTTCCTCTAAATATATATGCTTTACTCTTTGCAAATAGTATTTTACCTGAAAGGTGAGGAAAGTCTGAATTCATGTTTAATTCACAGAATTGCCTCAACTCAACAAATGTTTGGACTTAAGAAAATTACAGTTAGGTCTCCAGGCATCCTTTTTTTTTTTTAACATCTTTATTGGAGTATAATAGCCTTACGTTGTAGTGTTAGTTTCTTCTGTATAACAAAGTGAATCAGCTATACGTATACATGTATCCCCATATCCCCTCTCTCTTGCGTCTCCCTCCCACCCTCCCTATCCTTCTCGGTGGTCACAAAGCACTGAGCTGAGCTGATCTCCCTGTGCTATGCGGCTGCTTCCCAGTAGCTATCTATTTTACATTTGGTAGTGTATATATGTCCATGCCACTCTCTCACTTTGTCACAGCTTACCCTTCCCCCTCCCCGTATCCTCAAGTCCATTCTCTAGTAGGTCCGTGTCTTTATTCCCGTCTTACCCCTAGGTTCTTCATGACCTTTTCCCCCCTTAGATTCCATATATATGTGTTACCATACGGTATTTGTTTTTCTCTTTCTGACTTACTTCACTCTGTATGACAGACTCTAGGTCCATCCACCTCACTACAAATATCTCAATTTCATTTCTTTTCATGGCTGAGTAATATTCCATTGTATATATGTGCCACATCTTCTTTATCCATTCATCCGATGATGGACACTTAGGTTGCTTCCATGTTCTGGTTATTGTAAATAGAGCTGCAATGAACATTGTGGTACATGACTCTTTTTGAATTATGGTTTTCTCAGGGTATATGCCCAGCAGTGGGATTGCTGGGTCGTATGGTAGTTCTATTTTTAGTTTTTTAAGGAACCTCCATACTGTTCTCCATAGTGGCTGTATCAATTTATATTCCCACCAACAGTGCAAGAGTGTTCCCTTTTCTCCACACCCTCTCCAGCATTTATTGTTTCTAGATTTTTTTGATGATGGCCATTCTGACTGGTGTGAGATGATATCTCATTGTAGTTTTGATTTGCATTTCTCTAATGATTAATGATGTTGAGCATTCTTTCATGTGTTTGTTGGCAGTCTGTATATCTTCTTTGGAGAAATGTCTATTTAGGTCTCCTGCCCATTTGTGGATTGGGTTGTTTGTTTTTTTGTTGTTGAGCTGCATGAGCTGCTTATAAATTTTGGAGATTAATCCTTTGTCAGTTACTTCATTTGCAAATATTTTCTCCCATTCTGAGGGTTGTCTTTTGGTCTTGTTTATGGTTTCCTTTGCTGTGCAAAAGCTTTTAAATTTCATTAGGTCCCATTTGTTTATTTTTGTTTTTATTTCCATTTCCTTTTCTCTAGGAGGTGGGTCAAAAAGGATCTAAGAGTTTGATAGTATCTGGCCTTACATTTAGGTCTTTACTCCATTTTGAGTTTATTTTTGTGTATGGTGTTAGGGAGTGTTCTAATTTCATACTTTTAAATGTACCTGTCCAGTTTTCCCAGCACCACTTATTGAAGAGGCTGTGTTTTCTCCACTGTATATTCTTGCCTCCTTTATCAAAGATAAGGTGACCATATGTGCATGGGTTTATCTTTGGGCTTTCTATCCTGTTCCATTGATGTATATTTCTGTTTTTGTGCCAGTACCATACTGTCTTGATTACTGTAGCTTTGTAGTATAGTCTGAAGTCAGGGAGCCTGATTCCTCCAGCTCCGTTTTTCATTCTCAAGATTGCTTTGGCTATTCGGGGTCTTTTGTGTTTCCATACAAATTGTGAAATTTTTTGTTCTAGTTCTGTGAAATATGCCAGTGGTAGTTTGATAGGGATTGCATTGAATCTGTAGATTGCTTTGGGTAGTAGAGTCATTTTCACAACGTTCATTCTTCCAATCCAAGAACATGGTATATCTCTCCATCTGTTTGTATCATCTTTAATTTCTTTCATCAGTGTCTTATAATTTTCTGCATACAGGTCTTTTGTCTCCTTAGGTAGGTTTATTCCTAGATATTTTATTCTTTTTGTTGCAATGGTAAATGGGAGTGTTTTCTTAATTTCACTTTCAGATTTTTCATCATTAGTGTATAGGAATGCAAGAGATTTCTGTGCATTAATTTTGTATCCTGCTACTTTACCAAATTCATAGATTAGCTCTAGTAGTTTCCTGGTAGCATCTTTAGGATTCTCTATGTAGAGTATCATGTCATCTGCAAACAGTGACAGCTTTACTTCTTCTTTTCTGATTTGGATTCCTTTTATTTCTTTTTTTCTCTGATTGCTGTGGCTAAAACTTCCAAAACTATGTTGAATAATAGTGGTGAGAGTGGGCAACCTTGTCTCGTTCCTGATCTTAGTTGAAATGGTTTCAGTTTTTCACCATTGAGGACGATGTTGGCTGTGGGTTTGTCATATATGGCCTTTATTATGTTGAGGAAAATTGCCTCTATGCCTACTTTCTGCAGGGTTTTTATCATAAATGGGTGTTAAATTTTGTCGAAAGCTTTCTCTGCATCTATTGAGATGATCATATGGTTTTTCTCCTTCAGTTTGTTAATATGGTGTATCACATTGATTGATTTGTGTATATTGAAGAATACTTGCATTCCTGGAATAAACCCCACTTGATCATGGTGTATGATCCTTTTAATGTGTTTTTGGATTCTGTTTGCTAGTATTTTGTTGAGGATTTTTGCATCCATATTCATCAGTGATATTGGCCTGTAGTTTTCTTTTTTTGTGACATCTTTGTCTGGTTTTGGTATCAGGGTGATGGTGTCCTCGTAGAATGAGTTTGGGAGTGTTCCTCCCTCTGCTATATTTTGGAAGAGTTTGAGAAGGATAGGTGTTAGCTCTTCTCTAAATGTTTGATAGAATTTGCCTGTGAAGCCATCTGGTCCTGGGCTTTTGTTTGTTGGAAGATTTTTTCTTTTTCTTTTTTTTTGCGTTACGCAGGCCTCTCACTGTTGTGGCCTCTCCCGCTGCAGAGCACAGGCTCCGGACGCGCAGGCTCAGCGGCCATGGCTCACGGGCCCAGCCGCTCCGCGGCATGTGAGATCTTCCTGGACCGGGGCACGAACCCGCGTCCCCTGCATCGGCAGGCAGACTTCCAACCACTGCGCCACCAGGGAAGCCCTGTTGGAAGATTTTTAATCACAGTTTCAATTTCAGTGCTTGTGATTGGTCTGTTCATATTTTCTATTTCTTCCTGGTTCAGTCTTGGCACGTTGTGCTTTTCTAAGAATTTGTCCATTTCTTCTAGGTTGTCCATTTTATTGGCATAGAGTTGCTTGTAGTAATCTCTCATGATCCTTTGTGTTTCTGCAGTGTCAGTTGTTACTTCTCCTTTTTCATTTCTAATTCTATTGATTGAATATTCTCCCTTTTTTTCTTGATGAGTCTGGCTAATGGTGTATCAATTTTGTTTATCTTCTCAAAGAACCAGCTTTTAGTTTTTTGGTTTTTTTTTTCCTGCGGTACGCGGGCCTCTCACTGTCGTGGCCTCTCACTTTGCGGAGCACAGGCTCCGGATGCGCAGGCTTAGCGGCCATGGCTCACGGGCCCAGCCGCTCTGCGGCATGTGGGATCTTCCTGGACTGGGGCACGAACCCATGTCCCCTGCACTGGCAGGTGGACTCTCAACCACTGCGCCACCAGGGAAGCCCTCAGCTTTTAGTTTTATTGATCTTTGCTATCATTTCCTTCATTTCTTTTTCATTTCTTTCTGATCTGATCTTTATGATTTCTTTCTTTCTGCTAACTTTGGGGTTTTTTTGTTCTTCTTTCTCTAATTGCTTTAGGTGCAAGGTTAGGTTGTTTATTTGAGATGTTCCTGTTTCTTAAGGTAGGATTGTATTGCTATCAACTTCCCTCTTAGAACTGCTTTTGCTGCATCCCATAGGTTTTGGGTCATTGTGTCTCCATTGTCATTTGTTTCTAGAGGGCAGGTCCAGACTTTTCCCCCAACTCCCTCCCGGCTAGGTGTGGTGCACTAGCCCCCTTTAGGCTGTGTTCACGCACCCAACCCCAGTCTTCTCCCTGGGGTCTGACCTCTGAAGCTGGAGCTTCAGGTCCCAGCCCCCGCCCGCCCCGCCGGGTGAGCAGACAAGCCACTAGGGCTGGTGAGTCCTGGCCGGCACCGATCCTCTGTGCAGGAATCCCTCCGCTTTGCCCTCTGCACCCCCGTTGCTGCGCTCTCCTCCGTGGTTCCGAAGCTTCCCCCCCCGCCACCCCCTCACCCCCGTCTCTGCCAGTGAAGGGGCTTCCTAGTGTGTGGAAACGTTTCCTCCTTCATGGCTCCCTCCCACTGGTGCAGGTCCCGTCCCTATTCTTTTGTCTCTGTTTATTCTTTTTTCTTTTGCCCTACCCAGGTACGTGGGGAGCTTCTTGCCTTTTGGGAGGTCTGAGGTCTTCTGCCAGCATTCAGTAGGTGTTCTGTAGGAGTTGTTCCATGTGTAGATGTATTTCTGATGTATCTGTGTGGAGGAAGGTGATCTCTGCATCTTACTCTTCCGCCATCTTCCCCCTCTCCCCCCAGAAGCTCAGTATAATCCTTTTTATATATTGTTGAATTTGGTTTGGTGATATTTTGTTGAGGATTTTTGCATATATATTCATTAGGAATATTGGCTTTTAATTTTCTTTTTATATAGTGTCTTTGTCTACTTTTGGTATCAGAGTTATGGTGACCTCATAGAATGAAATTGGAAATGTTCCCTCCTCTTTAATTTTTTGGAATAGTTTGAAAAGTATAGGTATTAACTCTTCTTTATATGTTAGGTACAGTCCCCCTGTGAAGTCATGTGGGCTTGGTCTTTCGTTTGTTGGAATATTTTGGTTAGTGATTCAATTTCAGTACTAGTGATTGTTCTGTTCTCATTATCTATTAATTCAGTCTTGGAAGATTGTATGTTTCTAGTAGTTTGGCCATTTCTTCTAGGTTGTCCAATTTGTTGGCATATAGTTCATAGTTTCTCTTATGATTGTTTGTGTCTCTGTGATATCAGTTGTTATTTCTCCTCTTTCACGTTCTATTTTGTTTATTTTGATTCTCTCTCTTTATTTCTTAATGAGCCTGGGTAAAGACTTATCAATTTTGTTTATCTTTTCAAAAAACCAGCTCTTGGTTTCATTGATCTTTTCTGTTGATTTGGGGGTCTCTATTTTATTTATTGCCTCTAATCTTTATTATTTCCCTCCTTCTTCTGACTTCGTTATTCTTTTCTAATTCCTTGAGATGATAAATTAGGTTGTTTGAGAATTTTCTTGTTTCTTGAGGTACGCCTGTGTCACTATAAACTTCCCTCTTAAACCTGCTTTTGCAACATCCAATAGATTTGGGAAAGTTGTGTTTTTATTTTCATTTGTCTCAAAGTATTTTACGATATTTTATTTGATTTCTTCATTGACCAAATTTTTTTTTTTTTTACTAGTATGTTGTTTAGTCTCCATGTGTTTGTGTTTTTCCCATTTTTCTTCCTGTATTTGACTGTATTATAGTATCATACCTTGTGGTCGGAAAAGATGCTTGATATAACTTCTGTCCTCTTAAATTTGTTGAGACTTGTTTTGTGGCCTAGCATGTGCTCTCTTCTGGAGAACATTCAATGTGTAATTGAAGAGAATGTGTATTCTGCTGTTTTTGGATGTAATGTTGAATAGATATATTAAGTGCACCTGGTCTACTGTGTCATTTAATTCCAGTGTTTCCGTATTGATTTTCTGTCTGAATGATAGTCCATTGATGTAAGTGGGGTGTTAAGTCTCCTAGTATTATTATATTAATGTTAATTTCTCTTAAAACTGCTCCATGTTGGAGACCACCATCACAGGAACACATGTCCCTGTGCACCCCTATCCCTTTACTTCTGTTAATATTTGCTTTATATATTTAGGTGCTCTGATATTAGGTGCATATATGTTTACAAGTGTTATATCCTCTTTTTGGATTGACCTGTTTATTATTATGTAATGCCTTCTTTGTATTCAATTATAGACTGTTTTAAAGTCCAATTTGTCTGATATAAGTATTGCTACCCCAGTTTTCTTGTTGTTTCCATTTGCATGAAATATCTTTTTCCATCCCCTCACTTTCAGTCTGTGTCTTTAGCTCTAAAGTGAGCCTCTTGTAAGAAGTATATAGATGGATCTTTTTTTTTTTTTATACAATTAGCCACCCTGTGTCTTTCAATTGGAGTATTTTAGCCACCCTGTGTCTTTCAATTGGAGTATTTAGTCCATTCACGTTTAAAGTGATTATTAATTGATATGTACTTCTTACAATTTTGTTACTTGTTTTCTGTTTGTTTTTGTAGTTCTCCTCTGTTCCTATTTTCTTCTTTTAATTTTTTTCTTATGCTTTGATGATTTTCTTTAGTGATATTCTTATACTCCTTTCTCTCTGTTTTTTGTGTAACTGTTGTAGGTTTTTGGTTTGTGGTTACTATGGGGTTCATATATGTTGACCTATAACTATATGTGCTTGTTTTAAACTGATTGTCATTTAAGTTCAAACACATTCTAACAGCTCTACATTTTTTACTATCCCTATCACATTTTGTGTTTTTGATGTCATATTTTATATCTTCATATCTACCCCTCAACTATGTATTGTAGCTATAGCTGATTTTACAATTTTTGTCTTCGAACCCTTGTACTAGCTTATTTAAGTGGTTGATCCACAGCCTTTACTATATAGTTGCCTTTACCTGTGGAATTTTTCCCTTCCTATAATTTATTTCTTATTGTAACCTTTTATTTTTCACTTAAAGAAGACCCTTTAACACTTCTTGTAAGGTCCATTTAGAATTGATGAACTCTTTTAGTTTTTTCATGTCTAAGAAGCTCTTTATCTGTCCTTCAGTTTTGAATGTTAATCTTGTGGCGGAGTATCCTAGGTTCCAGGTTTTTACCTTTCAACACTTTAAATATATCATGCCACTCTCTTCTGTTCTTCAAAGTTTCTGGAAAAAATCAGCTGATAGCCTTATGAGGGTTCCCTTGTACGTGATTCTTTCTTTTTTTCCTCCTGCCTTTAGAATTCTCTATCTTTTAACTTTTGCCATTTTAATTATGATATGTCTTGGTGTGGGTCTGTTTGGGTTCATCTTGTTTGAGACCCTCTGTAATTCCCGTACCTGGATATTTGTTTCCTTCTTCAGGTTCAGTAAGTGTTCAGTCATAATTTCATCAAATACATTTTCTACCTTTTTATCTCTTCTCCTTTGGGACCCCTATAACTTGAATGTTAGTATACTTGATGTTGTCCCAGAGGTCCCTTCAACTATTCTCATTTAAAAAAATTTTTCTTTTTGCTCTTCTGATCCAGTGATTTTCATTATTCCGTCTTTCAGATTGCTATGTGTTCTTCTGTATCACCTAAGCTGCTAATTCCTGCTAGTGTATTTTTTATTCAGGTATTGAGTTCTTCAGCTCTAACTGGGTCTTTTTTTATATTTTCCAGTTCTTTATTAAAATTCTCACTGTGTTCACCTGTTCTTTTACCCAGTTCAGTTAGCATTCTTTTTACTATTGCTCTGAACTGTTTATCAGGTAAATTATCTGTTTCATTAGGTTTTTTTCTGGAGTTTTTTCTTGTTCATTTGAAACATATTCCTCTTTTTTCTCATTTTGTCTAACTTTCTCTGTCTCTATGAAGTTAGGTGAAACGGTTACTTATCCTGGTCTTGAGGGTGTGTCCTTGTGTTAGACCGTCCTTATACAGTCTGCATGTGCCCGGTAGCTTTGGTGGGAGTGCTGGATCTGAAATCAGCACATTTCATATCTTCCCGTGGGTGGCTGACAGCCACCTGCTTAGTGGGAGGTAGGGCTCGAGTTGGAGGGACCAGAGCCAGGTGCAAGATAGGGCTTCTCCTGTGCTCAGTGACTGTCACCGCCCTATCAGGGATAAAAGCAGGGCCCAAGGGGCTGGAGCAGACACTCTGAGGTAGTTGGGTTTCTCCTGGGTGTAATGGCAGTCTCTACCTATGTTTGGGGCATGGCCAGTGCCTGAGAGCTTGGGGCTGAGTTACTTCTGTGCTGGTTTCACTACCTACCCCCTTGCCCCAGTGTGCACACATTAGTTAGAAGCTGGATAGGAGCTGGAGGGGGTGATGCCACAACACTGAGCTGGGCCTGCCCTCTCCCAAGTATGCACAGGGACATGTGTTCCTGTGATGGTGGTCTCCAACATAGAGCTAGCTTCACTCCTTCCATATTGTGTGCAAGGATGCATGAGCTGGTGATCGTTGCCTCTGTCCTGGTCAGACGCAGGGCCATGGTCTGGGCTGGCTCTGTTCCCTCCCAGTGTGCACAGTCTTGTTGGCAATAGCAGGCTCCCCTTGAGTGGGGAGTAGTGCCGGAGCAAGAGTGGCTGGAGTAGTAGCCCAGTGTGGGCTGGGGTGCATGCTGGGTGGTCTTGGCAAGCTGGCCAGAGCCCCAGGCAGTTTTCAATTTGCTGCCTCCATGCTGTGACCAGAAATAAACACTCTTAAAGAGTGTGTGCACTCTTTAAGAGCAGAGTCTTGGTTTCTTACAGCCCTCTGGTAAACCCCATTGGGTTTCAAACCAGCTAAGGCGGCTTGTCTTCCTGGTCAGACCCCAGGGCTGGGGTGTCTGATATGTGGCTCAAACCCCTCTCTTCCCAGGGAGGATCTCCTAGCCTGTGATATCCCCCTTCTCTTTTTGTCCCCCATGGTGGTTGTGGTTCCTGACCAGATCACTTCTCTTTTCTTCTTACTAGACTCCATGTGGAAATTTCTTTACAGCCCTTGTTTTAGAAGAGCTGTTTTGCTAGTTCCCAAGTTGATTTTAGTGAGAGTTGCTCTATATGGAGTTGTAGTTTTGGTTTGTTCATGAGGGGAGGTGAGCCCAGTCCTTATATGCCACCATCTTGATCCCCTCCCAACTCTACATTTTCATGTTACTCAAGTCTTTTCTTCAACCTCTGCCCCTATACCTGGGAGTCCTGAAAGAAAAATCTGGTTAATTCTGTTTGTGTGCCTGTCCCAAATTTCTATTCTTCTCATGTCTCTCTGAGATCTGTAACAACTCTCTTTTTATCCCAGGCCATGGCTTCTGTGACATTTATTGTCAAACCTGTGACTTGAAAAATAAACTTCCAATAATCAGAACTTGTCATTTTGGAATTTTACCACAAGGAGGCAGTGGTGTCCTAGCCATTAGGTCTGAACCAGCTGCCATATTTATTGTTATGCCGCCCCAGATTTATAACCTTGAGTTTTGCGTATTTCATTTATATATATAAAAAAAATCTCTGTTACAATGGTTACTCAAACACTATTTTAAAAATATGATATTTGGAATCAATGTTAAAAAGCAGTAATTTAAATTATTAAAAAGGCAGTATTTTTCTCTTAACTTATTCTAGCATCATATGTTATCTCAATAGTGCCGAAAGGCACTCGATAAAATTCAGCACTTGTTCATTATAAAGGTCTTTGCAAACTGGGAATAGTAGGGATCTTTCTTAATGTGATAGAGTAATTACAAAGCCTACAGTAAACTTTTGCTTAACCAATACATTTTAGAAATTTGTCTTCAATTAAGATAAGACAAGGATGGCCACTATCACTTATACAATTTCATATTGTATTGAAATTCCCAATATAAGGAAACGAAAGAAATTAAAATTTAAGAATTGGAAAGAAAAAAAAGGTTAGTTATTTGAAGATGATGTGCTTTTCTACATAGAAAATACTATAGAATCTACAGATAAACCCAAACATATCCAGATTCATCACATGTGCTCTAATCTTCTGAAAAATAAATAGAATGTGGTATACCTATACATTAGAACACTATCTAGCAATTAAATGAATGAACTATCTCTACATATCAACCTGGATGAATTTCTAAAACATGCTGACAAAATAAAAACTAATTTCAAAATGTTTCATGTAGTGGGAGACATTTATGTAGAGTTTAAAAAACGGACACGTGTAATAAAAAAATATAAAAGCATGCATGAAGAAGTGTATTAGTTTCCTATTGCTGTTGTGAAAAATTACCAAAAATTTAGCAAGTTAAAGCAATGCCTATTTATTATCTCAAGGTTCTGTAGCTCAGAAGTCCAAGTACAGCATGCTCAACTGGGTCCTCTGCTTAGAGTCTCAGCAGGTGGAAATGAAGGTGTCAGCAGGGCTACATTCTGGAGCCCTGGAGATTCTGGTGATGAATCCACTTCCAGGCTCAAATTGATGGCTGAATTCAGTTTCTTGACATTGTAGGACTAATAAGGTCGCTGTTTCTTTGCTGGCTCTCAGCTGGGGGCTCGGCTCTTCTTCTAGAGGCTGGTTGCATTACTTCTCATGCTTTCTATGTATTCCTCCCCAAGAGATGATGAGCCAGGTCTTCTCATGCTTCCACTCCTCTTTGACTTCCATTTCTACCTCAGCTTTCTCATGCCAGTGAGAGAAAGTTCTCTGCTTTTAAGGGCTCGTATTATTAGATTGGGCTCACCTGGATAATCCAAGATAATCTCCTTATTTTAAAGTCTGTACAAAGTCCCTTTTGCCATGTAAGGTAACACATTTACAGGTTCCAGAGATTAGAGAATGAACATCTTTGGGGGGCCATCCTGTCTACCACAGGAGGCTACTTTCTGACTTTAGGATGGTGGTTATCTATGGGTAGGGAGGAAGGGATTGGGAAATGGTATACAAAGAAGACTTCAGATCTATAGTGTCCTATTTTTGAAAAATAATCTGAAGTAAATATGGTAAAAGTTAAGATTTGTTAAGTATGCATGGTGTGTACTGGATGTTATGTATGTTTCTCTAGTCATTATGTATATTTGAAAGGTTACCTAATAAAAACACTTTTTAAAATAAATGAAAACACAAAACATTAAAATATTGAAAATGGTGTTTTATGCATCTCGGTGTTTTAGAACAAATTCATTCTTGTGTCGGAGATCATAAATAAACCATAGAGAAGCTTTAGAAGAGTGGTTGGTGCAGAAATGGTTGCCAGGTAATATCGTTATTACTTCAGTGCATTTGGGTGTGAGAAAATGCAAGAATTAAGTCAGATGCTGTAAGGGTATGTGGGACTAGGAAAGTAGTTTTAGAAAATAATATGTGCTATGAAAACACACACAAATAGAGAAGATAGTTTGAATGTGCTAACTGCTGAATGTAAAAGACAAATGGAGAGGAGAAATTGAATACCAACTAGAAACCAGCAAGTTTGAGGGAGCTTGGTCCCAGAGGAAGCAGAATGGAAAAATATCTAAAGCATAGGTGGAGGCATTTGTCTTGGATTGAGAAGGACATCTCCTCTACTGTATTAGCTCAGTACATATTTTTCATAGCAAAATGCCATAGTCTGAGTGGTGGAGATTGAGAGAGAGCAAGCTCTCCTGTGTCTTTTCTTGTAAGGACACTAATCCCATGATGAGGGTCCCACCCTAATGACCTCATCTAAACCTAATTATCTCCTGAAGGCCACATCTCCAAATATCATCACATTGGGGCTTAGGACTGCACCATGTGAATTTTGTGGGACACCATTCAGACCATAGCATCTATCAAATTGAAGGAGGGAGTAAAAATAGTTCTATACAGAAGTATGTAGTCACAGATAGGAAGATAGGTAAACATGTTCTTACATACTGGATACCAAAAAATGCATTCAATGAAGTATCCAAGCTCTTAATCTATAACAAAAAAGGAAAGACAAATAGAAAGGTAAGGGTATCAGTGAGAATTCTAGCATATTACAGTAAAGCCGTTCAGAATTAGGAAGGAAAGAAACATGTGCCATTTGGGAGGGGACACCATGACTTGCCTATTTTATTATTTTGCTTTTTTACTTACTAACGTCTCTCATTTTATTTAGATACCCAATAGTAGGGGGTACTTTGTTATTGTCTAAACCATTCATGAAATTCCACTCTCCTTTCCCAGATAATCAGCTTCCCAGTCTTCCTTGCAGCTAAGGGTATTCATGTGACACAGTATGAGCCAATGAGTCTGAGGGGCACCCTCTAGAGGAATAATCTTTGCACTCCTCTCTGACTTGAGGACAGGGGAGGGAGAAGGGTAAGCTGGGACGAAGTGAGAGAGTGGCATGGACATATGTGCACTACCCAACATAAAACAGATAGTTAGTGGGAAGCAGCCACATAGCACAGGGAGATCAGCTTGGTGCTTTGTGACCACCTAGAAGGATGGGATAGGGAGGGTGGGAGGGAGACGCAAGAGGGAGGGGATATGGGGATATATGTATATGTATAGCTGATTCACTTTGTTATAAAGCAGAAACTAACACACTATTGTAAAGGAATTATACTCCAATAAAGATGTTAAAAAAAAAACTTACACCGTTAAAAAAAAAAAAAGAATGTGATGCTAGGAGCTACAGAACCTGTAGTGAGACTATGAGAGAAAGGGAAAAATATCATAGTCACATTGAAGCAATAACTTTACTTATCATGGAAATGCTGAATAAAACCCCAAATCTCATTACCGCCCCCCCATTCCCAGATTTCTCAAGTAAAAATAAACATTCTTATGGAATGGACTATGGCTATTTAAGTTTTCTCTTATTTTCATCCAAATGCATCCTAACTGATACGCAATGCTAGGATAGAGGAAGAAACCAATCTTGGAAAAAAAATAAACTAAGAAGCTTCAAATTCTTTGCATATACTTCTTTTGATAGAAATATGTAATAAGAACATCCATTGCTTTTAAAAAGGTAGGGGAGCAAAGAAAGAATGATAAAAATTGAGACTAGAGAAAAAGCAGACAGAAGAGTAAAGTATTATAAAATATGTAAATTAGCAATAGCAAATAATAATAATAGAATAGGAATGGACTAAAATGATCAGGGACTTCCACTTCGGGTAACTACTAACTAGATCACTTGGACCAACACACATTTAAAAAATTTTTAAAAAGCTGAACAGCATGTTTTTAAGATCTGCTCTAAAGATATTTGAAAGCTAAGGAGGCAGTGAGTAATTATGGAGCTGTCATCCCAAAGAAGAAGAAAACCCAGAGAAGCAAGCTTTGCATTCAGGGGTCTCTTTTTCCTGTAAGGGCATCTTGAAGAGGTGGTTGAAAATGTGAAAAGTTATTTTGACAGTTTCCTAAAGTTAGTGGGGAAAATGGAATTCAGGGACCACAAGGGTGGGTTGGAACCTTAAAGGGCGATACCCTGAAGTAAAGGTGGATTGGAAGCAGAGAAGCTTTGTGTGGGTTGGAGCCCAGCTTCATTTCAGTCCCCAAATTACATGAGGGTCATCCAGTATTGCTGATGCCCATGGTTGTCTGACAGAAGCAAGTAAAAATTTTCTCTGGAGGAAGAGAATATAATTCAGAGCCTTAAGTTATCTCCATAATTTTTCATAATAATATCCTATTCTCAATAGAAAAAATTTAACAAGAATATGGGGAGACAGAAACTAGAGACAGTGGAAGCAGATCCAGATGCTTAACTTTAAAATAAATATTTATAGAGATTAAAGAAAAGATTGAGAATTTTGGCATAATATTTCTGGAAACTATAAATAATCTTAGTGAAAATCTTGAGAAAGAAAAACTCAATGGCTGAATAAGATCTTAATGGATAAGTTTAAAGGAACTTAGTGTTGAGGAGTATACTAATAACTTATAGGATAGGCAAGAAGAAAATATATACAGTAAGGCACAGAAAGAATAAAGAAAAGAGTATGAGATACATAATGCATAGATACAGAAGGATAGCATACATTTACATGGAGTTCTAAAGAAGAGGGAGAATTAGGCAATACCTAAGAAAATAGGGCAATATGTAAGACAACGAACGAAAATATTCCAAACTGAAAAATTATATCAACTATAAATGCTAGGAATTCTATAAATATACCCCAAGTATGATAAATTAAAAGAAAGTCACAATTTGTCCCATCATAATACAATTACTGAAAATCAAAACAGAAAATATTAAGAGTGGCAAGAGGGAAAGGAAAGACAAGTTAGCTCCAAAGAAGTACAATTAGACCAACAACTGACTTCTCAAGAGAAACATTAGACTAACAAGAAGACAGAAGACAATGAGGTAGTATCTTAAAAGTACTGGATTAAAAAAAAAACAGCCCTCCCCCATTAGGATTCTGTGCCCAGTAAAACATCCTTTAAGAATGAAGGTGAAATAAATACATCACCTAGAAGACTTGCACTAAAGGGAAAATTAAAAGGAGTTCTTCAAGGAGAAGGAAAATGCCCACAGATGGAAGTTCTTATTTTCTTCTGGCTTATCTTCTGAGTCACCTCTTCAGCTTTGTCTAATTTGTGTTAAACTTATCCATTGAAATCTATTTTCAGGTATTGAACTTTCAATTCTAGGTATAGAAAAAATTGAGCAAAAAAAAAAAAGTCAAACATGTAGGTAAATTTAAATGACCATTGATCATATAGTAGTGATAATGTCATGTATAATAATTATGTCTTTAATGTGTATCATGATAAAACACTTGACAACATTAGCAAAACTATCTAAAGGTAAGCTATGAGTCACTTAGCTTCAATGGTAATTCCCAGAGGGATCATCCAGTAACTGTTTTTAGCTAATAAGTCCAAAGTATACTTCAGGCTGAGCTTTCCAGCAATCAGGAAGGACCTAGATGCCGCCTGGGCTTTCAGGTTACACCTTACGATCCCATTGGCCACCTTAACACACAGGGCCTTCTGGTAGACCTGAGCCTCCTTTGTTAGGATGCTGCTCGTAGCAGTGTATCAACGGTAATAGAGATATGTAAAGAAATGATTGTGCAGTTATGCTAGGGGAAGTATGAAAGAGGTTGCTTTATTCCTTGTTAGGAATTTGAAGTTCTCAGTTTTCCTTTTCTTTGTCATTTTATGGAGTCATAAAGGATAAGACCAAAATGCTACCAAAGTTCAGAAGAGTTTTCTGAAGTCTTTATTTGCAGGGGCTTTTAAGGACTGAGGTTATACATTTGTCTTTATGCACAAAACGTCTAATAGAAAAATCAATGTCAGTTTACACGATGGAACAATTGTGGTGCATTTTCTATCTTGTGAATTTCTCCTGCACTCAGAGGCATGCCCACCAGCTTAGAAAACCAGGATGTATTCTGCACCAGGAACAGAGAAACTTGGTAGTGTTTTCCTTCTGTTTTCTGATGTTGTTTTCCTGTTCTTTTGCTCCCCGTTTCCCTTCAGTTCCCGCCACTTCTTACCCTTCCCTCATCAGGCCCCTCCTTTCTCCTGCAGTTCTATCATCTTACCTTTGTTCCCCTGGGCTGAGGTAGTGCCCCCCTCAAGTCTCTCTGACATGGTATTCATTTCTGTTACCTAGACTGTTGGTCTGTTCCTCAAAATTACTTCTTGTCCTCCTTTGGGAAAATTAAACACTTGGGTTAGAGGTGAAGGAAAGAGAATCTAATGATTCTTCAGCACCTCTCTTCAGTTAGTAAATTAAGTCCTCACAACATTCCAAGCTAATTATTTTTAGCTTTCATTTCACATATGGGACAATTAAGACAGGAGTTTCCCTATGTCTTACTATACTCCTTGTTTCTAATGGTGAAAGCCCACATTATACCAGAAACCTGGAAGCTTGGGGAAGCTAATACCCGAGAACTGTCTATAAGAGGGGGGAGGAGATCAGGAAAATGATAGACTTTGGGCAACTCATGACTCAAAAATAACCCTCTCCAAGCCCTCCAAACATATAGGGGTCCAGAAACTAATTGTACCTTTAATTATAGGTATTCCCTATAATTATATAATCATAGGTATGTGGAAGTTGAGGGCACGAGACACTGCATCGGGGCAAACCTCTCCTGTTGGCAGAATTTTTCTCCTGTGCCCTTCCCACAACTGGTTTCATGCAAGCTCAGGATGTCTAAATCCGTTACTCGTTCCTAATCAGATCTGTTCTCTACTAGTAGTAAAGCTCTAGACTATTCTCTTTCTGAGTTTTCTCCATTCACTTACTCATTCACTCATTTGTGCATTTATTTTAATTGTTAAGTAACATTTTGGAGCAACTCCTTGGGCCAGTCACAATGCTAGGTACTTTTGTATGTCCCATTCTAAAATGGACTCCTCTCAGGCCGTCTTTCTTTGGAAGTGATCTAGTCGGCTAACTCCACCTAATTATGATAACAACTGAAAACTTATAGTGGTAGCATTCTCAGAGCTGTTTCCATTCTCAATTTGGAATCTGAAGCGTCGACTCTGAATGAATGAAGTATCAAGGACAGTGAAATTGCAGCACTAGGCAAAAAAAAATAAGTGATTTTATTTATTTCTTTGACTGCTTCAAGTAACTCTAGCACAGTACACCTCTACCTGTGAGGAAGTATGGTTCCTGATAGTGTACAGTTTCTAGGTTTGTCCTTCATGAAAATGCCCTGTGCAAGATTTTCACTCTTTGGCTTTTATTTATAGGAGAATAAGTTTCCCCAAAGTTTAAGGAATTTCTAGTGCTAGTTAGTAGGGCTCCATTTAGAGATGAGTAAAATGGAGGGGACCTTTCTTTTTGTTGCCCTCCAAAATTACAATGGGTGCTTCTCTGTATTTCATGACTTGATTTTCCTGTGTCTTCTGCCAATGATGTGATATTCTCAGGATGAATCCAGGTTGCTGTAGCTAGAGCTACAGTGGTGAGTAAAAGAAAAAAAAGTAATAATAATAGAAAATTATTATAATCCCCACATGAGAGGAAGAATTGAGGCTTTTAGAAATAATATACACAACTTACCCTTTTATTTTCCTCCTTTAGAAATCAAGGAAGAGGTCTATATCCAACAGGAATTTTCAAACTCCATCTTAACTCTGAATTCTCACACCGAGGTTCAAATTTAGTCATCTTCTGGATCACTGGATTTGAAAAAGGTTTTGTTTAATTCTGTGCTAGATATTGCTCAACTAGGTGAGAAATACAGGTAATGTGAACTTGATTTCTCAGATAGCTCTAATTCTGGTGTCGTTTGGATATACCTGGGAGCGAAATCCTATTGGGCGGTGGGTCTCGCAGTGTGAGCACAAAGGATAGAGCAGGTCAGGAAGGGTCGAGATGGTGGAGTCAGTAGTGTTGAAGCGTTATCCTGAATCTTCGGATGTAATTTGGATTGTCAGTTTCGAGTAGAGAAAAAGAAGGCCACACTTTAGAAAGTTAGTGGGTAGTCTATCCTTGCAAATGGCATGAAGGCACAGACAAGAGCTGAATCTGAATAGATTACCCAAGCTGGGCATGGAGAGTATGAGCAGTGTGTTCTCATATGGGTCAGCAGTTTCTTGTGATCAATTATATAACATCTAGGATATCTCTTCTACTTTCTCTCTAATTAATTCCCTTTCTCCTCACTCTGCAAATCTCCAGCCACTACCCCTCTTCACTTTCCGTTAATGACCCTATTTAAATATTAAGTGAAAAAATAGAAGCCATTAGCTGAGAAATGCTTCCTTCCTAACATCAGATCTATGGACTTCATGCATGTTTGATGAAGTAAACCCTCTCCTGCCTTTGGCCATGCTCTGCTTCTGCTCTGAGACCCAACTGCTCTCAGAGACACCATTTCTGCAATTTTCTCTTAAATTTCCTCCTGCAATTTCTCCCTCTCTACTAGTTTATTATCAACAGTTTATAAATATCCTCCAGTCACTTTAATAATAAAACAACAAAAAAATAAACTCTAAGACATCAAAAAAAGAACAGTAAAGGTGGAGAGGGAGTTGATCTAGTGTTGGGATCCCACAGAAAAGATTATTGCAGGTTTCGGTAAATCTAGAGACTTAGGGAAGTTTATCATTTCAGAACGTACATTTTTTTTAACAACTTTATTGGAGTATAATTGCTGAACGTACATTTTTGAGTAGGCATGACACTTTGTGAATGGAGTGGGTTAAAACACTTGGGTATTTGTTAGGCATCAGAAGAGACTTCACCTGATTTTTTTCTTGCATTCCAAAGAAAGTACTGAAGGCAATGAGAAACCACAGTGTTGTCTCTGAGTTCATCCTCCTCGGGCTGTCTGCTGACCCCCAAATCCAGGCTCTGCTCTTTGTGCTGTTCTTTGTTATTTATATCCTGACCCTTATGGGGAACCTGATGCTGCTGCTGGTGATAAGGGTGGATTCCCAGCTCCACAACCCCATGTACTTTTTCCTGGGACAATTGTCCTTCCTGGATCTCTGCCACTCTTCTGTCACTGTGCCCCAAGCTGTTGGAGAACCTCCTGTCTGAGAAGAAAACCATCTCATTCGAGGGCTGCATGGCTCAGGTCTTCTGTGTTTGCCACTGGAGGCACTGAATCCTGCCTACTTGCTGTCATGGCCTATGACCGCTATGTTGCCATCAGTTCTCCTCTGCTGTACGGCCAGATGATGAACAGAAAGCTGTGTATGGGGCTGGTGTGGGGCTCATGGGGCTTGGCTTTTATGGATGCTCTCATCAATATCCTTGTAGCTCTCAATTTAGACTTCTGTGAGGCTCAAAATATTCACCACTTCAGCTGTGAGCTGCCCTCTCTCTACCCTTTGTCTTGTTCC
Organism: Aethalodelphis obliquidens; assembly: GCF_003676395.1. NCBI lineage: Eukaryota > Metazoa > Chordata > Mammalia > Artiodactyla > Delphinidae > Aethalodelphis > Aethalodelphis obliquidens. The sequence goes on along the minus strand of NW_020837952.1, from coordinate 1,087,319 downwards.
GATGTGTCTGCAAGCTTTACTGCCTTGCTCTGCTCCAGCCTCCTGCATTTCTTTGGAAATTTCCTCTTGATATTTTTCTCCTATGTTTGCATTTTCTTCACCATCCTGGGCGTCAGCTCAACTGCAGGCAGAAGCAAGGCCTTCTCCACCTGTTCCTCCCACCTCACGGCAGTGAGCTTCTTTTATGGCTCAGGTTTACTCCGCTATCTCATGCCAAATTCAGCATCCACTCAAGAGTTCATCTGTTCCTTGCAGTATAGTGTGATCACCCCCATGCTGAATCCTCTCTTCTACAGCCTGAAGAACAAGGAGGTGAAGGCAGCTGTGAGAAAAATGTTGAGACAATGTTCCTAGTGTTTCAAATCATAGATTAAAAAATCAGAATGATGAGGAAATTGGGTAGAATTGCAATAAATAGTGCCTGCATATTAAGGAGAATTCTCTGATATAAGGATCTGTACGATGCTGTACCTCTTTTCTTGAAAATACTTAAGAAAAGTTGAAGTTAGTTTCTGGAATGATACCAGTTCAGTCCTAATCAGAGGAAGGTGGATAGATAAACATTTTGTCTAGCAATTTTTCTTGCAAAAATATTTAATTTATTACACACAATATGGTAGACATTGTCTGCTTAGGCTATCTTTACCATTCTTCCAGTAACTAAACTCCGTGTGTTCAGTGTGGTCCCAGAGAGACTGTTAATCACAGTGTCCCCAAATCCTCCCCCCTCCCCTTCTCATTATTCACTCATTCTTCCTGGCACAGTGGCTGATACAGGAGTGAGCACAGGGTCAATGCTGGACCATTCACTCTCTTAGGATATTTGAAATTGTTTATTTGACCTACACGTGTCCAATAGAGACTACAGATAAAACATCTGTTTATCATGCTTCAAACCATTTACATAGTGACCCACCATCTCCAGCTGTGAGGGGCCCCCATAACAAGAGAAGATTCCCTGGCTTGTACACACTGCTGGACAAATGGCTCTGCCACTGAGCTCTAGTGGTGCTGCAGAAAAGGCAGAATGTGAGCGAATCAACAACAGAGCAAGTACTGTACAGGGCCTTTGATAAACACCAGGAAGAAACCAAAGGGCTTTTCAACAAAGGCCCTTTAGATCATGAAACACAATTAGAGCACTGGTGAGAAGGAGACTTAGGTGAGGTATATGGATTAAAATGATCATGGTCAAAAGTTAATTATTATTTCTTTCTGAACTTACCTTTTAGTTTTTACTTACTTACCAACTGTCAACTGTCCTCCTCCCCTTCACTTTGCACTCCGCAGGAGCAGAGAATATAAACTCAAAGAGAGCAACGACATTTTCTGGCATCTTCACTGCTTTTTCAAGAATATTAAAATAGTTTCAAACATGCTTGTTGCACAATGAATGTATTTTGAATGTATGAATCATGAGCAAGACACAGAGAATATATGTAGGATGAATTCTCACCAGAGGGCCAAAGCAGTCTGAAATAATTCTGTGAGTAGAATAGCCTATTATGTGAGTGCCAGTCTTTTCCTTCCTGGTGAGCCTAGTTCTGGTCCATGGATTCACAAAGAGTGTGGCCATGGCTGGGCAAGGTGGTGGTTATGCAAAGGTTCAACAACATTTTCATTCACCAAGGCCGATCTGCTGTTGCCACTGGTTAAAATTATTTTGCTAAAGGTCACACACAAATTTTGTTAGATATATTATCAGATACCTTCCACTGTTTGTTTCTATTGTGAATTAACAATCCAATTCCATTTACTACTTGGTTATTTCTAGGAATGCTGTGGTATTTTGTATACAGATCTTGTATCTTGTTGAACTTGTATCTTGTCGAACTATCTTCCTAGTTCTAATGGCTTGTTTATATATACTGTTGGATTTTTTAAATTACATTTTAATTATTTTATCTTACATAAAGGAAAACAATTTTTTTCTTTTTCTATGCAGTTTTTGTATATCTCATTTTTATGCACTATGCATAATTAGTGCAGTGGCCAGGGCCTCTACTACAAGCATCTTTCTATTGGGATCAATAAGAATGCTTCTGATATTTCAGCATTAAGGATGATTGTTCTGTTTCTGATCAATACCTTTAACTTATTATAAGAGTTTTCTTCTAACAATATTTTCCTAAGAATTGGTGTGAAATTTTGTCAAGTGCTTTTACTATTTCTATTGAGGATCCGGACTTTTTCTCTTTTGTTTACTAATGTGTAGTGTCCATCACATAATACGCATGCAATAAATACATGTCGAATAAAAAATAAATTTATTGAAATAATCATATGGCTTTTATTGTTTAGATTTTTAATAATAAATTATATAAACAGGTGTTCTGGTGTTGAAGAATTGTTACATTCCTGAAATCACCCTACTTAGGTAGAGGGGTAAAAACGGAATTAACTTTTGCCAATATTCAACTTAGGAATTTCCTGTTGATGTTCATAAGTGAGATAGTATAATTTTTTTCTTGCTTTTGTCTGGCATATTCATTTTTTTTTTAACATCTTTATTAGAGTATAATTGCTTTACAATGGTGTGTCAGTTCCTGCTTTATAACAAAGTGAATCAGTTATACATATACATGTGTCCCCATATCTCTTCCCTCTTGCGTCTCCCTCCCTCCCACCCTCCCTCTCCCACCCCTCTAGGTGGTCACAAAGCACCGAGCTGATCTCCCTCTGCTATGTGGCTGCTTCCCACTAGCTATCGATTTTACGTTTGGTAGTGTATATATGTCCATGCCACTCTCTCACTTTGGCCCAGCTTACCCTTCCCCCTCCCCGTATCCTCAAGTCCATTCTCTGGTAGGTCTGCATCTTTATTCCCATCTTGGCATATTCTTTTTAACAGCTTTATTGAGATGTTTCACACATCACAAAGTTCATCTATTCAAAGTGTACAATTCAGTGGTTTCTAGCATATTCACGGAGTTGTGCAACCATTACTATGGTAACCCAATTTCAAAACATTTTCATCACCCTCAAAGAAAGAAACCCCATGCCCATGGCAGTCACTCTCCATTCCTAACCCCTAACCCTGGCCCTAGGCAATCACTAATCTACTTTTTGCCCATATAGATTTGCATATTCTGGACATCTGATCTTGGCATCAATAGTATGTTTTCTTTCATCTTTTTTTAAAATTTTTTTTATAGTTTATTTATTTATTTTTGCTGTGTTGGGTCTTCGTTTCTGTGCGAGGGCTTTCTCTAGTTGTGGCAAGCGGGACCCACTCTTCATCGCGGTGTGTGGGCCTCTCACTATCACGGCCTCTCTTGTTGCCGAGCACAGGCTCCAGATGCACAGCCTCAGTAGTTGTGGCTCACGGGCCTAGTTGCTCCGCGGCATGTGGGATCCTCCCAGACCAGGGCTCGAATCCATGTCCCCTGAATTGGCAGGTGGATTCTTAACCACTGCGCCACCAGGGAAGCCCCTTTTTTTTTTTTTTTTTGCGGTACGCAGGCCTCTCACTGTTGTGGCCTCTCCCGTTGTGGAGCACAGGCTCTGGACGCGCAGGCTCAGTGGCCATGGCTCACGGGCCCAGCCACTCCGCGGCATGTGGCATCTTCCCGGACCAGGGCACGAACCCGTGTCCCCTGCATCGGCAGGCGGACTCTCAACCACTGCGCCACCAGGGAAGCCCTGGTCCTGGGATTTTTTTAGGTGAGACTTTTGAGTACTGATATAATCTTTTTGCTTGTTACAGGTCTGTTCAGTTTTTCTCTTTCTTTTTGAGTAAGTTTTGGTATTTTGTGTGCTTTCAGGCAATTCTCTATTTTATGCAAACTATCTAGTTTGTTGGTAAACAGTTTTTCATAGTGTTGTCTTACAATTTTTTTAATTTCCGTAATATGTTAGAAATGTCTCCACTTTAATATCTGATTTTGTTGAGTTTTTTTCTCTTGCTCATTGCAGCTCAAGGTTTGTCAATTTTGTGTCATTTATTGCTCTTCCTGGAGAGCTGGAACTGGAAACTCCATAAGGTAATCTCAGTTTCTGTGTGACGTATACAGCTCGTTCTCATGTGGAGAACTGTTCAAAATCTTGTCAATTGATTGCACAATGGAAATCATTATGATTTGTATATAAATCCTAGGTAATTTTTTTTTTAAGATGTTGGGAGTAGGAGTTTATTAATTAATTAATTTATTTTTGCTGTGTTGGGTCTTTGTTTCTGTGCAAGGGCTTTCTCTAGTTGTGGCAAGCGGGGGCCACTCTTCATCGCGGTGCGCAGGCCTCTCACTATCGCGGCCTCTCTTGTTTCAGAGCACAGGCTCCAGACGCGCAGGCTCAGTAGTTGTGGCACACGGGCCTAGTTGCTCCGTGGCATGTGGGATCCTCCCAGACCAGGGCTCAAACCCGTGTCCCCTGCATTAGCAGGCAGACTCTCAACCACTGCGCCACCAGGGAAGCCCAATCCTAGGTAATTTTTACTGCAGTCTAACTTATATAATAATACTATGGATTTCCAGGTTTGTTTAGTAAAGCTTTGCAAAATAAAACCTAACAAAGCACTTCCCTTATCCCACCACAGAGCATATGAGGTATCTAACTGAGCAAGGAGCAGCACATAAACCAAAATCAGGACACATTTAAAAAAAATAGGTGATGGTTGTCTTTGGCACCTCTCACTTTATACTTTCCCCCTAATGCCAAGTGCCCCTCATAAAGTAAGGGACTTCAAGCTAATACAGACCATTTAAAAACCTGTGTCTTGGTTACATAGATTGGCTTGTCTTCCAAAAGCAGTGTCATTCATTCAATCATGTTTTTCACTATTACATTCTGAGAAACACATGGATTATATATCATGCTTGGTACCCTTTGTCTAATTCTGAAATGAACTCTTCTCAGGGAATTTTTCTTTAGGCAGGAGCCAACTAATTTTCTCCACGTAATGGCTGTTAATATCTAGAAACAAAAGTATTATGTTATGTTCCCAAAGCTGTTTATTTTAAAATTTGAAATAGATTTTGAAGAAATAAATCAATAATGGTGATATTTCTGCCACAGTAGAAATGGAAATTTTAAAATAATTTTAAAAGCACTTTATTGAGGTGTGATTGACAAAGAAAAAGCTATACATATTTAATTTATATGACTTGATGAATTTGAAGATGAGTGGACATCTGTGAAACCATCAAAACAATCAATGCATAAACATATCCAGCACCACCAAAACTTTCCTCCACCCTCTTTATTATTATTGCGATTGTTTGTTTGTGATAATAACACTTAAGGGCTAACCTCTTAACCAGTTTTTAAGTATACAATACAGCATTATTAACTGTAGTCCCTGTGCTGTACAGGAGATCTCAAGAACTTACTAATGTTGTATAATTAACTTCATACTCTTTGACTAATACCTCCCTCTTACCCCTTCCTCCCAGACTCTGACAACCCCATTCTACTCTCTGCTTTTATGAGTTTGGCTATTTTAGATTCCTCATATAAGTGGTATCATGTAGTATTTTTCCTTCTTTGCCTGGCTGATTTCACTAAGTGTATAGTCCTCCAGGTTTGTCCATGTTGCTGCAAATGGCAGGATTTCCTTTTTTTAAGGCTGAATAATATTTTATGTATTTATGGCATTTTCTTTATCCATTAATCTGTTGATTGACACTTAGATTGTTACCATGTCTTGGCTACTGTGAATAATGTTGCAATGCGGAAGTACAGATATCTGTACAGATATCTCTTCAAGATCTAGATTTCAGTTCCTTTGGAAATATACCCAAATGATTGCTGGATTATGTGGTAGCTGTATTTTTAATATTTTGAGGAACTTCCATACTACTTTCCTAAGTGACTACCAATTTACATTCCTACCAACAGCATGCCAGGTTTCCCCTTTTCTCCACATCTTCACCAACAAGTACTTATTTTTTTTTTGATAATAGCCATCCTAACTGGTATGAGGTGATATCTCTTTGTGATTTAGATTTGTATTTCACTGATGAGTAGTGATGTTGAACACCTTTTCATGTACCTATTGGCCATTTGTATGTCTTCTTTAGAAAAATGTCAATTCAGATCCTTTGTTCATTTTTTAATCAGATGATGATGATGATAATGATTTGCTAATGAGTTGTAAGAGTTCCCTATATATGTTGGATATCAACCCTTTAACAGATCTATGGTTTGCAAATATTTTCTCCCATTCCTTAGGTTGCCTTTTCATTTTGTTGATTGTTTCCTTTGCTTTGCAGAGCGTTTTGGTTTGATATAGTCTCGCTTAGTTTATTTTTGTTGTTATTTCCTGTGCCTTTGATGTCATATTCAAGAAAACATTGACAAGACCAATAATAAGAAGCTTTCCCCAGTGTTTTCTTCTACTAGTATTATAGTTTCAGGTCTTACATTTAAACTTTTAACGCATTTTGAGTTAATGTTTGTGTACGGTGTAAGATAAGGATCCAATTTCATTGTTTTTCATGTGGATATATAGTTTTACCAATACCACTTATTGAAGAGACTGTCCTTTCTTCATTGCATACTCTTGGCACTCTTGTTGGAGATTGACTTTGCATGCATGAGTTTATCTCTGGGCTCTCCATTCTGTCCTATTTGTGTGTACGTTTGTTTTTTCTGCCAGTACCTAACTGTTTTTATTATTCTAACTTTGTAATAAATTTTGAAACAGGGGAGTGTGATGCATCCAGCTTTCTTCTTGCTCAAAATTGCTTCAGCTATTTAGGGTATTTCTGTGGTTTCATATGGATTTTAGAATTGTTTGTTCTGTTTCTGTGAAAAATGCCATTGGTATTTTGAAAGGGATTGTGTTGACTCTGTAGATCACTTTGGTTAGCATGGACATTTAAAAAATATTATTTCTTCCAATCCGTGAAGACAGAATATCTTTCCATTTATGTGTGTCTTCTTAAGTTTCCTTCATCAAAGTCAGAGTTTTTACTATAAAGATCTTTAATCTCCTTGGTTAAATTTATTCCTAGGTATTTTATTCCTTTTGGTGCTATTGTAAATGGAATTGTTTTCTTAATTGCTTTTTCAGCTAGTTAGTTGTTAGTGTATAGAAATATAATGTTTTTCTATATTGATTTCATATCCTACAACTTTACTGAATTCATTTATTAATTCTAACAGTTTTTTGTTGTACTTAGGGTTTTCTATATATAACATTGTATTATATAACAATAGAGACAATTTAAATCCTTCCTTTCCAATTTAGATGTCTTTTTTTTTTTTAACATCTTTATCGGCATATAATTGCTTTACAATGGTGTGTTAGTTTCTGCTTTATAACAAAGTGAATCAGTTATACATATACATATGTTCCCATATCTCTTCCCTCTTGCATCTCCCTCCATCCCACCCTCCCTATCCCACCCCTCCAGGCGGTCACAAAGCATCGAGCTGATATCCCTGTGCCATGCGGCTGCTTCCCACTAGCTATCTACCTTACGTTTGTTAGTGTATGTATGTCCATGCCTCTCTCTCACCCTGTCACAGCTCACCCTTCCCCCTCCCCATATCCTCAAGTTCATTCTCCAGTAGGTCTGTGTCTTTATTCCTGTCTTACCCCTAGGTTCTTCATGACATTTTTTCCCTTAAATTCCATATATATATGTGTTAGCATACGGTATTTGTCTTTCTCTTTCTGACTTACTTCACTCTGTATGACAGACTCTAGGTCTATCCATCTCATTACAAATAGCTCAATTTCATTTCTTTTTATGGCTGAGTAATATTCCATTGTATATATGTGCCACATCTTCTTTATCCATTCATCTGATGATGGGCACTTAGGTTGTTTCCATCTCTGGTCTATTGTAAATAGAGCTGCAATGAACATTTTGGTACATGACTCTTTTTGAATTTTGGTTTTCTCAGGGTATATGCCCAGTAGTGGGATTGCTGGGTCGTATGGTAGTTCTATTTGTAGTTTTTTAAGGAACCTCCATACTGTTCTCCATAGTGGCTGAACCAATTTACATTCCCACCAGCAGTGCAAGAGTGTTCCCTTTTCTCCACACCCTCTCCAGCATTTATTGTTTCTAGATTTTTTGATGATGGCCATTCTGACCTGTGTAAGATGATATCTCATTGTAGTTTCGATTTGCATTTCTCTAATGATTAATGATGTTGAGCATTCTTTCATGTGTTTGTTGGCAGTCTGTATATCTTCTTTGGAGAAATGTCTATTTAGGTCTTCTGCCCATTTGTGGATTGGGTTGTTTGTTTTTTTGTTATTGAGCTGCATGAGCTGCTTGTAAATTTTGGAAATTAATCCTTTGTCAGTTGCTTCATTTGCAAATATTTTCTCCCATTCTGAGGGTTGTCTTTTGGTTTTGTTTATGGTTTCCTTTGCTGTGCAAAAGCTTTTAAATTTCATTAGGTCCCATTTGTTTATTTTTGTTTTTATTTGCATTTTTCTAGGAGGTGGGTCAAAAAGGATCTTGCTGTGATTTATGTCATAGAGTGTTCTGCCTATGTTTTCCTCTAAGAGTTTGATAGTTTCTGGCCTTACATTTAGGTCTTTAATCCATTTTGAGCTTATTTTTGTGTATGGTGTTAGGGAGTGATCTAATCTCATACTTTTACATGTATCTGTCCAGTTTTCCCAGCACCACTTATTGAAGAGGCTGTCCTTTCTCCACTGTACATTCCTGCCACCTTTATCAAAGATAAGGTGACCATATGTGCCTGGGTTTATCTCTGGGCTTTCTATCCTGTTCCATTGATCTATCTTTCTGTTTTTGTGCCAGTACCATACTGTCTGGATGGATGCCTTTTTATTTCTTTTTCTTGCCTAACTGCTCTGGCTAGGACTTCTAATACTATATTGAGTAAGATTGGCAAGAGTGGGCATCCTTGTCTTGTTCTGATCTTAGAGGGATAGTTTTCAGTTTTTCACCACTGAGTGCGATGTTAGCTGTGGGTTTGTCATATATGGTCTTTATTATGTTGAGGTATGTTCCCTCAACACTTTGCCGAGAATTTTTTATCATAAATGATGTTGAATTTTGTCAAATGCTTTTTCTGCATCCATTGAAATTATCATGTGTTTTTCATCCTTCATTCTGTTAATGTGGTGTATCAGATTAATTGATTTGTGTGTGTTGAGCCATCCATGCATCCCAGGAATAAATCCACTTGACCATGGTGAATAATCCTTTTAGTGTACTGTTGAATTCAATTTGCTAATATTTTGTTGAGGATATTTACGTCTATGTTCATCAGGGATCTTGGCCTATAATTTTCTTTTCTTGTGGTGCCTCTGTTTGGCTTTGGAATCAGGGTAACGCTGGACTCATAAAATGAACTTGAAAGTGTTCCTTCTTCTATTATTTGGAAGTGTTTAAGAAGGATTGGTATTAATTCTTCTTTAAATATTTGGTAGCATTTGCCAGTGTGTGTTGGCTCTGAAATCATACAAAAACAAGCCTCATCCCTGGCTACAGTGAACCCTTACTTGAGTTCCCTTCCCAGTTGCTTTGTTCTGGGGTGATCTCAGGATGAGCCCTGGGAGCCCCCATGAACAATGTTGCTATACACAAGAGTGAAAGAGGAAGAATTTAAGAAAGTATCTCCTTTATCCTGTTGCCAAATTACTGTAAATAAATGTCCAGATATTGTCCACAGTTTATTACTTTACATTATTAGTATTGAATCCATCATAAATATTAACTTTCAATATGATTTTCTGTTTCTTCCTTACAGTGGTATTCTCAATGTTGACTTCACAAGCTAAACAGTTTTATCACTTACTGGATCTGAAAGTGCTACAAACCAGTGTACCACTGAGAATTCAAGTATTTGGGTTTTATTCCTCACCTGGGCTTGGAAACTCAGCTATTTAGTCAATGACTGGACAAAAGGATAGGTTTCTGAGTCTTCAATGATGAATTAAATGAACTAGTGTTGAATTAGAACATCAAAGGCCAGGATGGGCCTCTAGATTGAGGCCAGAGTATTGAATAGTTATATTGAGACTCAGGTGAAGTCTAGAATATCAAGATAGTGTGGGAATATATACACAAGTCTTAAAGTGTGAGGATAGAGTTTAGATGACCACGTGGGACCTTAAAACCTGCCAGAATGGCTAAGACATCACATGCGGTGACTACATGTATTATTGGATATATTGGTTTTAGAGTGAGCATGGTGTATCTACCCAGAGCATTGTTCTATTACTGGGAACAGCTTCTTATGACTCATTGTAATCATAGCATTGCCTACAAAAGCCCACCTAAAATATCACTGGGCATGATAGTCTAGGCTACCAGTTTTTTAAAAATTTATTATAATTGTATTAATGTATTTTAAAATTAAATGATAACATGATGCCACTAAATAAAACGAGAGAAATTTAAAACAAGAAAACTCCAAAGCAATCTAATTCCACACTCAGTCTCTAAATTCCTTCATGTCATATTGTCCTCCTGCCCCCAAATGGTTTCTTACACTTCACCTTGGCCTCTATTCCCATGACTGAACACTTAATTTTATCATTATCATGCTTTTATAATTTCTTGTGTGCATGTGGGCATGCTCACAGACATACACATACATAACCAATGAATTCATTTACACTTTATTGAAAACAAATGGAAGCAATCAAGATGTAAATTTCCTTAACTTCCTTTCCAAATGTAAATTTCCTTAACTTCTTGCACTCTTGACCTTCCCTCCTTGACATAGAATGGACAAAGTGCCTCTGCTCCTACCTAAGTCCTTTTCATCTAGATTTAATTCTCTATTTCTCAAGTAATTCACTCCTGATTTTTTTCTCCATATTTCTCTAATATCAGCAAACTTTGCTTTTCAAATGTATCACTCTGAACCACATAAAAATACTCTAGCTCAAAAACAGATTATAATAAAAAATAGTAATATAGTTGATTTAAAACATCAATGATACGATGATGACCAGGAAGTGAGCTTTTAAATGTCTGAATGTGGATTGTGAGACAGTAATGAAAAAACATTTATGCAGAGTAAGATCTAGGTGCTGGGGTAACTGAGAGGCATTAAGGGACTTTTGATGGATCTTCTTTGTTTGTTTTCCAGAGAGAACACTTCTCTATATGGTAATGAAAAACCACAGTGCTGTCCGTGAGTTCATTCCCCTTGGACTATCTATTGACCCCCATACTCAGGCTGTACTCTTCGTGCTGTTCCTTCTGATTTACCTCCTCACTCTGATGGGAAATTTCTTAATGCTGCTGATGATTAGGGCTGATTTTCACCTCCACATACCCATGTACTTCTTTTTGAGATGACTCTCCTTTCTGGACCTTTGCCACTCATCTGTCACAGTCCCCAAGATGCTGGAAAATGTACTTTCTGAAAGTAAAACCATCTTTGTAGACAGCTGCCTGGCTCAGGCCTTCTTTGTATTTGCCACCAGGGGCACTGAGGCATGTCTGCTGGCTGTGATGGCCTATGACCGCTATGTAGCCATCAGCTCCCCTCTGCTCTGTGGCCAGGTGATGAACAACCAGCTCTGTACTGGGCTGATGTGGGGCTCCTGGGGCCTGGCCTTTGTTGATGCTCTCATCAACATCCTCCTGGCTGTCAATTTAGACTATTGTGAGGACCAAACTATTCCCCACTTCAGCTGCAAGCTGCCTTCTCTCTTCCATCTTTCTTGCTTTGATACCTCCACCAGTTTCACACTCCTGCTCTGCTCTTCTGTCTTGCATCTCTTTGGAACCTTCATTATGATTGTTTCTGCCTATGACCACATTGTCTGCACTCTCCTAAGCATCAGCTCCACCTCAGGCAGAAGCAAGGCCTTCTCTACCTGCTCTTCTCACCTCACTACTATTATTTTGTTCTATGGCTCAGGTTTCCTCAGCTATTTCTTGCCAACCTCAGGCTCCACTCTGGAGATGATCTTCTCCTTGCAGTACAGTGTGATTACTCCCATGCTGAATTCCCTCTTCTATAGCCTACAGAACAAAGAGGTGAAGGCAGCTATGGGAAGAATGTTTAGAAAATATTTTCATTCTCTCTTGTAGTGTACACAAAATGATAATGAAAGAGGAGCTGAACTATTGCACTACCTGATCAAACAATGGACTTTAAGGAGAGTTTCTTGGTTGTCCGTGCTGCCAGATGTTACAGGGAACATAGTGGCATTTATTTCCTTGGAAATACTTCTAAAAAGGACAGGAAACTCTTTATCTTAGGATGATTCAGGTTCAGTCTTATTTGGAAAAGGAGAAATGAATCAGATAACCCTCTTTTTCAAGGGATCATTTTGTTAAAATGTTGACTTATTATTCATATTATGTGGACATCTGTTGCTATGGTTGCTCATTACTTCTTCATGCTTCTTCATATAATTACACTTCAAGTCCACAGGAAGACTGATTTTCTCAAATTTACATGTCCATAAAGTGAGGTGATCCTATAACCCACGATAGACTAACCACTCTACCCTTTCTCCCTGCAGTGCATTGAGGCAAGGTGTGAAACGAAGACCCAGCTGAGGTTATTTAGAATCCTTCTCTAGGAAATTCAGATATTGAGCAGGAAGAAACAACAACAACGGCAACAAAAAAACCATCATTCAGAATAAAGTCAATCTGACCGTAGTGCCTAAAGAGACCATGAAACCCTGTTCCCCTGGCAATTGTCCTTGCTGAGGTCGTATTTTTAATAGATATGGTAATAATAGCTAATTTGTTACATTTCTTAACTCATGTCACAAAGTGCGTTAAGTTCCTGGGATAGACAGGATGGCCTCCTGAAGATGATCTCCTAATCCCTGGAACTTGTGAATATGTTATGTGACGAAAGGGGCTGGGCAGATGAATGAGGTTATAGACCTTAAAAGGGGTCGAGTAGTATAGATTATCCAGGTGGGCTCGATCTAATCACATGAATCCTTAAAAGCAGGGAAACTTCTCCAGCTGTAGGCAGTTATGATGAGGCGGAAAGGGAAGGTCAGAGATAATATAAGCATGAGAAAGACTCAACCCACCATTGCTGGTGTGGGTCCATGAGCCAGAGGTTGTGGGTGGCCTCTAGAAGCTGAAAACAACCCCCAGCCAAGAGCCAGCAAAGAAATAGGAACTTTAGTCCATGGAATTCATGGAACTGAATTCTGCCAACAACCTGAATGGTGTCTCTCCTAGATCCTCCAGGTAAGACCTACTGACTTGACTTTGGCCTTGTGTGACCCAGGGCAAAAAATCAGTTGAGTGCACCCATATTTCTGACCTAAAGAACTATCAGAAAATGTATTTGTGTCATTTGAAGGCACTAAGTTTGTGGTAATTTGTTATGGCAGCAACAGAAAACTAATATAGTACCTTTTATTTATCCTACTTAGTTATCTCAACAGATACATGAGATAGGTTTATTGTGAGCTTTCCTTTACGGATGAGGAAATGAGACTCAGGATGTTTGTATGCTGTTCAGCGATTCATAGCAAGGAAATGGTGGAGCTGGAATTTTAACCCATGCGGTTTGAATCAAGTCCACGCTCTCAATCACTGTAGTGCTGCTTCCATTAAGTCTATGAGTCTGGCAAATACTTTCTATAATTACATTTGCTATTGGATTCAGCTGCTTACAAAGAATGGTAATTAATACCACTAGTACCAAAGGTGAGGTTCAAGCAACAGAACTTTGGTGAAATGCAAAGTATTTAGATTTAGATATTTAGTTAAGATTTGGGAAAAGACAGTAATCACTATGCTGCCCTTCCTCTTCTATTTTGTGAACTATCCTTTTTTCCAAAAATGTGTTTTCTCTCTTTAATCAGGTTATTTGCAGTCAGTTTCTGTTTTTTTCAAAGAAAAATGATTGGTTTTGAAATTGGAGCTGGGAGATTGATTTGTAGGCAACAAATATCAGGGAAGTGAGGATATGTAGAGTTCGTGATTGTGCTAAGACACGCACAACGCAGTGAGCCGTCTGTCCGTCGTTACTGCTCATCATATGTAATTGCCACTCTTAAGATCCATTGCCTGAGACCATGGACACTGTGCTAATAAGCCTTTCAGTAAGGGAAAGTTGCTAAAATTAAGCAAGTACAAGAGAAAGAGGAATGCCAACACCACAGTGTCTTCTGTTGTCAAGACAATTATTTCTTGATTTTTTAATTTTTATACAATTTTTAAAGGTTACTTACCATTTACAGTTATTACAAAATATTGGTTATATTCCCTGTGTTGTACAGTATATCCTTGAGCCTATCATACACCTAATAGTTGCATCTCCCACTCCCCCGCCTTTATGTTACCCCTCCCCCCCACTGGTAACCACTAGTTTGTTCTCTGTGAGTCTGCTTTTTTGTTGTTATATTTTTTAGATTCCACATATAAGTGATATCGTACAGTATTTGTCTTTCTCTGTCTCAGTTATTTCACTTAGCATAATGCCCTCCAAGTCCATCCATGTTGCTACAAATGGCAAAATTTTGTTCTTTTTAATGGCTTAGTGTTCCATATTGTGTGTGTGTGTGTGTGTGTGTGTGTGTGTGTAACACATCTTTATCCATTCATCTATTGATGGACACAAGTTATTTTCGTGTCTTGGCAATTGTAAATAATGCTTCTATGAACATTAGGGTGCATGTATCTTTTCAAATTAGTGTTTTTGTTTTTTGGGGCTGTATACTCAGGAGTGGAATTGCTGGGTCATATGGTAGTTCTATTTTTAGTTTTTTTGAGAAACCCCCATACTGGTTTCCACAGTAATTGGTTGTGCCATTTTACATTTCCACAGACAGTGTTACAAGGGTTCCCTTTTCTACACATCCTCGCCAGCGTTTGTTATCTGTAGACTTTTTGATGATAGCCATTCTGACAGGTGTGAGGCGATACCTCCTTGTGGTTTTGATTTGCACTTCCCTGATGATTAGTGATGTCGAGCATCTTTTCATGTGCCTGTTGGCCAACTGCATGTCTTCTTTGAAAAAATGTCTATTTAGTTCTTCTGCACATTTTTAAATAGGGTTGTTGGGGAAAAAGTGTTTGCAAATGGTATGACTGACAAGGGATTAATATTCAACATATATAAACAGCTCATACAACACAACATCTAAAAAACATTTCCTGATTTTTGACTTTAAGGTTCAGAATGAAGTTCAGGGACTTTCTTTCCCGGTGCTGAAAGAATACCTTTCCTTTTATAGATGTAGAGCAGAGACTATTCAAAAATAACTCAGAGGCTGACTCAGTGACTTCACTACAGCAGCAGGTTGCTTATCAGAGAAATGGATGTTGACCAGGGAATTACATCATCTCAGCATCATGGAATATCAGAATAGTGACATCATGGACTTGGAGGACCTGGAGAACCAAGAACCTCCAACCTCCCTAAAACCACCATGTTTCCCTTGCCTCAGCATACTGTGACTCCCTAATGGAATAAAGCTAGTTACTCCTCATAGCCTGAATTCTTCCCTGTCGCTTTGTTGAGGTCCAGGAGCCAAAACCAACAGGGCCTGAAAGATGAAATCAGAATGAGAAAAGGAAAGAATTACATGTTGGAAAGAATATAGTACTAGATGAATTTTTATCTCCAATAATCTAGAGAATATTTCTGGGGATAAATTTTATTTTTTTCTTAACAAATAAGAGTAAATTTAATTTCTATGTAGTGTTGTTTTTTGAACCATTTTTATTTATTTATATTCTTTTATTCAGACATCATTTTACATAAACACCTGAATGGGATCACATCATACAATCTGTTTCCTGGTTTTTTTTTTTTTGTTTTCTTGGCTTGCCATCCTTTCCACATTTTCTCCTACTTATTCTCCACTCAAGGTAACCCATGTTAATCACAGAGTATATATCTTTCTTAGCTTTCTCTGGGTTTATATAGTCACATTCAAACTTCCATACACATATACATATATGTGTACATATAGAAGTTTTCCATCTCTGTTTAAAGACTGTATAAATACACACTTTTTATTCTGGTTGCTTTTCATTCTTTAATAATTTATAAAACGTACTACACTTCAAATGCCATAGCTCTAATTCATTTTTCTGTGTGTCAGCATAAAATTCTACTAGTGAATGTGCCACAGTTTCTAAACCATTCCCCTATGTTTAGGCTCACTCTGCTTCCATTTTTTAACCACTGCAAAAATGCTACAGTAAACATTTTTGAATACATAACATGAAATTTATTTATTTTATTTCAATTTGCATTCCTCTGCCACTAGGCAATATTAACATCTTTTCACATATTAGTTGGTCCTTTGCATTTGATCTTTTGTGAAGATTATATCCACAGCTCATTTTTTTTCAGCTTGTTTGCTGTTTATTTTTATTTATTTATATTTTTTGCCATACGTGGGCCTCTCACTGTTGTGGCCTCTCCCGTTGCGGAGCACAGGCTCTGGACGCGCAGGCCCAGCGGCCATGGCTCACAGGCTCAGCCGCTCCGCGGCATGTGGGATCTTCCCAGACCGGGGCACGAACCCATGTCCCCTGCATCGGCAGATGGACTCTCAACCACTGCGCCACCAGGGAAGCCCTGTTTGCTGTTTTTAATCAAAGTTTTAGAGCATTTCACATTTCATGTATATTTACATTTGTATTCTATGCAGCAGGTGGTTTTTTTCTGTTCTGCTACTTGTTCTTGTTGTGGTTTATGGTATCTTTTGCCATGCAGAAGCTTAGTTTTTATATATTCATACATAATTTATATTCTTCAAACAATAAATCTCTTTACCCTCTGAGATAAAGGTCTACTTCATTTTGAATTTAAAAATAGTTCCCTAGATATACTTTCTTAGACTTAGTTTTAAAAATTTGTTACATTTACATCTATAATCATTTGGAATTCATGTTTGTACTTACTTGGTGTGAAATAGATGTCTAACTATATTAGGTTATGATGGATAACAACGATGACAGCAACATTTAATAAATAAGCTATTCTTTTCTAACTGAACTAAAATAGCACTTGAGTCACACATTAAAATCTGAGATAAATTTATAGTTTTAAATTTTTTAATCAATGTTCTATTCATCTTTTAGTTAAAATATTATATTGATATTTGGCAAGATAAGTCTCCTTCAACAACATCCCCCCACAACCACTATTATTCTTTCTCAATATTTTATATGAGCTCCATTATTTTATATTTATATGAGCTCCATTATTCTTATTCAGTTTCAAAAGAGTTCTATTTTGGGATTACGATTTAAATGGCCTTAAATTTAAAAACTAGTTTGGGGGTAGTAGACATTTTAATGATGTTGAGTCATGCCAGTAAGAATACTTTCACAACAAGAATATTTCTTTCAATTTGTTAGACATCGTTAATATCCCTAAATAAAATTTCATAGATTATCATGCCATTCATATTAAATGTACCCATACATCTTTAAAGTTTCTGTCACTATTGTAAATGAGATGTTTTCCCATTTTTGTTTTTTACTGTTCTTACTGTTAGTACAGTGATAAGCCGGCACATTTTATATATTTACTACTGTATCCAATGTGGTAGATACTGTGGAATGCATTTGTTTGCACCCTTTCAATCCTACTCTAGTGTGTAGAAACTAGAAGGTAAAAACTGTATTTGAAAACTCCACTGGATCAGGTATCAAGAAGGTTTTTTTGAGGTTTCAGTCAGACACATTCATTGAGATGATAATTTGAACCTGAATCCTGGGAGGAGCAAAGCAAGATGTGGGGCATTCATTTTGCATTCATTTTGCTGACCTAGATCATAGCAGAGGTGGCATGGCTCTACAGCCGATAACTGTGAAGTCTCACTGATTTAGCAGCTTCTACAATAGTAGAGACAGCTTTTGGCTAGGTTGAAAGTAGTATGGCTCTACACTCGACTGCAGCAGCAGAACTTTCCTGATTCCCTGGCTGTCTGCATCAGTGGCAGCAGCTTTTTCTGTTACGGCAAAGGAGCGATTCTAGGTGCTGGGTACTTTATTAACTAAGAGATCATCCAGGTGCTGCCTCCTCCAGCCAGCCCTTCTGGATGATTTTTTTAAGTGCTGATTCCTGTATCAAATTTCTTTTCTGTGATTGCAGCTGAACCCAATGGATGCAATAAGCCAGAGTACCAAAATCTTATTAACTCTTTGGTTTTTCTTTTACTATAATTGCTTAAGTTTCCTAGACATGCAACTATACAACCAGGAGGAAAAAAAGAGAAATACCTTATAGTCTTCTTTTTCAATATTCATATAGTAATTTCATTTCTGTTTTTATTTTGTGAAAACTTCTAAAATAATATTTAATAATGGTATCAATGGGAATCCCTGGCCTGTTCTTGAACTTAACTGATATTGTTTTAGTGTTTCATATTTAAAATAATATTTCCTGTAATTGTTGATATCTTTATTTTATTTTAGTTTCTTTCTATTCCTGTTTATTATCAATAGATGCTGAATTTTACAAATTACTTTTCAGCACCTATTACTATTGGCATACAGTTTTACTCCTTTGATGTATTAATGTTGTCAAAGAAAAATTGCAAAAAAGCAAAGAAAGGTATGTTGAAAGCTATTGCAATAGCGGAAGAGAGGCCAGAACTGAGTCTGAACTCAACTCCACTGAAACAAAAGGCAGTAGGGTTTTAAGAATTGGGGTGGTGACTGGGAGATCGTAGGCCATCCGTATTTGCTAATTGGCTTTACCCAAAAGAAAAGTAAACTTTCTTGTGTCTTCATGACAGGAGGTCGATTTACGACTTAGACCAAGGTGCCCTAGTAGTCAGGCTCCTACCCTCCCACAGAAATGGAGAGGTAGCTGCTTATCTTTCTTGATGATTACATTTCAAAGAGATGGTTCCCAGACATTCCTGGGTTGTAAAATTGGCAAGAGGCCTTTTAAAATATTCACATCACAAAAGGGCAGAGAAATGATTTATAATGACAAGTTTTCAAAAGTAAAAACTCTAAGAAAAGGGAGGCCAGGGGCCTAGAGGCAGGAAAAAGCTCATCTAGAGATTAGTCAAGCTGAAGGAAACATTAAGGCCATCTTGGTCAATGCCATGTTTTTGGTAGCAAGCTTCCTGATATTGAACCATCCTTACATTTTGACGTTAACCATTGTTCGGTTTTATTGAATTTTAGTTTGATACATTGCTATGTTCCATTTGCTAATAGTTTACTCAGAATTTTTGTATCATTATTCATAATAGATATTATTCTATAGTTTTCTTTTCTGGTTATCTTTTTGCATTTTATATTAATAGAATTCCGTTTGTGGTAGAAATTGCTTGTTGTCACCAAATATCTGTTATCCTTTTTTGTCTCATCACAGAATTATTACAGTTCTTTATCCAGGCACATGTATACACAGAATAATTCTTTAGCCAGTCTTTCTTAGAGGTATATGTGACAATGTGATTAAAATCAGACCAATGAGGTATACAGTGAAAGTTTCAAGGAATCATTCTTGAAAGAGTGCTGTCTCTTGCCGTTCTGCACTTCTTTCTTATACCTTCTCCTTGTTGTTGCTAGACTGCATGTATAATGCAGAAGCTAGCATACCCCTGTTGTCCACTACATGACTTTGGGAATGGAGGTCACTCATACATGTACAAATATAAATTGCTGAGATGCTGAAGATTTGGGGCAATAGAGCTATCACACCCACCCTGAATTGCCACCTTCAGACTTTCACATAACAAAAATAAAATTCTATATTGTTTAAGCTATTATCATTTTGGTCTCAGATACTTGTAAATAAATTTTATCCTAAGGCGTATAGAATTTGGCTTCAGGAAGTGGAGTGCTCCATGTAACCAAACCTATAATATGTGTCATAGGTTTGGCACAAGCAGTCAAGCAACAGGCAGCAAAGATTTAGAGACTGTTGACTAGAAAGTGCAACACACTTGTTAAGCTAGAGTAAATTATGTGACCAAAGTTTTATCTGTGGCAGCTTGAAAGACAGAGCCCACGTGCTGACCGATGACATAACATTAGAGGAAATGATAGTAAAAATATAAGATATTGGTGGGTGTTGACTGCCTTCTGCCAATTTTGGTACAGTACTATGAGAAATAAACTCTGGCTAGGACTCCTGCCTGCAAACAGAAATGGAAGGAAATACAGTTTACCAAGTTAATTTCTGCCTATAGTTAATCTATATTAACTGAGAGTTCTGTAATTTAGCGTCTTGCAGGAGTGAAATATTGGTTACTTCTCTATCTGAAACTGATACAGTGGTAAGCACTGGTTTTGGTGCAATGGCCATAATAGGAGATAAGACTAAATTCCTTCCACACAAAAGGACGAAAACATGTATCAATTTACATTCCCACCAACAGTGCAAGAGGGTTCCCTTTTCTCCACACCATCTCCAGCATTTGTTGTTTGTAGATTTTCTGGTGATGCCCATTCTAACTGGTGTGAGGTGATACCTCATTGTAGTTTTGATTTGTATTTCTCTAATGATTAGTGATGTTGAGCAGCTTTTCATCTGCTTCTTGGCCATCTGTATGTCTTCTTTGAAAAAACGTCTATTTAGGTCTTCTGCCCATTTTTTCATTGGGTGGTTTGTTTTTTTGATATTGAGCTGCATGAGCTATAGCTGATTCACTTCATTATACAGCAGAAACTAACACAACATTATAAGGCAACTATACGCCAATGGGGAAAAAAAAGACAAAAACCTACTGGCAAAACAAGGTTTGAGTGTTACTTTCTCACTTAAGCCTGTTGAAACAGATAGGCTCAAGGTAGCCCAACTCATAAGAGTGAGGGGAGGTGATGCAGATCATGCTTGCTAAGTAAAATTAAGATAATAGGGTCCTCAGACTTAAAAATCAAGTCTATTCAAGATTTAGAGCTATGATTACCTACACAGGGACTAGAAGCTTGCCTTACAAAAACCAGTGTTAGATCAATCCCTAAAGAAAATGCTAGGTGTTGAAGCACCAGGTGTCAATAAAAAGCAAGCAGTGAAAGCTCTGCAGCCGCTAAGCAGGACATTCTCTCCAGTGCTCATCTCCGATGTGGCTGTGCAGGATAATGGACAGGGAATATTCCTGAGAGCAGAGCCAGATACTAGAGAGGGTGATGGATTCAGGAGATCCTGCTAAAGAGGAGAACCAGGGCTGTAATGCATGCTACAAGCTTACTTCACTGCCAAGGCAGGAGTCTTCACAGTTTCTGAGCAGATTTGAAAACTGACTGCTACTATTTGTTGCAGAAATCCATACAGTTTTCCTGTGGAATATGTGCATTCTGGATTTAGCCGATTTGATTTATTGTTGTGTTATTTACCTTGTCCTGTCCCACACTTTGTCTTAAGACTTGAGCCCTTTCTTAAGAATCTTCATAAGTGGAGTTGTGTACTTCATGTTGCATTACGTCAAGAGAAATATGATATTGGTTATTCTACTTATTTTGATGACAGAATTGATCCGTGGGTTCAGGTGATGATAATCCCATCTCTTAATTGTAAAGTTCCCCAATTAGATATTTACTTATATATTTATAAACCATTTATGACCATTGCCTGTAGCAGTTATTTCATTAGAAGTTTCAAAATGGTAATTTTCTAATTCTATTATTTCTTCTGCATTTATTGGCTGGAATTCATCTGAATAAAAGTAAGTTTTCCTATCCATTAGGGTTTCTTTGATTACTCTGAAATATGATTCATACCAGAAGTCATGACAGCTACTTTATTTCATTTTTTTTAACATCTTTATTGGAGTATAATTGCTTTACAATGGTGTGTTAGTTTCTGCTTTATAACAAAGTGAATCAGTTATGCATATACATATGTTCCCATATCTCTTCCCCCTTGCGTCTCCCTCCCTCCCACCCTCCCTCTCCCACCCCTCTAGGTGTTCACAAAGCACCGAGCTGATGTCCCTGTGCTATGCGGCTGCTTCCCACTAGCTATCTATTTTACGTTTGGTAGTG
Organism: Aethalodelphis obliquidens; assembly: GCF_003676395.1. Classification (NCBI taxonomy): domain Eukaryota; kingdom Metazoa; phylum Chordata; class Mammalia; order Artiodactyla; family Delphinidae; genus Aethalodelphis; species Aethalodelphis obliquidens. Next base: position 1,065,474 of record NW_020837952.1, on the reverse strand, counting down.
TATATATGTCCATGCCTCTCTCTCGCTTTGTCACAGCTTACCCTTCCCCCTCCCCATATCCTCAAGTCCATTCTCTAGTAGGTCTGTGTCTTTATTCCCATCTTACACCTAGGCTCTTCATGACCTTTTTTTTTTCTTAGATTCCATATATATGTGTTAGCATACGGTATTTATTTTTCTCTTTCTGACTTACTTCACTCTGTATGACAGACTCTAGGTCCATCCACCTCACTACAAATATCTCAATTTGGTTTCTTTTTATGGCTGAGTAATATTCCATTTGTATATATGTGCCACATCTTCTTTATCCATTTATCTGATGATGGACACTTAGGTTGTCCTAAGTGTCCTAAGTGACACTTATTTCATTTTTTTTAATTGTAACTTTCAGTGCAGCCTCCATTGATGTCCAATGAGTTTTCTCTTTCTGTTCTTTTATCAATTGATTAAATGATTGATTTTACATTGTCATTAAATCATGTCTTTTTACATATTCATGTGTTTTAATCAATTTCAGTCGTTAATTTTCATTAGAATACTCCATTTTTGGCCTGTGGGCTGGTTGCTGTGACCTTCTGATGACAATAATAGGCTTTGATGCCTTTCTTACTTTCTGGCACAAAAAAAAAGTCCCAGATTTATTATGTGCACTTCCTGTCCTAAACCTGTAATCAGCCATTTTTCTAAAGAATCCTAGTTCCTTTAATAGTATTTGGAAACTAAACTCAGGGTACCATAGGTGATCACTACTACTGTATCATAACTTCTAGGCTTTTTCAATGGACAGAGCCTTTTAAAGCAGAAAACAATGTAACAAGTTCATAAATATTTCAAACTCATATTTAAGATTACAAAGACTCTATTTGATTTTATATTGTCTCACATTGTTCTCGTGCTGAAATATATATTCCTAACAACATTAGCATAATATTTGTTTTATCTTTCAAATGTACATCTAATAGTTTCAAAAACAATACCAGTATTATTACTACTAATACTACTACTGAATGAAATAATCTCTCACTGAGTCAGCCCAGTCAAAATTCTACAATCTAATGTCACCTGAAATAATTCTTTTCCATTGTGGTTATGTCACTACTTTGATATACAGCTAAGCTCATTTGTTTAGTTTTTAATTTTAGGATTTTTAAATTTAATCTTTTTTATTTTATAAAATTCAGAAGTTTTACTCAGAAGTCAATACTATAAAACAAAGTACATTCAAAGCGGTGTCACTTTCATCCTTGTTTCCCCCACCCTGTTACTTTTCTCCATCCTCCTACATGTAATCATTTTTGTTTTTATTTTATACTTCCAGTGTTTCTTTTTTGAAAATTAAACTGTGTGTATTGTAGGCACATGGGTGTGTGCTTGCTACTCAGAAGTTAGCATACTATTTAGACCACCCTGCATTTTGCTTTCTTTACTTAACAATATATCCTGGATATCGCTCCATAGCAATACATAGAGATCTTTCCTATTCCTTTCTACAGCTTAAAAGTACTCCATCGTGTGAGTGTCCAGTCTCCACTTATGGGTATCTGTGGTGTTTCCAACTTTTTGCTATTATAAATGGTGTCCCAATGAATACTTTTACACAGATGTACACATGAACCTTTCTTCCAGCCTTACTAAAGTGACATGGGGCCATTTACCCAGGTAACCGCATACAGTAAATTATGAAAACCTCTTGACATCTACTTAATATTAGCCCTTGAGATAACAGTAATTCCTTGGCATCAAAAAATGTCATTGCTGTTCCTGTACTTCATAGAGCCAGCACCGTTCTGATTCCTATGGATATTTTCTGGGTGTAGTTAGACCAGATATCTTTAACAACTGGATACTTCTCCCCTACTGGCTCCCTGATCTATGAGAAATAAGAATAGGGGAAATCACAGGAAAGCTATTGAAGCTTATGTCCAGCTTGTACACTTTACCATCATCATCTATTCCTTGCATAATACAATACTAATTTTTAAAAGTTACCTCACTTGATTAATATTAATACTGATTAACATTAAATCCAGTTGAATTTCTCATACACATGAGAAGCTAACCTGGAGGTTAGCTGTGAGTCTAGTTTCAGATCCCAAGTGAATTCTCTGAGGGTCCACATGGCCTGTATGTCCCTAAGGGAAAATTCTGGCTTTCTTCGCAGGTTCAAAATTCCCTTCTCCTACCCTTCCTCTTTTCGGTTCCCAGCAGACTAGCAGGAAGGCTCATCTAGGAGTTCAAGTTGATTGTTTCAGTTCACAAGTTGCAAAGCTCACAAATGAGAAAATCCCTTATGTCTTTTTAAAAGTTCAAGCTTCTTAGCAAATGAGTCTAGACTTTAGCTTCAAGCTGTAACTTCTAGGGATATAGATTACTGAACCTGTCCTCTGGGTTCCTTAGTTCAGCCTAAACCAACTGCTCTTTTAATTGTCTAGACATCAGAATCCTTTGTTCAGATAACACCATCAGCAACATATTTACCGTCACTGAGGAAAATGTGTGAACTCGTGATCTTGTACTCACTGACTCACATAAGCTTGAGACACTATGAGAGAAATTAGTACAACCTGTCAAGAACTTAAAATTTTCAAGATATTTCTCCTGTCTTTTCTTCAAAGCCATGACGGGGTAAGAGTTCAAATAAGATTCTGAACACTTTCTCTACAAATGACATGCTTTTTGGAGCCTGAGCTAATGTATTTCTTTTTTCCTCCCCTCTCAGCTGCCTAGAAAGAAAACTATGTCTATTCCCAGAGTTGGGAAGTTATGCTACATCTTTTTCTAATGAATATCACTTGAACTCTGATCTCTTCACCTATTGACTCAAAGCTCCAGGATACTGTTTCCACCAAGAGAAGCCAAGAGTATGAAAATGTTCTACTGAATCCTCTGATGCTTTGTTCCCTCCTAACCTACTCCTTGAGGTACTTCTTTCTTCCCTATACTCGCTTCCTCTCTTCTTGCTTCCTAAGAGACTTAGCTTCCCTTTGAAGACTCTCATCTCCTCACTGTTCTCCAGCTAAACACTGCTTCCAGGTCTAGGGACAGCTCTTCTGCAATACGGCTTCATATTATCTCTTCCCTAACATGCTTTGATCTACTCCTCTGAAATACCCTTCTTCTTCTTCCTCTTTCTGGTATGCATTAATAATTACAATATGTCAGAAATCTTGTTTCCAGCTCTTTATGTGTAAGCTAATTCAGTCCTTCCAAACGTAAGATATATATTACTTCCCCCAAGTTTACTCAATTTACATGTGGAAAAATTATGATTTAAAAGAACAAACAATATCACAAAAGTTAAACAGATAGTAAATGACACAATTGGGTTATACAACACAGGTCTGTTTCTAAATTGCAAGATGTTGGCAACATGCCACTGCACTTACTGAACTTCAGGCATAAAGCCTGTGTTTTATCTTGGAGCAGCTGAGAGCAGCCCAGATAGGGATATGGTAGGACATTAGGAACACATTTCCCACTCTTCATGCCTTAAACTCTCTCCTCATCAACCGCAGTCTTAAATCTGCAATTCAAATAATTAATCATTAAAGAAAACGGAGTAAAATTAAAAAACAAAAACAAAACAGGAAAAAAGTCCTCACCACACTAACTCAGCAACCTAGACTTTGTCCTCTATGGGGCCAGAGACTGAATCTTCTACCTCATCTTAGCCACCTACGCCCACAGTAATGCCCATCACTTTGTCATCAGGAGTACTTATACCTACAAAGTCTGAATTTCAAGCATCCCTCTATCTAACGACTATCTCCAAATCTTAAAATTTGCTTAACCTAGTGTTCCTACATAAGCAATTCTTCAAACCCAAACCAATGACTGTATGACTTTTGCCCTAGCCATACCCCTCTGCTTGGCCCCCCATTTAATTCCTTGCACAGCCTTGTTTCTATGATTCATTCATTGTGTAAGCATGCTTTTCTTCCCTACCTCTTTTTTTTTTCTTTATCACTGCATGTGCCTGGAAAAAAACAAACCCCATTTAAAGCCAAATATCTGTCTGCTCCACACATGTGCTTAAGCATCTAAATACTACTGTGACAACCACACACTTGTCCAGATTGGTTCCAGAATCTCAAATAGGCAAATATATCACCAGTTAATCCTACTGTATTTCCTTAGTAAATAGTTTTCCACTTGGTATACCTGAGTTTTGTATTCTTGGTTCATCAAAATCCCTTACGGCCACTTCGCTAAAACCACACAACATATGTACACACACAGATACATAGATAGATAGATAGATAGATAGATAGGTAGATAGATAGATAGGCAAACTCTTTTCATGGTCTCATCTCACAGTTCTTCAAAAACTTTGCAGCAATCAGAAAGTCTATTTCAGGCATAAAATCCTGCAAGCTAGCTGCCTCAGTACCCACTCTCTATAACTTCCCTCCTATTTACAAAAGATAAAGAGCCTCTCCTCCTATCTATGGACAAAACTCCACCTGTGCTCTCTGGATCTCATTCCTTTTCCCTTTCTCAAGGACTACACTTCTGCCGTTTACCTCTTACTCTGCTGCATCAATAAATTCTCTATTTCCACTGACTATACAAAATGTTCTCTGTATTAGTACCCATCTTAAAAATAAAAGAAAGAAACCTCTAGAGACATAAGACGAGGGTCTACAGATTTACATAGGGAGTTGACAGAGGGGTGGTAGAATGCCATCCAGCAATATCAAAGTTGTCATGATGATTAGGAAGTTAGTTTAAGAATATGTGAACATGGTTTTCAGTACAGTTGTGAAATGATGTATATGAACAAGAGGGCTAAGTCAGTGGGGTAACTGGGAGGTGCAGAAGGAGTTTTAATGTCTTTCTCTCTCGGATTCCTAGGGTAAATCTTTTTGTCACTATGGGAGACCACAGCATGTTCAGTGAGTTTATCCTCCTTGGGTTTTCCGTTGACCCTCAACCAGATTCTGCTCTTCATGTTGTTTCTGATGATTTACCTCCTGACCCTGTTGGGGAACCTGGTAATGTTGCTGGTTATCAGAGTTGATCCCCACCTCCACACGCCCATGTCCTTCTTTTTGGGACAGCTCTCCTTTCTGGACCTCTGCCATTCATCTGTCACAGTCCCCAAGATGCTGGAGAATCTACTTTCTGAAAGTAAAACCATCTTTGTAGACAGCTGCCTGGCTCAGGCCTTCTTTGTGTTTGCCACCAGGGGCACTGAGGCATGTCTGCTGGCTGTGATGGCCTATGACCGCTATGTAGCCATAAACTCCCCTCTGCTCTATGGCCAGGTGATGAACCACCAGCTCTGTATTGGGCTGGTGTGGGGCTCCTGGGGCCTGGCCTTTGTTGATGCTCTCATCAACATCCTTCTGGCTGTCAATTTAGACTACTGTGAGGACCAAACTCTTCCCCGCTTCAGCTGTGAGCTGTCTTCTCTCTTCCATCTTGCTTGCTCTGATACCTCCACCAATTTCACACTCTTGCTCTGCTCTTCTGTCTTCCGTTTCTTTGGAACCTTCATTTTAATCTTCTCTTATATCTGCATTGTCTCCACCATCCTGAGCATCAGCTCCACCTCAGGCAGAAGCAAGGCGTTCTCTACCTGCTCTTCCCACCTCACTGCAGTGATCCTGTTCTATGGCTCAGGTTTCCTCAGTTATCTCTTTGCCAACCTCAGGTTCCCCCTGGAGATGATCTTCCCTTTACAATACAGTGTGATCACTCCCATGCTGAATCCCCTCATGTATAGCCTTCAGAACAAGGAGGTGAAGGCAGCTATGGGAAGAATGTTAAGAAGATATGTTAACTTTTTCACATAGAGGACCAGAGGAACAGGACCGTGGAGAAGCTAAACTACTCTGTAACAAAATACATAACTGGAAATAAATGTTTTTTCAGCGTTCTTAGAAACATCTTTATTAGAAGTGTTCTTAAATCCTTCAGTACGTGAGGATTGTATTGAAGGATGACTTCCATTCACTGATATAATACTGGTCTGATCACAGCTTGCAAGTAGTGTTCTTAGAAACAAGGGATTATTTCTTGATTGACCATCATGCCAGATGTTAAAAGATATGTATGTGTCAGAATCTTAATAATGCTTAAGAAGGCAGCAAGCTCTATTCATAGGATGATTAGTGGTCAGCCCTCTTCAGAGGATGAGAAGTAGGTCAGGTAATTTTACAACATATTGTTTATATATTTGTGTTGTAGAGAACACCTGTTACTTTTGCCTGCCCAGCATGATTTTATCCTTCCTACTTTAACTGCATACCACTCTTGCTTAGGGAAATTAACACTTCCCCTTCTGTGTAAACCAGTGGGATTCCCCATGGTGCCTCCTGTCCCCACACTCACCACAAGGAGATCATGTGACCCACGAAACGCCAATCATTCTACACCTGCCTCCTAACAAGAGACTGCCCAGGCTCTCCTGCTACTGAGATCTCCAGTGATTCCATGCTCAGTGGGCTTCCTCCCAGGAAGTTTTTCAATAAGCAAAATAACAATAGCAAACTTTTAATAAAGACCCTCATCTTAAGTGTTTTACACATATAATCCTCTTTATCTCAACAACCTTGTATGAACTGAGTACTATTACTCCCGTTTTACAAATAAATAACTGAGAACCAGAAAAGTTGACTACAGGTGAAGGGAACTGGAATTTCAAACCAGTAGGTCTGAATCCAGAGTCCATTTTCACAAACCCTTTCTTGCGTCTGGTACTTTGCAGAACATCCTTTTCTTTATTAGTGAGAACCAAATTCAAATTATGTTGGTTGGAAACAAAAGTCAAACTGGTACTCAAATTGGCACTAAAAATTGAATTATGTCTTTCACTTGACCCCCAGTGGGATTATTTTTGATTAATTAATATACAAGGAGGTACAAAAGATAGCAAATCTTCTATTTATATTCTCTGATGGGAACATATACACCACGCTATTCAATGGCAGATACTTACCACCTGTGATTACCTAAAATCATGCACCCACCGAGAATGAAACTACAGTGATTAAGCTGCTGCTGTCATTCGATAGGGTGGGGATAAAAATATTAAGAACGAAGGATAATTTCAAGCAAGACAAGTTCAAATCTGGAAATTTTGACCTTACTGCTTGCGGCTTAGAGATGACCTAAAGCCAAAGTCAGAGGTTGATTCTCTGGCTTGCTGAATTACAACCCTGTGAGAATGAACTATCATATTGGGCTGCACATAGAACCGATCAAGAGTTGAGCACATACCTGGGAGGATTTGAGGACAGCATACCAAACCTCCAAACCACTCAAAACTACCTCCACAGTGCTCTCCTCACCCAAGCTCTTCCTTTCCTGATGGAAAAAACACATGATTCTTCTCATGCTCATCCCTTCCTGTTACTCTATTAGTTTCCAGCACTCAAAATTAACATGACTTGGGCTGAAATGGAGAATCAGAAAAGATAAATAGGAGATTTGAATTTAAAATAACAATAATAACCCACTAATTTCTATTTCAAAAATACGGAGATAATTTGTGAAAAATTATTTTAAGTATGTTCAGCTAAGGAGTGTGGACTTGACATTTTAAAATTAATTTGTATGTCTTTATATACATAAAGACACATACATAATTTTATGAGATCATTTCATGTATAGTGCTTCATGGTGGTCCAGTCTTATTTTTTTTTTTTACTTACCTCCCTTTTCCCTAATTTCTGTTCTCCCTCCAACTACATCACCTCCTTTTCCATGAACCCATGTTAACTAAAAGTATTTTCTTTCATAATTTTCTCCATGCTCATATAATCATATATAAGTGCTCATATATACATATACAGATATATTCATTTTTACATACACATTCATTTTTACATATACATGGCTGCTCTGTTTTTTAAACTCCCTTTAAATATGTAGGTTTTATCTTGTTTTTCTCATTCAGCAATACCAGGGGCATATTAATGTAGGTCAAATGGTTTAATTCTAATTTAGTCTTTCAAATCATAGCCTAATATTCCATGGTAAGGATATGCCATAATCAATACAACTATCTTTTAGTTGGGCATTACCTTTGCTTCCAGATTTTTGTCATAATGAGTAATAGTTCAATAAACATATTTGTATATAAATCCTTAAACTTTGGATGCTTTTATTTATATGGGGGTGATTCTCAGGAATGAGATTCTAAAATCAATGTGGATATGTATTTTAATTTGAATATATGTTGCTAGATTGCCTTCTGGAATGTTCACACATCCTAAGTAGTGAATAGGTGTAGTTTTCCCCTACATACTCTCCAAATATAGTTGTTACAGATCATTTAAAACGTATGAAATAGAACGTTTATATATATATATATATATATATATATATATAAAAAAATAACTGAGTCACTTTGCTGTACAGTAGTAATTAACACAATGTTTTAAATCAACTATACTTCAATTAAAAAAAAATGAAAAAAACATTAAAAAAAACACTTTCTGCCTTCTGGTGGGTACAAAGTGGTGTCTTTGTTTAGCTTATTCTACATTTCCCTTACTATCAGTGAGTGTTACTGATTTTTCCTGTGTTTGTTAACCATTTGGATTTACTCTCCTGTAAGTTGTGTTTTAATTTCATTTGTCTCAAGATATTTTCTGATTTCCTCTTTGGTTTTTTCTTTGACCCATTTTTTTTTTTTAATCTCCACTTGTTTGTGTTTTTTACATTTTTCTTCCTGTAATTGATTTCTAGTTTCATACCCTTTTGGTTGGAAAAGATGCTTGCATACTTTCTACTCTCTTAACTTGTTGAGACTTGTTTTTTTTCCTATCATGTGATCTATGCTTCAGGGTGTTCCATGTGCACTTGGAAAGAATGTGTATTCTGGTGTTTTGTATGGAATGTCCTGTAGATACCTATTAAGTCCAACTGGACTAATGTGTCATTTAAGATCATTGTTTCCTTATTGATTTTCTGTCTGGGTGATATGTCCATTGATGTAAGTGGGGTTTTAAAGTCCCCTACTGTTAATGTATTGTTGTCAATTTATCCCCGTCTGTTAATATTTGCTTTATATTTTAGGTGCTTCTATATTAGGTACATATATGTTTACAAACGTTACAGAATCTTCCTGTATTGATCCCTATATCATTATATAATTCCCTTATTTGTATCTTATTATAGACTTTAAGTCTAATTTTTTTCTGATGTGAGTATTGCTACCCCAGCTTTCTTTTCATTTCCATTTACACTGAATATCTTTTTCTATCCCCTCACTCCCAGTCCATGTGTGTGTTTAGCTCTGAACTGAGTCTCTGTAGGCAGCATGTAGATGGGTCTCGTTTTGTTTTTTTTTATGATTGAAGCATTAGACCTTTGACATTTAAAGTGATTATTGATAGGTATATAGTTATTGCCAATTTGTTACTTTTTTCTGGTGGTTTTTGTAGTTCTTCTCTTTTCAGCTTTTAGTCTCTTTGTGGCTTGATGGTTTTCTTTTTTTATTTTAATTTTATTGGAGTATAGTTGATTTACAATGTTTTGTTAGTTTCAGGTGTACAGCAAAGTGATTCAGTTATACATATACATATATTCATTCCTTTTTAGTTTCTTTTCTCATATAGGTTATCACAGAATATTGAGTGGAGTTCCCTGTGCTATACAGTAGGTCCTTGTTGGTTATCTTCTTATATATGTTAGTGTTTGTGTGTTCATCCCAGGCTCCTAATTTATCCCTCCCCCCACACACTTACCCTTTGGTAATCATAAGTTTGTTTTTCATATTTGTAAATCTGTTCCTCTTTTGTAAATAAGTTCATTTGTATCATTTATTTATTTTTTTTTGTGGTATGCGGGCCTCTCACTGCTGTGGCCTCTCCCGTTGAGGAGCACAGGCTCCGGATGCGCAGGCTCAGTGGCCATGGCTCACGGGCCCAGCCACTCTGCGGCATGTGGGATCTTCCCAGACCGGGACACGAACCCCCGTCCCCTACATTGGCAGGCGGACTCTCAACCACTGTGCCACCAGGGAAGCCCCATTTGTATCATTTTTAATGTAGATTTCACATATGAGTGATATCATATGATATTTGTCTTTGTCTAATTTACTTCACTTAGTATGATAATCTTTAGGTCCATCCATGTTGCTGCAAATGGCATTACTTCATTCTTTTTTATGGTTGAGTAATATTCTATTGTATATATGTATCACATCTTCTTTATCCATTCCTCTGTCGATGGATATTTAGGTTACTTCCATGTCTTGGTCATTGTAAATAGTGCTGCAATGAAAACTGGGGTATGTGTGTCTTTTCAGATTATGGTTTTCTCTGGATATGTGCAGGAGTGGGATTGCTGAATCATATGGTAGTTCTATTTTTGGTTTTTTAAGGAAGTTCCATACTGTTCTCCATAGTGGTTGTACCAATTTACATCCTCACCAACACTGTAGGAGGATTCCCTTTTCTCCACACCCTCTCCAGCATGTGTTGTTTGTAGACGTTTTGCTGACAGCCATTCTGACCAATGTGAGGTGATACCTTGTTGTAGTTTCGATTTGCACTTCTTGATAAGTAGTGGTGTTGAGCATCTTTCCATGTGCTTTTTGGCCATCTTTATGTCTTCTTTGGAGAAATGTCTATTTATATCTTCTGCCCATTTTTTGATTGGGTTCTCTGTTTTTGACATAGAGGTGCATGTGCTGTTTTTATATTTTGGAGATTAACCTCTTGTCAGTCTCTGTTTGCAAATATTTTCTCGCATACCATGTGTTGTCTTTCTGTTTTGCCAATGGTTTCCTTTGCTGTGCAGAAGCTTTTAAGTTTAATTAGGTCCCATTTGTTTATTTTTGTTTTTATTTTCATTACACTAGGAGGTGAGTCAAAAAAGACTGCAGCAATTTATGTCACAGCAATTTATGTCAAAGAGTGTTCTGCCTATGTTTTCCTCTAAGAGGTTTATAGTGTCTGGCCTTACATTTAGGTCTTTGATCTATTTTGAGTTTATTTTTGTTTACGGTGTTAGAGAATGATCCAATTTCATTCTTTTACATGTAGCTGTCCAGTTTTCCCATCACCACTTATTGAAGAGATTGTCTCTTCTCCATTGTTTTTTCTTGCCTCCTTTGTCATAGATTAATTGACCATAGGTTTGTGGGTTTATTTCTGGGCTTTCTATCCTGTTCCATTGGTCTGTACGTCTGTTTTTGTGCCAGTACAATACTGTTTTAATTACTGTAGCTTTGTTGTATAGTCTGAAGTCAGGGAGTCTGATTCCTCCAGCTCCGTTTTTCTTTCTCAGGATTGCTTTGGCTATTTGTGTTTCCATATAAATTAAAAAATTTTTTGTTCTAGTTATGTGAAAAATGCCTTTGGTAATTTGGAAGGAATTACATTGAATCTGTAGATTGCCTTGGGTAGTATAGTCATTTTGACAATATTGATTCTTCTAATCCAAAAACATGGTATATCTTTATCCGTTTGTGTCATCTTTGCTTTCTTTCGACAGCGTCTTATCGTTTTCAGAGTACAGGTCTTTTGTCTCCTTGGGTGGTTTATTCCTAGGTATTTTATTCTTTTTTATGTGACGGTAAATAAGATTGTTTACTTAATTTCTCTTTCTAATCTTTTGTTGTTAGTGTATAGGAATGCAAGAGATTTCTGTGTATTAATTTTGTATCCTGCAACTTTGCTGAATTCATTGATGAGCTCTAGTAGTTATCCGGTAGCAGCTTTAGGATTTTCTATGTATAGTATCATGTCATTTGCAAACAGTGACAGTTTTACTTCTTTTCCACTTTGGATTCCTTTTATTTCTTTTTCTTCTCTGATTTCTATGGCTAGGGCTTCCAAAAATATGTTGAATAAGAGTGGCAACAATGGATATCCTTGCCTTGTTCCTGATCTTAGAGGGAATGCTTTCAGCTTTTCACTGTTGAGAATGATGATAGCTGTGGATTTGTCATATATGGCTTTTATTATGTTGAGGTAGATTCCCTCTATGCTCACTTTCTGGAGAGTTTTTATCATAAATGGGTGTTGATTTTTGTCAAAAGCTTTTTCTGCATCTGTTGAGATGATCATATGGTTTTTATTCCTCAGTTTGTTAATGTGGTGTATCACACTGATTTATTTGTGGATATTGAAGAATCCTTGCATCCCTGGGATAAATCCCGCTTGATCATGATGTATGATCCTTTTAATGTATTGTTAGATTCTGTTTGCTAGTATTTAGTGGAAGAATTGTGCATCTATGTTCATCAGTAATATTGGTCAGTAATCTTTTTTTGTGGTATCTTTGTCTGGTTTTGCCATCAGGGCGATGCTGGCATCATAAAACGAGTTCAGAAGTGTTCCTTCCTCTGCAGTGTTTTGGAAGAGTTTCAGAAGGGTAGGTCTTAACTCTTCTCTAAATGTTTGATAGAATTCACCTGTGAAGCCATCTGGTCCTGGACTTTTGTTTGTTGGAAGTTTTTTAATCACTGTCTCAATTTCAGTACTTGTGATTTGTCTGTTCATATTTTCTATTTCTTCCTTGTTCAGTTTTGGAAGGTTGTACCTTTTGAAGAATTTGTCCATTTCTTCCAGGTTGTCCATTTTATTGGCATATAGTTGCATTTAGTAGTCTGTTATGATCCTTTTACTTCTGTGGTGTCCATTGTAATTTCTTCTTCTTCCTTTATAATTTTATGATTTGAATCCTCTCCCTTTTTTTCTTGATGTTTCTGGCTCAAGGTTTATCAATTTTGTTTATCTTTTCAGAGAACCAGCTTTTAGTTTCATTGATCTTTGCTATTGTTTTCTTCATCTCTATTTCATTTATCTTTGCTCTGATCTTTATGATTTCTTTCCTTCTACTTACTTTGGGTTTTTTTGTTTCTCTTTCTCTAGTTGTGTTAGGTGTAAGGTTAGGTTGTTTATTTGTGATTTTTCTTTTTTCCTGAGGTAAGATTGTATTGCTATAAACTTCCCTCTTAGAACTGCTTTTGATGGATCCCTTAGATTTTGGATTGGTGTGTTTTCATCTTCATTTGCCTCTAGATATTTTTTGCTTTCCTCTTTGATTTCTTCAGTGATCCACTGGTTGTTTAGTAGCATATTGTTTACCCTCTATGAATTTGTGTTTTTTACAGTTTTTTTTCTTGTAATTGATTTCTATTATCATAGTGTTGTGGTTGGAAAATATGCTTGGTATTATTTCAATTTTCTTAAATTTTCCAAGGCTTGATTTGTGGCCCAAGATATGATCTATCCTGGAGAATGTTCCATATACACTTGAGAATGATTATTTTTGTTAGTGTTGTATTTGTGTTTTTTTTCTCTCTAGTTTTTGTATATCTGTTGTAGGTTTCTGATTTGTGGTTACCATGGAGTTCATACATGTTGACCTATAATTATATCTACTTGATTTAAGCTGACAGTCATTTAAGTTCAAATACATTCAAAAAGCTCTAGACTTTTTACGCCCCTCACCATGTTTTGTGTTTTTTATGTCCTATTTTAAATCTTCATGTCTATATCTACATGTTTATTTTAGCTATAGTTCATTTTATATTTTTTGTATTTGAACCTCCATAGTAGCTTATTTAAGTGGTTGATCCACAGCCTTACTATATATTTGCCCTTACCAGTGGGATTTTCCTCTGCCTATAATTTCTTATTTCTTACTGTAGGATTTTCTTTTTCACTTAAGACTATTTAACACTTCTTGTAAGGTCAGTTTCATATTGATGAACTCTTTTAGTTTTTTCATGTCTAAGAAGCTCTTTATCTCTCCTTCAATTTTGAATGTTAACCTTGTGGGTAGAGTATCCTAGGTTGTAGGTTTTTTCCTTTCAGCACTTTAAATATACCATGTCAGGACTTCCCTGGTGGCGCAGTGGTTAAGAATCTGCCTGCCAATGCAGGGGACGCAGGTTTGAGCCCTGGTCTGGGAAGATCCCACATGCCATGGAGCAACTAAGCCTGTGCGCCACAACTACTGAGACTGCGTGCCACAACTACTGAGGCCCGCACACCTAGGGTCCTGCTCCACAACAAGAGAAGCCACCGCAATGAGAAGCCCGTGCACCACAATGAAGAGTAGCCCCCACTTGCCTCAACTAGAGAAAGCCTGTGTGCAGCAATGAAGACCCAACGCAGCCATAAATCAATCAATCAATCAATCATGCCACTTGCTTCTGGCCTGCAAAGTTTCTCCTGAAAAATCAACTGATAGCATTATGGGGGTTCCTTTATATGTGACTTTTTTCTCTCCTGCTGCCTTTAAAATTCTCTTTATCTGTAACTTTTGCCATTTTAATCATGATATTATTTGGCATAGGTTCTTCGGGTTCATCTTATTTGGGATTCTGTGTGTTTCCCGTACCTGGATATCTGTTTCCTTCTTCAGGTTCAAAAAGTTTTCATCCATATGTTGATCAAATATATTTTCTACCACTTTCTCTCTTCTCCTTCTGGGACCCCTATAATGCAGACGTTTAGCGTGCTTGCTATTGTCCTGGAGGTCCCTTCAACTATTCTCTTTTTTTTTTTTTTTTGCTATTCTGATTGGGTAATTTCCATTAGCATATGTTTTGAGTTTCATCTATGCAATAGCATGTATCAGTACTTCTAGTCCTCATATCGTTACTGTTTGTAGGTGTACCTTAACTCACCTTTTAATTTTCAATCTGTTTGTGTCTTTTAATCTAACATGTTTCTCTTTTAGACAGCATATAGCTAGACCTAATTTTTATTTATTTTATTTTATTTTTTTTGCGGTACGCGGGACTCTCACTGTTGTGGCCTCTCCCGTTGTGGAGCACAGGCTCCAGACGCGCAGGCTCAGCGGCCATGGCTCACGGGCTCAGCCACTCCACGGCATGTGGGATCTTCCTGGACCGGGGCACGAAGCCGTGTCCCCTGCATCAGCAGGTGGACTCTCAACCACTGCACCACCAGGGAAGCCCTAGACCTAATTTTTAAAATCCAGTCTGGCCATATCAGACTTTGGCTTGCACTGTTTAATCAATTTACTCTTAATATAATTATCAGTATGGTTAGACTTAAATCTGCCATTTTGTCATTTGTTGCTATATCACATGCCTTTTTTGTTCCTCTTTTCATCCTTTTCTACCTTCTTTTGTATTAGGTAGATAATTTTCTAGTGCTCTACTTTGTTTCTTTTGTTGATTTTTCTGACATGCTTTTTGAACTATTTTCTTAGTTCTACCTTAGTTCTAGCAAGGAGTTTCTCAAAAGGGGATAATTCTTCCCCTAAGGGGACACTTGATAATGTCTGAAGATGAAATAAAGGGTTTTTCAAACAAAGGAAAGCTGAAAAACTTCATTGTCAGTAGAATTTACTACAAGGATGTTAAAGTAAGTTCTTCAAGCAGGAGACAAATGATACCAGATGGAAATTTAGATATACACAAAAGTTCCCAAAATGGAAAATATGTAAGTAAGTATAAAAGGCATTTATCTCATTTATTAATCTTCTTAAAACATAGTTGGCTGCTTAAAGCAAATATAGTAATAGTGTATTGGGGGGCATATAATATGTGTAGAATTAAAATGTATGACAAAAATAGCACATGAGACAGAAAGGGGGAAATGGAAGTGTAGTGTACTATATATGAAGTTGTATAATATTATTTATAGATAGCCTCTGATGAGTTAAAGACACAGATAGTATCATAATGCTGAAAAACTCAGTTTTCCCACTAAGATGAGGTACAAGGCAAGAATGTCCCCTCTCACCACTGCTTTTCCACATCATACTGGAAGTTATAGCTAATACAATAAGACAAGAAAAAGAAATAAAAGATATACAGATTAGGGAGGAAGAAATAAAACTGTCTTTACTCACAGATGACATGATCATCTGTATGGAAAATCCAAAAAGTTGACCATAATACTCCTGGAACTAATGGGAATTTACATCAAATTTGCAGGATACAAGGTTAATATGCAAAAAATTGCTTTTCTAAAAACCAGCTATGAACAGTTGGAATTTGATTGTTCATATCAACAGTTGTAAAAATATAATACCATTTACATTGACACCAAAAAATGAAATGTTTCAGTATAAATCTAACAAAATGTGTACAAGATCTTGATAATAAAAATGACAAATCTCTGATGAACACACTCAAAGAAGAAGTAAATAAATGTAGTGATATTCCATGTTCAAGGATAGGAAGACTCAATATTGCCAAAATGTCAGTACTTTCCAACTTGATAAATAGATTCAGTGCAATCCCAATCAAAATTCCAGAAAGTTACTTTGTAGATATTGACAAACTGATTCTAAAGTTGACATGGAAAGGCAAAACACCCAGAATAACAGAAACAATGCTGAAGGAGAAAAACAAAGTTAGAGAACCAAAACTGACACTACCTGACTTCAAGACTTATTATAAAGCTACAGCAATCAAGACATTGGTGAAAGAACAGACAAATCAATCAATGGAATAGAATAAAGAGCCCAGAAATAGACCTACATATATATAGTAGCTGATGTTTGCAAAGGAGCAAAGGTAATAGAATGGAGCAAAGATAGCCTTTTCAACAAATGGCACTGAAACAACTGGACATCCACGTGCAAAAAAAAAAAAAAAAAAAAGAATCTGAACACAGAACTTACACCCTTCACAAAAATTAACTCAAAATAGATCACAGAACAAAATGTAAAGCGCAAAATATATAAATCCTGGAAGTTAACATAGGAGAAAATCTAGAAGACCTTAGATATTGCTATGACTTTTTAGATACAACATCAAAGGCAGGATTAATGAGAGAAATAATTGATAAACCAGACTTCATTGAAATTAAAAACTTCTCTGTGAACAATGTCAAGAGAATGAGAAGATAGATCACAGATTGGGAGAAAATATTTGCAAAATGCACATCAGAAAGAGTACTGTTATCCAAAATATACAAAGAAATCCCTATAACTCAACAATAAAAAAATAATTAACAAATGGGCCAAATACTTTGACACCTTGCAAAGAAGATATACAGATAGAAAATAAGCACATGATGAGGTGTTCTTCATCGTATGTCATCAGGGAAATGCAAATTAAAACAAAAATAAGAAACCACTGGACACCCTTTAGAGTTGGCAAAATCTGAAATACTGACAATACCAAATACTGGTAAGGATGTGGGGCAACAGGAATTCTCATTCACTACTGGTGGGAATGTAAAATGGGATTGTCACTTTGGAAGACAGTTTGATATTTCTTACAAAACTAAAAATACTCTTACCATAATCTAGCAATCATGCTCCTTGGTATTTACTCAAAGGAGCTAAATACTTATGTCCATACGAAAACCTGCTCATGGATGTTTATAGCAGCTTTATTAACAATTCCCCAAATATGGAAGTAATCAAGATGTCCTTCAGTAGGGAAATGAATAAATTGTGGTATATCCAAACAATGGAATATTACTCAGTGCTAAAAAAAAAAAATAGCAAGTCATGAGAAGACATGAAGAAACCTTAAATGCATATTACTAAGTGAACAAAACCAAACTGGAAAAGCTACATACTTTGATTACAAATGTATGACATTCTGGAAAAGGCAAAACTGTGGAGACAGTATAAAGGTCAGTGATTGCCAGGGGCTAGGGTAGGGGAGGGATGAATAGGTAGAATACAGAGGATTTTTAGGGCAGTGAAACTACTTTGTATAATACAGATGGATACATGTCATTATACATTTGTCCAAATCCATAGAATGTACAACACCAAGAGTAAACCTTAAGGTATACTGTGTACTTTGGTTGTTCATGATGTGTCATTGTAGGTTCATCAGTTGTAACATCTGTATAACTTTGGTGGGTGATATTGATAGTGGAGGAGGCTATGCATGAGTGGGGGTGGGGATAAATGGAAAATCTCTGTATCTTCCTCTCAATTTTGCTGTGAACCTGAAAATACGCTAAAATATAAAGTCACAAAAATTATTAAAATAAAGAATAAATAAGTTAAAAAATAGTCTATGTTCAAGTGTTGGAAGTCTCAATATTGTGAAGATATTAATAGTCCCCAAAGTAATAAACTGAATCTCCACCCTAAGAATGTTTTATTAATAACAAAAGAAGAAAACAAGGATGCTTTATTGTGAAATAATTATGCTATCTTCTCAATTTTGATATAAAATAGTTAAAACCTTAAAATTGTAACTAAAAAGCAATAACAACAACAACGTGCTTGGAACATGCTGTCTTTTGAAATATTTTCCCCTAAAATCAAAAAGAAAAATTCAATTTATTTAAAAAAAATATGCTCACGTCTTATCATCAAAACACGAGGGAAATATAATTTAAAAGATAAAGGAAGATGATATAATTAATCAGGAGTAAGAGATAAAGCAGGGGTTTTTGGGGCTTCACTCACGACTCCTCAGATTTTACCTTCTGAACATTGAGGTACAGGTTGTCCTGACAGAGCCCACATTTGATCTAACATGTGGTGTCAGAAACAAATGCTAGAACAAAATAGAAATTAAAATATTTTGAATACTGAGAGGCAAAGAAAGTACCTTACTTCAGTAACTATCCCAGGGACTGGGACTACCACTATTGCAAATGTTTACTCTTTCTAAGACAGCAATATTTTAAATATCACTTTCTGAGAGATGCATCCATGTGTATATATGGCTTTGGCCCAACAAATATGGCAAAACATAGGGCCAAAATTACTTCTTGACAGATTATTTTTCTCATTTGTGTCTTAGTAAACAAGTCATGTCTTTCAGGCAACAAGCAAAGAGTGACTGGTATCCTGGTTACCATAAAAGCAAAATTTGCTCCATCTGCTTACCTTCCCCCAGGCCCCTGTATGTCTCTGTTATGGTCTTTGACAATGGTAATGTAGTTCTAATCGAACAATGAATTGAGTTTATTCAGTTTGCTTGAAATAACTTACCTGGTGCTAGCACAGTTGTTTCTTCTAATAATATTTTAGGTGTTTGGCTGATGCTCTGATAATCTTATGGGTTTTATTAATTCTTTACAGTATTCAACAGTGGAGCCTATGAGAAATTAAATCAGCTTCTAAAGTTCAGAAATTCCACTGGATTTCATCTTAGGATACAGCTGCTAGACTTTACCTGAAACCACAGTCTTGTACAAATCCTACCCTATTCTGGATATAATGGATTCCCCTCACTTCCTTACTGATTTCTCCTAAGAGTTTTCTCCTTTAAATTATATACATATGAACACCCCTCTCAGTTTCTCTTTCTCAGGATCCCAACCTAAGACACTATCTAACCCTCAGTCAATCTTTCCAACCCCACCAGAGGGCAAGTTGTTACCCAATTGGTGAGTTAGGGAGAAGAAGCACTGCTCAACCCCACCTTTCTCCTCTTTCCCATTTGTCCATAGAGAAGGTACACGCTAGTTTATTCCTTTGGCCATGTGATAAAATTAGTGGAGCAAGTTCACCCTGTTGAGACATGTATGTTAACCTGTGCTATCTATGGTGGGACGCATAAATAAGCCTAATTCAGGGGGAGTGGTAGCTATACTTACAACTCAGTAGAGCATGTATGTGTGTGTGTTCCTTATGGTCAATCAATGGGATGTCAAGCTCACTGAGTTATTCCTGAGTTTGCAAATATTTTTCTCTGTGATTAGGCCATCCGTATTTACTAATTGTTGTTTATGTAAATTAGTCTCCTGTCCTTCTACATAGACTGAGAGCTAGGAGTACTATCTTCTTCAGTGTTTACATTTCAAAGAGATAGTTCTCAGGACCTCGAGAAAGGCAAGAAGCTGAGAGGAGATTTACATTCATTTTAAAGAGGCAGAGAAAGAATTTACAATTTCAAGTTTTTAAAGCAAATGTTCTCAGAAAAGGGAGATCAGGGCCAGCAAATGCTCTAAGAAAAGGGAGGTCAGGGACCTATATTCAGGAAAAACCTATTTAAGGTTTAGTCAAGCTGACTAAGGTTTAGTCAAAAACCTATTTAAGGTTTAGTCATTAAGATTATATTTGTCAACACACACATACTTGCATATAAGGAAACTTCTAAGATAATGAGGTCAAAAATTTGCTTCTGGCTGAACTCCAAGGAATTCAAGGAGTCAACTCAGCTGTATCCTGGGCTTGCATGATCAGGTACCCACCCAAATTGTATTTCTATGTACTTTTCTTAGGATTCAGAGCAGCTCAAGTTTATAAGAATCTAAAAAAGGATTTTGAAATCTTAGCCAGGAAGACTCCTGGCACATACACTAATATACTTTTTTTTTCCCCCCTAATACTGTCATGTAGATAGACAAGAGCTTTTCTTCAGAGAAAAGAGTTGTTGCTCTTTTCCACCTGCATGGTTTATTGAGACATTCTGTTAACAGGTCAGAGCACCTAGAGGGTTCTCTCCACTGGGGAAGAGGAGAGCTAGGTCTGCCTTGATATCTCCTGAGCCACTTATCTCTACTCTTTATCTCTTCCTCTCTGTGTCTCCTTTGCTCTGTACTTTGAGCTTTCCTGCAACTCTGCTCTTACAGTGAGATCATCCTTCCCCCATCCATCTCCGTCTCTCCCTCTTTGATCTGGTTTTTATTTCTCTATTTACTAACATGCTCTGATCTGCCCTCAAAATTAACTCTTGTCCTCTCCTTGAGAATATTGAGGGATTAAAACTAAGGCAACGAATAACAAATAAGTCTGTCATAACCAATGTATGCTGAGCACTGCACATAAGTTATATAAATAACTTCTTAAAACCATATAAGAGAGGTATTACTATATGCCATTTTCTGGATCAGAAAATTGAGATAAGGAAGGCTTAAAGACTTTCCAAAGATCATACAACTAGTAAGAAACAGAACTAGGACTTGATGACTTGACCCCAGGTATGTCTCAGGCCATAGGAAGAGACACAGGAGAGGTTCAGAAAAACAAAATCTATTATACTCACAGGTACTAGAAACAGTAGGTATGGCACACCACACAGGGCCATGTGGGGAAGCACCAGCACTGGTGAGGAGGCAGAAGGGGAGAGAGAGAGCATGGCCTAGAGCCTTTACTGGGGTTTTCACTAGAAGGCAAGGCAGGGCAGGAACAGTTTGGAACCGGCTAGGTTGAATAATTTTGGGAGGCTCCGTGCTATAGGGGTGATCCCTAGTTGCCTGGTACCTGGCCCTGGGATGGTTAAGGCAGACAAATATTTGTTCCTGGCTTGTAAGGGCTACATAGAGGAGATATGGCTGTGAATTGGTTAGTGTGTATATTAAAGGCATTCTCCATGCTAATTCCTTTGCTATCTCTCTAAGAATTAGCTATCCCTGGTGAGAGGCAGACTCTCCACAGCCAGAAAGTTTAAGATGTCAAAATATCACATTATACAAAAAATTAAAAATATAAACAATACACTGAGCCAGCTCCTTACTGGCAGTTCTCAAAGCATATTTTACAAGCCAATTAAACATCTTTGTCACTGAATCTGAATGAATTCTGCCAACATGTCTACTGATGGGCTCATTGGATTATGTTCACAGGTTAATTGGGACTTGGTAGCTAACAAGGGCTTGATTGCTGGGTGAAGAAACAATAGGAGAAAAGTCTCAGTCTCCCTTAAGTAATTAATTGCATCAGCCATAAGACAGGAAGGCCAGAATGAACCAGCTGACTGAGCCAACAAGTTTGAATAGTGATCTTGAGGCTGAGTTTGTGTCTCAGTGTCAGGTCAGAGCAAGTGAACCTGGGCAAGTTCTAGGTTAGCATAAGTTAGCCAAATCTGGTATGAGAACACAGAATGTAGCAAGGTCTGAATATAACACTCTTAAATAGAACTTAATTATGGATCTGTAGAGGGGAATAAGTAATCATGACCAATTGAGACAGGTGCCTTTCCACAGTAGAACATCTGGGGTATCTCTGGACTAACTTCCTTGTGCTCTAATTTCTAAGTTTTAAAACTTTAACATATTTTTAAATGTTTTAACATCATGTGACTTTTCTAGGAGAAGAAGAAAAAATAACCAAAAAAATTCTCATCTTAATGAAAATAGTACCAAGTCTCTGGTTTCCTCGTGTCCCTCCATCCAAGAATGTTTTCCTTCACACATTCAGCCAGCACCTTCAAAAACCTCAATTTCAAACACTTTCCTACCACAGTCACCTCTCTGTCTGATTCATTTAATTTAGTGTTCCTACACCAACCATTTTTCATATGCATTGAGAACACTAATCCTTTATGTCGACCACATTTTCATTTCATACCACTCATATCCTTACTTCTCTCATTACACAGGCAAGATTCATTCATTTAATCACCAAGGAAATTTCTTAACTCCATAACCCATCTCTCCTTTTATTACATCACATGTCTGACATAAATGCAATGACTGACTTACTCTCCACATATACCAAACACGAGAAAAATCACATAAGAGTGACCACTGGACTCAAATTTATAACCAAAAATCTGGACTATACTTCACCACTGCAACTAATCCAAAGTAGTTATTTCAAACACCAGTCTCCCCCTGCATACCCCCACTGATGACTTTACCTTTCACCTAATTGACAATATAGAGGCTATAAATAGGAAACTCCCTACCCTTCCAGATACAAAAACTTGCCTGTATCTTTCTCCACACTCTTTGCTTTCCTTCTTCTAACAGTGGGTCAGGCATCCCTATTCCCAAGGTAAACTCCTCCACTTATTCTCTGGCTCCTATTGACATTCCCCTTTCAATAAATTCAGCCCTTCCACCTACATTAGCAAGTTCTCTCTGCATCTGCAAATGCTGTAATCTATCATCTATCTAAACATTTTATTAAAGACTGAGCAGCATCAGCTTGATCTAGAGTTGAGGGTGTAGAATATAAGAAAATCAAAGATACTGTTGAGTCTAGAGAGTTGGTGAAGGTGGTTCAAAACTTGAACTTGGATCCCAGAGTCAAGAACTAATGTGTATAGAGAAAGGATTTAAGGCCCAGAGGAAATAGGCAAAAAATGAGGTTCGAAATGCTAATTTTATTCCAAGGGAAAGTTTCTTCTTTTTGAGAAACACAGCACCATCACCAAGTTCACCTTCCTCAGGCTATCTGCTGACCCCCACATCCAGGCTCTGCGTTTTGTGCTATTCCTTGGGGTTTACTTCCTAACCCTGATGAAGAATCTGGTGATGCTGCTGGTGATCAGTGCTGATTCCCGTTTCCAGGTACCTATGTACTTCTTCCTAGGACAACTCTCCTTCCTTGATATCTGCTACTTCTCAGTCTCAGTGCCCAAGTTGCTAGCAAATCTCTTGTCTAAAAAGAAAGCAATCTCAGTAGCGGGTTGCATGGCCCACATCTCCTTCGTTTCTGCCTCTGAGGGTGTTGAATCCTTCCTGTTCTAGCAATGGCCCATGACCACTATGTTGACATTTGTCATTCTCTGGTATTCAGTCAGGTGATGAGAAACCACCTGTGTGTGGGACTGCTGTTGGCCCAGGGGGGCCTGGGCTTTCTGGATGATCACATCAATATCTTTGGAGCTGGCTCTTTAGAGTTCTGTGAGACCCACACTGTCTCCTATTTCAGTTGTGAGCTGCCCTCCCTCTTCCCTCTAGCCTGCTCCACCAATCTCACTGTGCTGGCCTGGTCTTATGTCACACACAGCCTTGGAACCGTCCTCCTCGTTTTCTTCTCCTATGCTCGCATTGTGTCTACCATTCTGAGCATCAACTCCACCACAAGCAAACACAAGGATTTCTCCGCCTGTTCCTCCTACCTCACTGTAGTATCTTGTCTAAGTCTTAGATTTTCGCTTGAGCAACTGGGTAAAAATGGTGGCATCACTTACTAAAATCAGCATGATTGGGGGAAATGCACAATAGAAGGGTGAAAATTAAGGATTTGATTTTTTGTTAGTTTGGCTGTTTGGCTAGTTGCATTTTGGCTAAACTGCTTAAGATGCTTATTAGACATTAAAGTGGAATGTCAAGTTGTACGTATTATTTTGACATTCTGGGGAGAGGTCAGGGCTAATATTTGGCATATATGTGGTATTTAGAGATATAAGAGTAACATAGAACATCTAAGGAAAATGAAGTGAAGAGGAGGTCCTGGGAATGAGATCTGGAGCAGTCCAGCATTTCTAGTTCAAGTTGAGAATGACCCAGCAAGAGAAACAGGAGCAGCAGCCATTAAATAAGAAGGAAAATCAGGAAATTTTTGTGTCACAAAATCCAAGGAAAGAGAATGCTACAAGGAGGATAGAGAGGTCAGCTGTGTTGGATGCCACTGAATATTCAAATAAGAAGAAAGCAGAAAAATTACCATTGGGTTTTGCAACGTTGGTTTTAAAGGGGTTGACAGTATTGACAAGAGAAGTTTCAGCTAGCTGGAATAAGATGAGGAGAGAATGGCAAGTGAAAAAGTACAAAGAGCCCAAAAGGACATTTTTGATACCCCTTTCTTCCTACTACACAAGAGCACAGCTCCTCTTGTCTTCACTTCAAGACATTCTCCTCCCTTATAAAGCTTCTTTCTTGGGCTTCCCTGGTGGCGTAGTGGTTGAGAGTCCGCCTGCCGATGCAGGGGACACGGGTTTGTACCCCGGTCCGGGAAGATCCCACATGCCGCGGAGTGGCTGGGCCCGTGAGCCATGGCTGCTGAGCCTGCACGTCCGGAGCCTGTGCTCCGCAACGGGAGAGGCCACAACAGTGAGAGGCCCGTGTACCGCAAAAAAAAAAAAAAGTTTCTTTCCTTTTCTACCAGGAACCTTTCAATAGCCTTCAACCTTCCCGGTGGCCTCAAGAGCGTATCCTCCAGACACATTTCCTAGACCACAAATTTAGGATTAAAGAGCTAGTAGACAGGGGACAGAAATAAGAATAAAGCAGAATAACTAAGAGAAAAATCAAACTACTTGAGCCAGTTCCATTCTCCAGCTGAGCATTTAAGACTCCTTCTTGAAGAAATGGCTTCTCAGACCAAGTTCAGTCTTGTTAGAGAATATACAGGGTAGAAATAGAATGGGAAGAGGAAGAGGTGCATATATTTTGTTGGAATTGAGCTTAATTAATTGCCGAATTTGAAGCAAAAGGGTAGAACTTGGATTGCATATTACCCCCCATAAAGATATTTTTCATTGAAAATATAAAAAACATATTAAAACAATGTAAAATCAAGACAATTGACCATGCTGTTACTACCCAAACAACTCAGCTGTTTATTTTTCCATTGTTAATTCCACATAAGCCCCTATTGTGTGCATATTTTTACCTAATTTAATGAATTTATACTAATCATGTATTCTGATTTTTTATTAGATATCATGAATATATTCTTTCTGTCTCTCCTCTATAATTATCATTTTAATCATTAGATTATATTCTGTCATTTGTTTCTACAAAAGTAAAGTAGCTCTTCTCCAGTTATTAGATCTTTTAGGTTGATCCTTGTGTCGCTGTCTTGAAAATAACCCTGGAATATATATTTTCATACACAGTTTTTTCTCTTCTTTGAATCATCTGTTTAAGATAAATTTCCAAAAGAGAGAACTTAGATTTCATGTTGCCAAAATTATTGTACCAAATATAATGCTACCAATAATGTATAAGGTCATATAAGACTCACCAAATCTTGCCAGCACTGGTTATTACAATTTAAAATAGTTTATTTCCATATAAATAGATGTAGAACAGTATCATCATCTGGCTTTAATCTGCAAATAGAGTGGAGGATTCCCATATATATTTCTAGTATATGCATAGGATTTTAGGCTACTCATGCATTCACCACTTTAATTTTGTCCGAGGAATTGCAGCGGCTCCAAAGCATGGCAGAGAGAACCTGCATACAGACAGGATACAGAAAGCTTCTAGAGTCGTTCAGTGCCAGATGATGAATCCCAAAGGGTAAATACTGTAGAAGGATATGGAAAGAGGGAAATTTTTAAATCTTGAGAAGACAATTAAAATAACAAAATATGTTAGGTAGAAACTGGGGAGACTACCCTGTACCCAGCAGCATGTTTAGACTAAACGAAGAAGAATCAATTGCCTTGTTAAGGATCATGAACTACGTAAGTTAGTTCTCATCAGAAATAGAGTTCATACATTAGCAAATTACTTTTGTTTTCCAATCAGTTTTACTCCATTATGGACATGTTGTTATCCCTATTTTTTCCAACGATGTAACCAATCCTCTCTGAAGTGAACTGACAAATCCAAGGTTCCCAAACTAAACCACCTGGTGTTGGAATTAGGACCAGAAACTCGACTTTAAGGCCTATTTCTATATAGTTTGTCATGTCGACCTTGGGAGATAACTCAAATGAGAAAACAGAGATTCAGATTCAGATTTTCCTCCTTGCCCAAAGTCTGACCGCCTGCACAGTAGCTGAGGCTCACGTCAAGGTCCTCTGACTCTGTACAGCCCCATTACCATCCATTCAGGAAAGCCACAGAGACCTCAAACTAGCCCCTTCCTTCAAAGAGGACACAGGCCATAGAGTGTATGTAACATCTCACTGCCAGTGCAACTTATGGTCTTACCAGTGGGGTTGCCTATGGATCATATGATTATTTATTTCATTAATTCTTTTACTTATTCAATAACCAAAAATATTTTTATGATCTCCTATGTGTGGTGCATTAAAAATAGAACAAGCTTATGCAAAATCTAGCTTTGTGGTGTTTTCATACATTTATTCTATAAACCTTTACTAAGTGCCAGGCACTGTGCTAAGCTCTGAGGAGATGATGAAAAATACTGACATTGTCTCTGTCTTCACAGAACTTACTCAAAAATCAGACAGATGTGAAACAAATGCATTCAGTCACTTAGTAAATATATACTGAGCCCTTTTCACATGTTAGGCACTCTTTTGTGTGCTAGAGATAGAGTAATGACCAAAACAGACAAAATCTTTGAGTTTACATTTCAGTAGAAGAGAAAATTGATAATAAATGTATTTTAAAATAGCAGGTGCTGGTAAGTGCTGTGAAGACAAAGAAGGGTAATAAGACAGAGGTAGTCTGCAGGGAGTGGGGACAGGTTGAGGGAGGATGGGAAAAACTTTCTTACATACTCTAAAAAGGTTTGTTTTTTTTTTTTTTACAATTATAACTAGAATAATAAAAGAGAAACAAGTATACCAAAAGAAAATTACTGTGTCGGGATGGAGAGCGAGGGCTTCCCTGAGGAAATGACCCTTGAACTGAGACATGATGGTTCTTAGCAGGTTAGGAAGAAAAAGAGAAATAGGGATGATGGGTGGGTTAGTGAGTGATGGAGCTAGAGGAAGGAGTTATAGGTCACTTCCCCCTCCTTGGGACCCAGTCTCCTCACCTATAGAGGGCATTGGGCCTCATGGCCTCTAGTGGACCCTTCAGATCAGAGAGGCATAGGTGTATGATTGACCATGCTGAATGAGTGCAGGGACCCTTTGTGAATTTTTCTTTCTCTCTTTTCATTAAATTTTTCTGGTATATGAAACTCTGTCCTAGAGCATCTTCTCTTATGAGTGGGCTGTCTCTGTGTAAGCTTGTTGATGGTTCTTTAACTCATATATTCAGCCCAAATAATTTTCCTGAACTTCAGGACTCTAGCTTCAAGTGCCTCCTGGATGTCTCATCACTGTCTCATAGGCTCATCAAACACAACATATTCAAAACTGAGTTTATCATCTTTCCCTCAAACATACTTCTTTTCCCGGGTCACCTTTTTAATCAATGGGACCCCTCAGTCATCAAGGACAGAAACCTGAGAATCATTTTTTATTCATTTCCTTTTACCCTATCACCTAATTGATGATGAAATTCTTTTGGTTTTTTGTATGTTTGGTTGGTTTTGGGGGTTTTTGTTTTGAGAAGTATCAATGTAAGTTCTTCTTTTTATGGTTGGTAGAATTCCCCAGCGAAGCCATCTGGTCCTGGACTTTGTTTGCAGGGGATTTTTTAAATTACAGAGTCTACTTCACTTCTAGTGATAAGCTGTTCAAATTATCTATTTCTTCTTGATTCAGTTTTGGTGGACTGTATGTTTCTAGAAACTTGTCCATTTCTTCCGGGTTGCCCAATTTGTTGGCATGTAATTGCTCAGAGTATTCTCTTATGTTTTTTTTGTATTTTGAGTATCAGTTCTCATTTTTCCTCTTTCATTTCTTATTTTGTTTATTTTGGTCCTCTCTCTTTTCTTCTTGGTGAGCCCTGCCAGAGGTTTGTCAATTTTGTTTACCCTTTCAAAGAACTAGCTCTTGGTTTTATTGATTATTTCTCTAGTTTTTTAATCTCTATTTTATTTATTTCCTCTCTGATCTTTATTATTCCTTCCTTGTGCTGAATTTAGGTTTTGTTTTTTCTTCCTTTTCTGATTCTTTTAGGTGGTAGATTGTTTATTTGATATTTTTTTCTTGTTTTTTAAGGAAGGCCTGTATAGCTGTGAACTTCCCTCTTAGGACTGCTTTTGCTGCATCCCATAGACTATGGTCATCCCACAGAATTTGTATGGTTGTGTTCTCATTGTCATTTGTCTCAAGGTATTATTTAATATCCTCTTTGATTTCATTGTTGACCCATTGGTTTTTTAGTAGCATGTTATTTAGTCTCCAAATAATCATTTTTGTCTCATTTCTTTTTCTGTGGTTTACTTCTAGTTTCATGCTATTGTGTTCAGAAAAGATGCTTGAAATAATTTCTATCATCTTAAATTTGTTGAGGTTTGTTTTGTGTCTATCCTAGAGAATGTTCCATATGCACTTGAAAAGAATGTGCATTCTGTTTTTTTTCTGATGTAATGTCGTGAAAATATTAATTAAGTCTAACTGTTCTATTGTGTCATTTAGGATCTCTATCTCCTTACTGATTTTCTGCCTGGAAGATTTGTCCATTGATGTCAGTGGGGTATTAAAATCCTACTATATTGTATTCCTGTCAATTTCTCTCTTTATGTCTGTTTGTGTATTGATATTTGCTTTATATATTTAGGTGCTCCTATATTGGGTGCATATATGTTAACAAGTGTAGTATCCTCTTCTTGCATTGATCTTTCTATCATGATATAGTGTCTTTCTTTATCTTTCCTTTTGGCCTTGGTTTTCAAGTCTTTTTTTTGTCTGATACAAGTATTGTGACCTCCACTTTCTTGTCATTTCCATTTGCATGAAATACCTTTTTCCATTCCCTCACTTTCAATCTATGTGTGTCCTTTGCCCAAAGTGGTATCTTGTAGGCAATATATCATAGGCTCTTATTTTTTTTAATCCAGTCTGCCACTCTATGTCTTTGGATTAGAGCATTTAGTCCATTGGCATTTAAGGTAATTATTGATAGATATGTATTTATTGCCATCTTAAACCTTGTTTTCCAGTTGATTTTTATTTCTTCTAGATGGTTTCTTTCTTTTTCTATTTGTTTTTCCTTTTGTGGTTTGATGGTTTTCTTTTGTATTATGCTTGTGTTCTCTTCTTTTTGGTTTTTGTGAATCTATTGTATGTTTTTGATTTGTGGTTACCCTGTTTTTCAAGTATGTCAACCCATTACTATATCTACTTGCTTTAGACTAGTAGTCATATAGGCTCAAATACATTCTAAAAAAAAAAAAAGAAAACGAAAACTACATTTTTACTCACCTCCCCCACATTTTATGATTTGATGTCCTCTTTTATATCTTCATGTTTATCCTTTTGCTGTTCATTGTAGTTATCATTGCTTTCACAAGTTGTTTGTTTGTTTTTAAATCTGTGTACTGGCTTATTTAAGTGATTTACTTTCCAATTGTGATTTTCTCTTTTCTATAGATTGTTTCTTTTCTAAAGATGACCTTTCAATATTTCTTTTAAGATAGGTTTAGTATTGCTGTATTCTTTTAATTTTCGCTTGTCTGAGAAATTCTTTCTCTTCCTTTCTATTCTAAATGATAAACTTGCTGGGTAAAGTATCCTAGGTTGCAGGTTTTTCCCTTTCAGGGCTTTGGATGCAACGTTTCTGTATAGAATCAGCTGATAGCCTTTCAGGGCTTCCCTTATAATTAACTCTTTGTTTTTCTCTTGCTGCCTTTAGAATCCTCTCTTTAACTTTTACCATTTCAATTACAATATGTCTTTGTGTAGGTCTGTTTGGATTCACCTTGTTTGGGACCCTCTGTTCTTCCTGTACGTTGACATTTGTTTCCTTCTTTAGGTTTGGGAAGTTTTCAGCTATAGTTTCTTCAAATACATTTTCTATCCCTTTTCTCTTTCTTCTCCTTCTGGGATCCCTATTATGCATAGATTAGCATGCTTTATATTATCCCATAGGTTTCATATCTTGCTTTCATTTTTTTTTTTTTGTCTTTCTGTCTGTTTTGATTGGGTGATTTTCATTTTTCTGTCTCCCAGATCAATTATTTGTTCTTTTGCGTTATTTAGTTTGCTATTAGGTCGGCTTTTGTCTCAGCAAATGAGTTTTTAAATTTTAATTGGCTCCTCTTTATAGTTTCTAGCTCCTTTTTACAGTGATCTGTATTTCTATTGATAGCCTCTCTTAATTCCTTCAGTATTTTTATTACCTCCTTTTTCAACTCGAGATCTAGTAGACTGGATAGGTCTGTTTCATTGTTCTTTCAGGAGGATTCTCTTGTTCTCTTAATTGGGAATGGTTCCTCTGCTTCTTTGTTTTATTTATATTTGTCTGACTCTATGAATTTTGGAGAAACAGTTATCTACTGTGGTCTTGAAGGGCTGTTTTTATATGGGAGCATCCCTGCGTAGCCTGCATGAGTCTAATATTTTTGGCATGAGGGCTGTTTTTAATATGGATGCCTGCCACGTGTTTCCTCAGTGTGTGTTGGCTGTTATCCCCTTGATAGGAGGTGTGATTGGTGTTGTGGTGACCAGAGCCTGCACCGTATGTTAAGCAGCACCTACTCTTTGCTAGGTGGTTTTCACAGCCCTGCTGGGGGCAGGGTCTGCTCCCCAGTTGGAGTAGAAGCCCCCAGATCCTTCTCTGAGCTGTGGTGTGAGATAGGTCCAACTGGAGTACTCCCACTGAGAGGAGTCACTGAGTATTCCTCTGCAGGAGCTGTCCACAGGGAAGTGTGTATGCTTTGTGGTGTCACCTGTCATCTGATGTGCAGGCTCACAAAATACACTGTTGTTGACACTGACCTCAGCCCCATCTCAACCAGGGGAATGCAGGCAATAGGCCCAGATGTCCCTCAGGTGCTGTATTCACAAACCACCAGTGCAAATCCACCAGTACAGATCTGAGGAACTCAGGCATTGGGCCCATCTGTGGGAGCTATGGAATCAGCCCAGACCCCAGCCCCACCTCCACGTGCACGTGCCTGCAAAGCCCACAGCTGCTAACACTGGACCCACCCCAGCCACTGGGGCACCAGTAATCCTCTCGGATGTCCCACAGGCCCTGCGCTTACAAAGCCAGTGGTGTAAATCCACTGACTTCAAACAGCCTCTGGGACACAGCCCAGATTTCAGTCCCACCTCTGCATGTGGGCAACCCACCAGCGCTTGCACACTCCCAGAGCTCATAGAGGTGGAGCCGTGCCCACTGTGAGCAAGGTGAGAATGAGGCTGCAGTGGTGGAGCCCCGCCCCTCACCTCACACACCCATTAACAATGGGGCTTCTATGGCAGACCCGAGCTCCGTCCTGTATACACTCTTGGTTGTGGCCCAGGTTGAACTACAGTCTCTTCAGGCTGTCTCTATGCAACAGACCCCAGTCCTATTCCTCGATCTGTCTGCTGAAGCATGAGTTTCAGCACCCAGCCCCTGCATGCACCATCAGATGCATGTCTCAAGCTGGGCAGTGCAGCGAGGTGGCCAGATTGTCTGTGCTGCTCTCTCTCCATTCTGCCTGCCACAATCTGGCTGCTGTACTCTCCTCTGAGTCTCTGAAGCTCCCTGTCTGTCCCAGCTGATCTCCCAGCAGAGGAAGGGGGTTCCCAGGGTGAGAGAAACTTTCTCCTTCACAGCTCCCTCCCAGGGGCACAGGTCCCATCCTGATTCCTTTTCTTCTCCTTTCTTCCTACCCAGTTATGCAGTGACCTTTCTTGAAGCTTTGATAGTATGATATCTTCTGCCAGCGTTCAGTAGGTATTCTGTGAAAACCGTTCCACATGTAGATGTATTTTTGATGTATTTGTGCGAGGAGGTGAGCTCCTTGTCCTTCTACTCTGCCATCTTGATCTCCTCTCTAAAATTAGTATGTTTATCTTCTTTCAAGATAATATGAAGGCCATAAAACACTTTAACTCAAAACAACATCACCCCCAATTTATATGCCCTTTCAATCCAGTAATTTACTTTTTCCTTTCCCCCCCTTAAATTAGATATTATTACTATTTTATTTATTCAGTCAGTTTTTATTTAGGTGTGCCCAGATATTTACCATATCATTGCCTGCCCTTTCTTTTTAAAAATACTGTAATATGGTTGTTATTTATGTGGTGCTTACAGAATGCTGAAGAAACTTGATTTATGACAATTATACTTATGAAGGTACAATTACAAACAAAATACAAATTGTTATAAGACCATAATGATGTTTTACAACATATAGAAAAAACATAGGAGACTTTATATGATGTGATTTTCCCTATACGTGCTATAGATCACATAACTTATTAAATTAAAAAAACAATTATTTATTAGCGTATACAATTAAAAGTTATTTATATCAATATTGCCTATGCATGCCAATGAAATGAAATGCTAACAATAGAATTACATACTACAAATATTGACTTTTCTGATAATATTTATCAGTAATTTTGGTATTGTTTTATTAAACCATAACACTTGGGATTTGTATGTATCTTTTATAGAAGGCACTCAAAACACTTCATAAATATTGAATATCATCTTGGGTACAAGTGACAAATGCAATACCAGCCCACCTCCACATGAGACCTTATAAAATATAGGCAAGCTCCTTGAACTCACTATGTCTTTTTGCATCTCAAATCTTCCATTAGGGATCATTTTCTCACGTCTAAATTGGATCCTTTAGAATTCTCTTTAAGTATCCGTCTCTCAGTAAAGAAATGTTTTTGTTTGCCTGAAAATGACTTTATTTCCCAAAAGATAATTTTTCTGGCCATAAAATTCAACGTGTGGTCTGAGTTGAAGTTTCTATTTTCACAGAAAGGATATTTATTTCATTCTAATTGTTACCTGGGTGTCAGCCCCACTTTTTAAAATTGGAGTATAGTTGATTCACAATATTATATTAGTTTAGGTGTGCAGCATAGTGATTCACTATTTTCACAGACTATACTCCATTAAAAGTGATTAGAAGATAATGCTTATAATTCCCTGTGCTATACCATATATCCTTGTTGCTTATCTATTTTATGCATAGTAGTTTTTTATCTCTTAATCCCAAATCCCTAATTTGCCACTCCCACCTTCCCTCTCCCCTTTGCTAGCCACTAGTTTGTCTTCTATATCTGTGACCTGTTTCTGTTTTACATTTACATTCGTTTGTATGATTTTTTAGATTCCACATATCATACTGCTTGAGGGGTTTCAGACAAAAAACAAACAAACAAACAAACAAACCATGGCATGAATTCAGACCTCAAACTTTTCTGAGCACCAGCTGTAGTTAAGAATTTTCAAGAAATACCCTCCTCTTCATTTAACCAACTCCAATGTCAAAAGACCCAATTTTATCATGGCCCCTGTCCACATGGTGAATTATTCCTTATTTATGATTACACACATGTTGTTGTCCCTATTTATAACAATTATATAGTTCTTGCTATCTGCTAGGCATTCTAAGAACTTTATTTTATTTAATGTTTGATATATTTATATTTGTATAGCATTTTAAAAATGTTTTATTTTATATTGGAATACAGTTGATTTACAATGCTGTGTTAGTTTCAGGTATACAGCAAAGTAATACAGTTATACATATCCATATATCTATTCTTCCACAAATTCTCTTCCCATTTTGGTTATTACAGAATACTGAGTAGAGTTCCCTGTGCTATACAGTAGGTCTGTGTTGATTATCTATTTTATATATAGTAGTGTGTATATGTTAATCACAAACTCCCAATTTATTCCTCCCCCCTCTTTTCCCCTTTGGTAACCATAACTTTGTTTTCTAAGTCTGTGAGTCTGTTTATATTTTGTAAATAAGTTCATTTGTATCATTTTTTTAGATTCCACATATGTGCTATCATGTGATATTTGTCTTTCTCTGTCCACCTTACTTCACTTAGTATGATAATGTACACATCCATTCATGTTGCTGCAAATGGCATTATTTCATTCTTTTTAATGTCTGAGTAATATTCCTTTCTATATATGTACCACATCTTCTTTATCCATTAATCTGTTAATGGACATTTAGGTTGCTTCCATGTCTTGGCTATTGTAAACAGTGCTGCAATAAACATTGGGGTGCAAGTATCTTTTTAAACCATGGTTTTCTCCATATATATGGCCAGGAGTGGGATTACTGGATCATATGGTAACTCTATGTTTAGTTTTTTAAGAAACCTCCATACTGTTCTGCATAGAGGCTGTACCAATTTATATTTTCACCAACAGTGTAGGAGGGTTCATGTTTCTTAACAGCCTCTCCAGCAATTACTGTTTTTAGACTTTTTGATGATGGACATTGTGACTAGTGTGAAGTGATATCTCATTGTAGTTTTGATTTGCATTTCTCTAATAATATGCGATGTTGAGCATCTTTGCATGTGTCCCTTGGCCATCTGTATGTCTTTTTTAGAGAAATGTCTATTTAGGTCTTCTGCCTATTTTTTGCTTGGGTTCTTTGTTTTTTAGATATTGAGCTGCATGTGCTGTTTGTAAATTTTGGAGAATAATCCCTTGTCAGTCACATTGTTTGTGAATATTTTCTCCCATTCTGTGGATTGTCTTTTCATTTTGTTTGTGGTTTCCTTTGCTGTGCAAAAGCTTTTGAATTTAATTAGGTCCCATTTATTTTTGTTTTTATTTCCATTACTCTAGGAGACAGATAAAAAAGATATTGCTGCGATTTATGTCAGAGAGTGTTCTGCCTATATTTTCCTCTAAGAGTTTTATAGTGTCTTGTCTTACTTTTAGGTCTTTAATCAATTTTGAGTTTATTTTCGTGTATGGTGTTAGAGAATGTTCTAATTTCATTCTTTTATATGTAGCTGTCCAGTTTTCCCACTACCATTTTTTGAAGAGACTGTCTCTTCTCCATTGTATTATTCTTGCCTCCTTTGCCGTATATTAATAGACCATAGGTGTGTGGATTTATTTCTGGGCTTTCTATCCTGTTCCATTGATATATGTCTATTTTTGTGCCAGTACCATACTGTTTTGATTAGTGCAGCTTTGTAGTATAGCCTGAAGTCAGGGAGCCTGATTCTTCCAACTCCATTTTTCTTTCTCAGGATTGCTTTTGCTATTTGGGGTCTTTTGGGTCTCTGTATAAATTTTAAGATTTTTTTGTTCTAGTTCTGAGAAAAATGGCCTTGGTAATTTGATAGCAATTGCACTGAAGCTATAGATTCCCTGGGCAGTATGGTCATTTTGACCATATTGATTCTCCCGATCCAAGAACATGGTATATCTTTCCATCTGTTTGTGTCACCATTGATTTCTTTCATCAGCATCTTATAGTTTTCAGAGTACAGGAGTTTTGCCTCCTTAGGTAGGTTTATTCCTAGGTATTTTTTTCCTTTTTATTGTGATGGTAAATGGGATTGTTCCTTGAATTTCTCTCTCTGATCTTTTGTTATTAGTGTATAAAAATGCAACTGATTTCTCTGTATAAATTTTGTATCCTGTAATTTTACCAGATTCATTAATGAGCTCTAGTAGTTTTCTGGTAGCATCTTTAGAATTTTCTAAGTATAGTATCATATCATCTGCAAACACTGACAGTTTTACTTCTTTTTCAATTTGGATTCCTCTTATTTCTTTTTCTCCTCTGATTGCTGTGGCTACAACTTCCAAAACTATGTTCAGTAGAAGTGGGGAGAGTCAACATCCTTGTCTTATTTCTGATCTTAGAGGAAATGCTTTCAGCTTTTCACCATTGAGTATGATGTTAGCTGTAGGTTTGTCATATATGGTCTTTATTATGTTGAGGTTTGTTCCCTCTATGCCCACTTTCTGGAGAGTTTTTATTATAAATGGGTGTTGAATTTTGTCAAAAATTTTTCTGCATCTGTTGAGATGATCATATGGTTTTTAGTCTTCAGTTTGTTAATGTGGTGTATCACACTGATTGATTTGTGGATATTGAAGAATCCTTGCATCACTGGGATAAACCCCACTTGATCATGGTGTATGATCCTTTTAATGTATTGTTAGATTCGGTTTGCTAGTATTTTGTTGAGGAATTGTGCATCTATGTTCATCAGTAATATTGGTCAGTAATCTTTTTTTGTGGTGTCTTTGGTTTTGGCATCAGGGTGATGCTAGCATCATAGAATGAGTTTTGGAGTATTCCTTCCTCTGCAGTTTTTTGGAAGAATTTCAGAAGGACAGGTGTTAACCCTTCACTAAATGTTATAGAATTCACCTGTGAAGCCATCTGGTTCTGGACTTTTTGGGGGTTTTTAAGTCACAATTTCAATTTCAGTACTTGTGATTGGTCTGTTCATATTTTTTATATCTTCCTGGTTTAGTGTTGGGAGATTGTACCTTTCTACGAATTAGCCCATTTCTTCCAGGTTGTCCATTTTATTGGCATATAGTTGCTTGTAATAATCTCTTATGATCCTTTGTATTTCTGTGATATCCGTTGTAAGGTCTCCTTTTTTATTTCTAATTTTATTGGTTTGAGTCTTCTCCCATTTTTTCTTGATGAGTCTGGCTAAAGGTTTATCAATTTTATTTATCTTCTCAAAGAACCACCTTTTAGTTTCATTGATCTTTTCTATTGATTTCTTGGATTCTATGCCATTTTTATTTCTGCTTTGATCTTTATGATTTCTTTCCTTCTGCTAACTTTGGGTTTTGTTTGTTCTTCTTTCTCTAGTTGCTTTATTGTAAGCTTACATTGTTTGTCATTTTTCTTGTTTCTTGAGGTAATATTGTATTGATATGAACTTCCCTCTTAGAACTTCTTTTGCTGTGTCCCATAGGTTTTGGATCATCATGCTTTTGTTTTCATCTCTCCAGGTATTTTTTTTTATTTCCTCTTTGATTTCTTCAGTGATCCATTGGGTTTTGAGTAGAATATTGCTTAGCCTCCATGTCTTCTTGTTTTTACAGTTTTTTTTTCTTGTGCTAGACTTCTAATCTCATAGCATTTTGGTCAGAAAGTTGTTTGATATGATTTTGACTTTTTAAAATTTACCAAGACTTGCTTTGTGTTCCAGCATGTGATCTCTCCTGGAGAATGTTCTGAGTGGACTTGAAAAGAATGTGTGTTCTGCTGCTTTCAGATGTAATGCTCTATAAATACCAGTTAAGTGCATCTGTAGTCTAATGTCATTCAAGGCATCTGTTTCCATATTGATTTTGTATCTGGATGCTCTATTGATGAAAGTGAGGTGTTAAATTCCCCCACTATTATTGTGTTACAGTCAATTTCTCCTTTTATAGCTGTTATCATTTGCCTTATATATTGAGGTGCTCTTATGTTGACTGCAAGATATTTACAATTGTTATATCTTCTTCTTGGACTGATCTCTCTCTTTTTTTAAATTTTTATTTATTTTTTTAACATCTTTATTGGAGTATAATTGCTTTACAATGATGTGTTAGTTTCTGCTTTATAACAAAGTGAATCAGTTATACATATACATATGTCCCCATCTCTTCCCTCTTGTGTCTCCCTCCCTCCCACCCTCCCTATCCCACCCCTCTAGGTGGTCACAAAGCACAGAGCTGATCTCCCTGTGCTATGCGGCTGCTTCCCACTAGCTATCTATTTTACATTTGGTAGTGTATATATGTCCATGCCACTCTCTCACTTTGTCCCAGCTTACCCTTCCCCCTCCCTGTGTCCTCAAGTCCATTCTCTAGTAGGTCTGTGTCTTTATTTCCGTCTTGCCCCTACGTTCTTCATGACCTTTTTTTTTTTTAGATTCCATATATGTGTGTTAGCATATGGTATTTGTTTTTCTCTTTCTGACTTACTTCACTCTGTATGACAGTCTCTAGGTCCATCCACCTCACTACAAATAACTCAATTTCATTTCTTTTTATGGCTGAGTAATATTTCATTGTATATATGTGCCACATCTTCTTTATCCATTCATCTGTTGATGGACACTTAAGTTGGTTCCATGTCCTGGCTGTTGTAAATAGAGCTGCAATGAACATTTTGGTACATGACTCTTTTTGAATTATGGTCTTCTCAGGGTATATGCCCAGTAGTGGGATTGCTGGATTGTACAGTACTTCTATTTTTAGTTTTTTAAGGAACCTCCATACTGTTCTCCATAGTGGCAGTATCAATTTACATTCCCACCAACAGTGCAAGAGAGTTCCCTTTTCTCCACACCCTCTCCAGCATTTATTGTTTGTAGATTTTTTTTTCTTTTTTTTTGCCGTACACGGGCCTCTCACTGTTGTGGCCTCTCCCATTGCGGAGCACAGGCTCCGGACACACAGGCTCAGCGGCCATGACTCATGGGCCCAGCCGATCCGCGGCATGTGGGATCTTCCTGGACCACGGCACGAACCTGTGTGCCCTGCATCGGCAGGCGGACTCTCAACCACCGCACCACCAGGGAAGCCCTGTTTGTAGATTTTTTGATGATGGCCATTCTGACTGGTGTGAGAGGATATCTCATTGTAGTTTTGATTTGCATTTCTCTAATGATTAGAGAGCATTCTTTCATGTGTTTGTTGGCAATCTGTATATCTTCTTTGGAGAAATGTCTATTTAGGTCTTCTGACCATTTTTGGATTGGGTTGTTTGTTTTTTTGATATTGAGCTGCATGTGCTGCTTGTAAATTTTGGAGATTAATCCTTTGTCAGTTGCTTCATTTGAAAATATTTTCTCCCATTCTGAGGGTTGTTGGACTGATCTCTTGATCATTATGTAGGGTCCTTCTTTGTCTCTTGTAATAGTCTTTATTTTAAAGTCTATTTTGTCTGATATGAAAATTGCTACTCCAGCTTTCTTTTGATTTCCATTTGCATGGAATGTCCGTTTCCCCTCACTTTCAGTCTGTATGTGTGCCTAGGTCTGAAGTGGGTCTCTTGTAGACAGCATTTATATGTGTCTTGTTATTGTATTCATTCAACCAGTCTATGTCTTTTGGTTAGAATATGTAATCTATTTAATTTTAAGGTAATTATTGATATGTATGTCCTTATTGCAATTTTGTTAATTGATTTGGATTTGTTTTTGTAAGTCCTTTTTCTTCCCTTCCTCTTTTGTTCTCTTCTCTTGTGATTTGATGACTAACTTTAGGGTTGTGTTTGGATTTCCTTTTCTTTTTTTTGTGTGTGTATTTATTGTAAATTTTTGGTTTACAGTAACCATGAGGTTTTGATATAGCAGTCTATATATAAACAATATTTTTTTAAGTTGATGGTCTTTTAATTTCAGATACATTTCTAATATCCTGCATTTGTACTCTCCTTTTCTCATGATTTCTAGTTTCAATATCATATTTGTGTGTGGATGATTTCCTACATTTAGTGTATTTTTGCCTTTTTCAGTGAGCTTTCCCATTTGTAATTTTCTTGTTTCTAGTTGTGGGCTTTACTTTTTCTGCCTAGAGAAGTTCCTTTAGCATTTGTTGCAAAGCTGTTTAGGTGTGCTGAATTCTCTTAGCCTTGCTTGCGTGCAATGTTTTTGATTTCTCCATCAAATATGAATGAGAGCCTTGCTGGGTAGAATCTTCCTGGTTGTAGTTTTTTCCCTTTCATCACTTTAAATGTATCATGCCACTCCCTTCTGTACTGCACAGTTTCTACTGAAAAATCAGCTGATAATCTTATGGGAATTCCCCTGTATATTATTTGTTGCTTTTCCCTTGCTGCTTTTAATATTTTCTCTTTGTCTTTAATTTTTGATTAATAAATGTCTTGGCAAGTTCCTCCTTGACTTTATCCTGTATGGGGCTCTCTGCACTTCCTGGACTCGTGTGACTGTTTCCTTTCCCATGTTAGGGAAGTTTTTGCTTATTATCTTTTCAAGTGTTTTCTCAATCCCCTTCTTTCTCTTCTCCTTCTGGAACCCCTATTAATGTGGATGTTGTTTTATTTAATGTTGTCACAGAAGCCTCTTATACTGTCCTCATTTCTTTCCTTTCTTTTTTCTTTAGTCTGTTCTGTAGCAGTGATTTTCACCATTCTGTCTTC
Organism: Aethalodelphis obliquidens; assembly: GCF_003676395.1. Lineage (NCBI taxonomy): Eukaryota > Metazoa > Chordata > Mammalia > Artiodactyla > Delphinidae > Aethalodelphis > Aethalodelphis obliquidens. The sequence continues at coordinate 1,025,307 of NW_020837952.1, read as the reverse complement.
CAGCTCACTCATCTGTGCTTCTGCCTGATTTATTCTGCTATTGATTTCTTCTAGTGTATTTTTCATTTCAGTTATTGTATTGTTTATCTCTTTCTGTTTGTTCTTTAGACTTTCTAGCTCTTGGTTAAACATTTCTTGTATCTTCTCGGTCTGTGCCTCCATTCTTTTTCCGAAATCTTGGATCATCTTTGCTCTCATTACTCTGAATTCTTTTTCAGGTAGATTGCCTATCCCCACTTCACTTAGTTGTTCTTCTGAGGTTTTATCTTGTTCCTTCATCTGGGACATACTCCTCTGCCATCTCTTCTTGCCTACCTTTCTGTGACTGTAGTTTCCATTTAACAGGCTGCAGGGTTGTAGTTCTTCCTGCTTCTGCTGTCTGCCCCATGATGGATGAGGCTGGGTTAAGAGGCTTGTGCAGGCTTCCTGGTGGAAGGGACTGGTTCCTGCCCACTGTTGGGTGGAACTGGGTCTTGTCCCTCTTCTGGGCAGGGCCGTGTCAAGGCATGTGTCTAGTGGGTAGCTGTGGGCTCAGGAATAGTTTAGGCAGCCTGTCTCTGATGGCTGGTGCTATGTTCCCACCCTGTTGGTTGTTTGGCCTGAGGTGTCCCAGCACTGGAGCTTACAGGTTGTTGGGTGGGGCCAGGACTTGGTGAGAAAATGGCAGCCTCCAGGAGGGCTGATGCCAATGAGTACTCCCCAGAACTACTGCCACCAGTGTGTTTGTCCCCACAGTGCACCATAACTGCCCCCCACCTCTGCAGGAGACCTTCCAATACCAACAGGTAGGTCTGGTCCATGCTCCTATGAGGTCAGTGCTTTTTCCCCTGGGTTCTAGTCATATGAATCCTTGTGTGCACCCTCCAAGAGTGGAATATCATTTCCCCCAGTCCTGTGGAACTCCTGCAATCAAACCCTGCTGACCTTCAAATCCAAATGCTCTGGGGGCTCCTCCTCCCACTGCCAAACCCCCAGGTTGGGGAGCCTGATGTGGGGCTCAGAACTTCACTCCTGTGGGATGAAATGATATAATTATTTTCCAGTTTGTCGGTGCCCCACCCAACAGGTAATGGATTTGATTTATTGTGATTGTACCCATCCTACCATTTCATTGTGGCTTCTTCTTTGTCTTTGGATGTTGAGTATCTTTTTTGTTAGGTTCTGTTGTTTTTAGTTGATGGTTGTTCAGCAGTTAGTTGTGATTTTGGTGTGTTCATAAGAAGAGTTGAGCTTATGTCCCTGTACTCTGCCATCTTGTCTCCACTCCCCGTCTCTAAGATCTTTATATATATTAACTAATTTAATGCTCTGAACAACCATATGAGATAGTTACATTATTATCCTTATTTTACAGATAAAGAAACTGATGCAAAGGGAGGGAAAGTGCCTTCTTCAAGGTCATTGGAAGAGCTGGGATTTAAACCCAGGCAGTTTGGACCCAGAATCTATGCTCTTAACTGCTAGGCTATAATGCTTCTGGATTCATTCCAGTGAAAGTGTAACATTCTCCCTGTTGGAGTTCTCCTATTAGGATCATTTCTATTAGAATTTTCCTATTAGACTCACTAGCCTAGATGGTCTCTACGTTTTATCTCCTGCCCTTGCATCTAGCTGGTTTGGGTAGATGCTTAACTTCTAGGATTTCTGCTTTCACTTCATTTGTGAACTGTGAAGAGCTAAAAATGTCATCTTGGCAACACATTAATTTTTTAAAATTCAGCTTGTTAGTTATTTAAACCAAAAACATTGTTTGAGTCAATTAGTGTACTATATTGTCAGAAGTAGAAGTCATCTCCTCAGTCAGTAATTCTTGATACTTTCTAATCCTACCACCCCAATTTCTGGCCCAGGTGTCTCTGGCTTCCAAATTTGTCACTGACATTTTTAGTATTTTATACTGAAAGGTAAGGAAGGTAAGGAAGATGTATCAGATGTATCAGAACCTCGTTTTCAATAAAACAATTTAATTAAACAAAAAAATCAATAACTGCATTATATTGAATTACAATACTCATACTAATTTTTTCAAAAATAGAAATTAATCCTTTGGTGTCAGCTCCTTATTTATTTTGGAGGTAACAAATTTACTCCTTCAGAGATAAAGGGTCTTGGTAAAGAACATAACCAGCCACATATCTTATTTAGAATATCTGATTTCCCTAGAACTTCATCTTTAAGAAGCCAACATCTGAGAAATATTTAGAAAGTGGAATTAAGACAACTTGATAACCCATTAGATCTGATGAATGAGGGAAAAGCAAGAATCTGGCATGCTTTAATTTGATTTGGGTTAATGTGAACTCTTTCATAATTATGGAACTATTAGACTTTTTGTCAGGTTTTTCTGTTACAAGTAATATTGTTCTTGACATCTTTGTGCCTAAATACTGGTCTGTATTTTAGGTTCTTTGCTTTAAAAAGAGTCCCAGAAGTAGAATCACCAGCTCAAATTGTTTAACATGATATCCACATTGCTCCTGGCCATACCTGGGCATGAAAGATGGAGTCACATAAACTATTTGGAAGGATTTGGCAGAGGGATGCTTGCTTTCATGAGCTACTATTAGATATGTGTTCCCTCCCTTATGACCTGCCTTCATTTACAGGAAACCCCAGGAGTGTTTATTGGTTCTCTAATCATGTCCTCCCAAGTTCCATAAACTTCCAAGAGCAGTTGAATGGGAGGTATTGAAATGGCCCTAAACCACTACCACTGATGTCAGTGCCTGAGAATATTTTGCAATATTCAGTATTCTGATCCAGAAAAGTGAAATTCTCTACTCACTGAGATCTTCTACTTAGGACAGAAATAGGTGTTTTTTCTTCATACTGATTCCACATGTTTCTTGTTCAGGATTAGTCTTAGTGTTTTTTTATAGATTATATAAATGGAATCTATTTTTCTGTTATTGTGATTGTATTTCCAGTGATTGTTACTGGAAAACAGAACATATAATAGTGAAAACAATGATACCATATACATGATATTTCTGATACACTGACAAATATATATGTACTAGTAGTGTCCTGGGAAAATGCTTGGTGTTTTCCTTTACTCTTACGCTCACGCTTCTGTGACCAGATGTGTGGGTTTTTCCCCACACTGACCAATTCTGACACCAGTCAGCTGTCCTACAATTCAATTCAATTCTGATACTATCTACCTATGGTTAGCACAGACCCCAAAGTTTAAGGGCTCAGTCCCACACGACTGCCCTCCACCCAGACTTCAGATATCAATCACAATCCAGGTTGTCACCTGTGCTTCTGACCCACCAGCTATAAATCAGGGATTCCCATGACCCCCTCCTTGGATTTGATAATTTGCTAGAGCAGTTCACAGAACTCAGGAAGACATTTTGCTCACTAGATTACTTGTTTATTATAAGAGAATACAACTCAGGAATAGGCAGATGAAATAAATGCATTGGGCAAAGCATGTGGAAAGTGGCACAGAGCTTCCATGCCCTTCTGGAGGCCACCCACAGGCATCTCCACAAGTTTAGTTAGCTGAAAGCCTTCTAAACCCCATACTTTAGGAATTTTTATGGAGACTGCATCATGTAGGCATGATCAGTTAACTCATTTTCCAGCCCCTCTCTCTTCTCCAGAGGATTGGGTAGGTAGGGCTGAAAGTTACAAGCTTCTAATCATGGTTTGGTCTAATGACCATCCCTCATCCAGGAGCCCACCAAGAGTTGACACTCCTATGAGTCAGGAAATTGTAAGAGATTTAGGAGCTCTGTATCAGAGACTCTTATTGCTCAAGAAATTACAGTCATCCTCCCTTATCTGTGGTTTCACTTTTCATGGTTTCAGTGACCCACATTAAACTGTGGTCCAAAAATACTACATGGAAAGTTCCACAAATAAACAATTCATAAGTTTTTAACTGCACACCTTTCTGAGTAGCATTATGAAATCTCGTGCCATTCTGCTCTGTACCAGCCAGGACATGAATCATGCCTTTGTCAAGCTTGTCCATGCTGTATACACTACCAGCCCATTAGTATAGGAAAAATCATAGTACAGTTGACCCTTGAACAATGCAGGGACTAGGGGCATGGACCCGACACAGTAAAAAAAATCTGCATCAGCCTTGCATATCTGCAGTACCAAATCCATGGATTCAACGAATCAACTGCAGATTTTCTAGTACTATAATACATATTTATTGAAAACTAATTCTCGTATAAGTGGACCACCACAGTTCAAACCGTATTGTTCAAGGGTCAACTGTATATTTAGGGTTCAGTACTATCTGGGGTTTCAGGCATCCACTGGAATTCCTGGAACTTATTCCCCATGGATAAGTGTTTAAGAGCCTTATATCAGTAATTGGGGTCAAAAACAAAATTTTGGTAGAAACATGGGGGCAGACCAATATATATAATGTACATATTACATATACTATGTATTTGTTATTTCACAAGTATTTATTACACACACACACACACACATACACACACACACTCATTTTCACGGTGTTGTTTCTCTAACCCAAAAAGTGTATATACCCATTTAAATAAAAAAATCTTTCAATATTATCAATCTTTTCCTGCATTATTTTATTATAACATTTAAAAATATGTTCAAACAAGAGGAAACATAACTTCCTTACCTTTATAACATATAATACTGTGAAACCAAATCAAACATATAAATTAAACATGTACAATATTACGACTCATAAAACTCCAAGTAACTACCTTAATGGGATGGATACTATCATTTGCTGTATTTGCTTGCTTTGTTTGGCCAATTTTATTCATTTGATTCTGAGCATAATGGTTTATCATTTGAGTCACTGTAATTATCATTATTTTTAACAATTGACTCTTTTTATCTCCAATGTGCTATTTTGATTAAATAGTTTAATGTTATTTCAGTGAAATACTGAATAAACATTGTTTAATTAAAAGACTTTCATTCATATTTAATAATGCAGTTACTGCTAATTACCTTTATTTTTTACTGCACTGTGATGTCTTTCACCCTTCACTTCACCCAAGAAATGAATAGTCATCAGTATTTTCTCTCGATTGCCTATAACAATTAAAATATCCCCTCACTGTGGAAAAGTCTTTTAACTGTAAATTAGCACTGTAACAGAGGAACACATTCTAACTAGTAATTAGGAAAATAATTAATCATTAATAAAACAATGGGAGAGGATTATTGTAGGGTTTCTACATTGAACATGCAAACCTAATGGCCGCCAGAGTGCTTAACATATCAAATTAACTTCCATTGTTATTCCTTCTCTGATCTGTGGGTTACATGTAATTATATTGCTTTTTCACCAAACATTTAAGGTTTTCTAGCTATTTTTATTGATTTGTACTTAAATTAGAGACCATCATGCTCTGTATGATTTCAATCCATTAGAAATTTATTTAGATTTTTAAAATATTTTTATTTTATCTTGGAGTATAATTGATTAACAATGTTGTGTTAGTTTCAGGTGTACACAGAGTGATTCAGTTTTACATATACATGTATCTATTCTTTTTCAAATTCTTTTCCCATTTAGGTTATTACAGAGTATTGAGCAGTGTTCCCTGCACTATACAGTACGTTCTTGATGGTTATCTATTTCAAATATAGCAGTGTCCTGGCTTATGGTGAACTTTAGAAAATGTTTCCTGTGCATAAGAATGAAAACAGTGAGCATTCTGCAGTTGTGAGCTACAATGATTTGTGTATGTCAATGAAGTCAAGATGTTACTCATTCTTTTCCAATCTTTCACATACTTACTGGGTTTTGGTCTACTTTTCTATCAGATTGTTATTAAGGGTGGGGTTTGTCTATTTCTTTTTTTAGTTACATTTTTACTTTATATATATATGTATATATATTGAAGTTTTGTTATTAGGTGATCTATCAGTCATTTGTTGTTGCACAACAAGCATCCACAAAATCTTAGTGGCATACAGCAGTAACTACTTAGTTAGTTCTCACTCATGGGCATACAGATCAGCTGAGGTAGCACAGCTGCAGATTGGCTGGACTTGGTTCCTGGCTGTTATCTATTCCAAATGTCTCATTCTGGGGCTTAGGTTGAAGGGGCGGTGCCTTCCTGGGGCTATTAGTTTCATCATGGAGGTTAGAAACTCTCAGAAAGACAAATGGAAATATGCATTCCCTCTTAAGGCCCATGCTCAGAGCTGGCAATCTGGCACTTCTATTTACATTCCATTGGACAAAGCAATTCATTCCCATGGACAAGCCTAACTTCAATGGAATAGAGAAGTGTATTTCTCTATGGAGGTGGTGAGGAAGGGTTAAGTAGTAGGTATTTGCTGAACAATGATCTAATCCACATGTGCTTACAATTAGCATTTTTATATGATCTTATTGGATAGACTCCTCTATCATTGTTAAATGTGTCTTATCTCCAGTAAATTTTTTTTGCTTTAATTCTACTTTGTTATTAATATAGTTTCACCAACTTCCTTTAGGTTAGTGTTGCTTGATATATAATTTTACATCCTTTTAATGTCATTCTAAGTGTCTTTATATTTCAAACCTGTCCCTTATAAGTAGCATATACTGGAGTTTTGTTTTTTAATCCAATATGATCATCTTTATCTTTTAATTGGAGTGTTCAGTAGATTAACACTTAATATAATTATTCATACATTCTGGTTTAAGTTGACTATCTGACTGTTTTAAGTTCCATATGTTCTACGTTCCTTTTTCTATCCTTTTATTTCCTTGCTTTCAATTTACTAAGAATTTTTATTATTCTATTTTTCCCCTTTACTAACTTGTTAGATATAAATTTTTTTCACTATTTTTAGGAGTGGCTCCAGAAATAACATGTGTTCTTGTTTTATTCAAGTCTAATGTAGAGTAGTACTTCTGTTACTTTCTAAATAGCAGAAGGACCCTAGAACCTTTTAACTGCATTTCTTTTTTTTTTTGCCTTTTATTCTACAGCTAGCATATATTTTGATTATATATATTATTTATAAACAGTTGAACCTTGAACAACATGGGTTTGAACTATGTGGGTCCACTTATACATGGATTTTTTTCAATAGGAAATTCTACAGTACTAAGCAATCTGTAGTTGGTTGATCCAGGGATGTGGGACAGCAGATGTGGAGGAACCCAACTGCATATATGTAGGCTGACTATAAGTTATATGTGGATTTTCCACTCCACGGAGGGTCAGTGCCCCAACTCTCTCTTGATTCAAGATCAACTGTATATATATATACATATGTATATAACTTCTGTATGTAGATAACTGTATATATATACATATATATAATATCACAAGATATTGTTGTTTTTTTAACATCTTTATTGGAGTACAAGATATTGTTGTTATTTTATTATTACTGTTGTTATTTCATGCAGTCAATATTCTTTCAAATTTACCCATGTATTTATCTTTTATTTTTTTATTGAAGTATAGTTGATTTTCAATGTTGTATTAGTTTCAAGTGTACAGCAAACTAATTCAGTTATTTATATATATGTATAGATATTCCTTTTTAGATTCTTTTCCATTTTATAGGTTATTACAAGATATTGAGTACAGTTCCCTGTGCTATACAGTACTTATTTTAGATATAGAAGTATGTGCATGTTAATCTCAAACTCCTAATTTATCCCTCCCTGCCCCACTCTCCCCACTCTCCCCTCTGGTAACCGTAAATTTGTTTTCTGTCTGTGAGTCTTTTCCTGTTTTGTAAATAAGTTCATTTGCATCATATTTTAGATTCCACATACAAGTGATGTCATATGATATTTGTCTTCCTCTAACTTACTTCCCTTAAAATGATACTCTCTAGGTCTATCCATGTTGTTGCAAATGGCATTGTTTCACAAGTCCAGGAAGCACAGAGAGTCCCATACAGGATAAATACAAGGAGAAACAAGACACATATTACAAGACACATAATACAAGACACATATTAATCAATATCAAAAATTAAATACAAAGAAAAAATATTAAAAGCAGCAAGGGAAAAACAACAAATAACACACAAGGGAATCCCCATAAGAATAACAGCTGATCTTTCAGCAGAAACTCTGCAAGCCAGAAGAGAGTGGCAGGACATATTTAAAGTGATGAAGGAGAAAAAACTACAACCAAGATTACTCTACCCAGAAATGATCTCATTCAGATTCAATGGAGAAATCAAAAGCTTTACAGACAAGCAAAAGCTAAGAGAATTCAGCACCACCAAACCAGCTTTACAACAAAAGCTAAAGGAACTTTTCTAGGCAGGAAACACAAGAGAAGAAAAAGACCCATAAGAACAAACCCAAAACAATTAAGAAATTGGTAATAGGAACACACATATCAATAATTACCTTGAATGTAAATGCATTAAGTGCTTCAAACAAAAGACACAGACTGGCTAAATGGATACAAGAACAAGACCCATATATATGCTGTCTACAAGAGACCCACTTCAGATCTAGGGACATGTACAGACTGAAACTATGGGGATGGAAAAAGATACTACACGCAAATGGAAATCAAAAGAAAGATGGAGTAGCAATACTCATATCAGATAAAATAGACTTTAAAATAAAGACTGTTACAAGAGATAAGGAAGGAAACTACATAATGATCAAGGGATCAGTCCAAGAAAAGATATAACAATTATAAATATTTATGCACCCAGCATAGGAGCACCTCAACACATAAGGCAAATGCCAATGTTCATAAAAGGGGAAACTGACAGTAACACAGTAATACTGGGGGACTTTAACACCCCACTTTCACCAACGGACAGATCATCCAGACAGAAAATAAATAAGGAAACACAAGCTTTAAATGACACAATAGACCAGATAGATTTAATTGATATTTATAGGACATTCCACCTGAAAGTGGCAGAATACACTTTCTTCTCAAGTGAACACAGAACATTCTCCAGGATAGATCACATCTTGGGTCACAAATCAAGCCCTGATAAATTTAAGAAAATTGAAATTGTATCAAGTATCTTTTCCGACCACAATGCTATGAGACTAGATATCAATTACAGGAAAAAAAATCTGTAAAAAATACAAACACATGGAGGCTAAACAATACACTACTTAATAACCAAGAGATCATTGAAGAAATCAAAGAGGAAATCAAAAAATACCTAGAAACAAATGACAATGAAAACACGACGACCCAAAACTTATGGGATGCAGCAAAAGCAGTTCTAAGAGGGAAGTTTATAGCAATACGCTCCTACCTTAAGAAACAAGAAACATCTCAAATAAACAACCTAACCTTAAACCTAAAGCAATTAGGGAAAGAAGAACAAAAAAACCCCAAAGTTAGCAGAAGGAAAGAAATCATAAAGATCAGATCAGAAATAAATGAAAAAGAAATGACGGAAATGATAGCAAAGATCAATAAAACTAAAAGCTGGTTCTTTTAGAAGATAAACAAAATTGATAAACCATTAGCCAGACTCATCACGAAAAAAAAGAGGACTCAAATCAATAGAATTAGAAATGAAAAAGGAGAAGTAACAACTGACACTGCAGAAATACAAAGGATCATGAGAGATTACTACAAGCAACTATATGCCAATAAAATGGACAACCTGGAAGAAATGGGCATTGTTTCATTCTTTTTTATGGCTGAGTAATATTCCATTATATATACTTATATACACCACACCTTCTTTATCCATTCATCTGTCAATGGACATTTAGGTTGCTTCCACGTCTTGGCTATTGTAAATAGTGCTGCTGTAAACACTGAAGTGCATGTATCTTTTTGAATTAGAGTTTTCTCCAGATATGTGCCCAGGAGTGGGATTGCAGGATCATATGGTAACTCTATATTTAGTTTTTTGAGGAACATCCATACTGTTCTCTATAATGACTGCACCAATTTACATTCCTACCAGCAGTGTAGGTTGGTTCCTTATTCTCCATACCCTTTCTACCATTTATTATTGGTAGACTTTTTAATGATGGCCATTCTGACTGCTGTGAGGTGATACCTCATTGTAGTTTTGATTTGCACTTCTCTAATAATTAGCAATATTGAGCATCTTTTCATGTGCATGTTTGCCATCTGTATGTCTTCTTTGGAGAAATGTCTGTTTAGGTCTTCTGGCCATCTTTAGATTGGGTTGTTTTGTTTGTGATATTAAGCTATGTGGGCTGTTTGGATAGTTTGGAAATTAATCCCTTGTCGGTCACATCATTTGCAAATATTTTCTCCTAATTTGTAGGTTGCCTTTTCATTTTGTTTACAGTTTCTTTGCTGTACAAAAACTTTTAAGTTTAATTAGGTCCCATTTGTTTATTTTTGTTTTTATTTCCATTACTCTAAGAGACAGATCCAAAAAAATATTGCTACAATTTATGTCAAAGAGCATTCTGCCTATGTTTTCCTCTAGGAGCTTTATAGTATCTGGTCTTATATTTAGATCTTTAATCCATTTTTAGTTTATTTTTGTATATGGTGTTAGAGAATGTTCTAATTTCATTCTTTTACATATCCAGTTTTCCCAGTACCACTTATTAAAGAGACTGTCTTTTTCCCATTGTATATTCTTGCCTCCTTTGTTGTAAATTAATTGACCATAAGTGTGTGGGTTTATTTCTGGGCTTTCCATCATGTTCCACTGATTTATATGTCTGTGTTTGTGCCAGAACCATACTGTTTTGATTACTGTAGCTTTGTAGTATAGTCTGAAGTCAGGGCACATGATTCCTCCAGTTTCATTCTTCTTTCTCAAGATCGTTTTGGCTATTTGGGGTCTTTTGTGTTTCCGTACAAATTAAAAAAAATATTTGTTCTAGTTCTGTGAAAAATGCCCTTGGTAATTTGACAGAGATTGCATTGATTCTGTAGATTACCTTGGGTAGTATGGTCATTTTAACAATATTGATTCTTCCAATTCAAGAACATGGTATATATTTCCATCTGTTGTTTTGTCTTCAATTTATTTTACCAGTATCTTATAGTTTTCAGAGTACAGGTCTTTTGCTCCCTAAGTAGGTTTATTCCTAGGTATTTTATTATTTTTGCTGTGATGGTAAATGGGATTGTTTCCTTAAGTTCTCTTCCTTTTTTGTTGTTAGTATATAGAAAATCAGGAGATTTCTATATATTAATTTTGTATCCAGCAACTTTACTGAGTTCATTAATGAGTTCTAGTAGTTTTCTGGTAGCATCTTCAGGATTTTCTATGTATAGCATCATGTCATCTGCAAACAGTGACAATTTTACCTTTTCTTTTCCATGTTAGATTCCCTTTATTTCTTTTTCTTCTCTGATTGCTGTGGCTAGAACTTCCAAAACTGTGTTGAATAAAAGTGGTGAGAGTGGGCATCCTGGTATTGTTCCTAATCTTAGGGGACATGCTTTCAGCCTTTCACTGTGGAATATGATCTTATCTGTGGGTTTGTCATATATGGCCTTTATTATGTTGAGGTACGTTCCCTCTAAGCCCACTTTCTGGAAAGTTTTTATCATAAATTTATGTTAAATTGTATCAATAGCTTTTTCTTCACCTATTGAGATGATCATATGGCTTTTATTCTTCATTTTGTTAATGTTAATATTATTCTTTAATTTGTTATCACATTGATTGATTAGCAGATATTGAAAAATACTTGCATCCCTGGGATAAATCCCAGTTGATTATGGTGTATGATCCTTTGAATGTATTGTTGGAGTCCATTTGCTAGTATTTTGTTGAGTATTTTTGCATCTATGTTCATAAGTGATATTGGCCTGTAATTTTCCTTTTTTGGTGATATCTTTGTCTTGTTTTGGTATCAGGGTGATGATGCACTCATAGAATGAGTTCAGAAATGTTCCTTCCTCTGCAGTTTTTTGGAATAGTTTCAGAAGGATAGGTATTAACTCTTCTCAAAATGTTTGGTAGAATTCATCTGTGAAGTCATCTATTCCTGGACTTTTGCTTGTTGGGTGTTTTATAATCCCTGATTCAATCAATACTGATAATTGGTCTATTCATATTTTCTATTTCTTCCTGCTTCAGTCTTGGAAGATTGTACATTTCTAAAGATTTGTCCATTTCTTCTAGGTTGTCCATTTTATTGGAGTATAGTTGCTCATAGTAGTATCTTATGATCCTTTCTTTGTATTGCTGTGGTGTTAGTTGTAACTTCTTTTTTATTTCTGATTTTATTGATTTGGGCCCTCTCCCTTTTTTTCCTGATGAGTCTGGCTAAAGGATTATCAATTTTGTTTATCTTTTCAAAGAACCAGCTTTTAATTTCTTTGATCTTTTCTATTGTTTTCTTCTGTATTTCATTTATTTATGCTCTGATCCTTATGATTTCTTTCCACTACTAACTTTGGGTTTTGTTTGTTCTTCTTTCTTTAGTTGATTTAAGCATAAGGTTAGGTTGTTTGTTTGAGATTTTTCTTGTTTCCTGAGGTAAGCCTGTATCACTATAAACTTCCATCTTAGAACTGCTTTTGCTGCAAACTGTAGGTTTTGAATCATCATGTTTTCATTTTCATTTGTCTCTAGGTATTTACCTTTTCTTACTGATCTTCACTCCCTCTTGCTTCTGGCTTGATTCATTGTCCTTTTTCCTGAAGGACTGTTATTAAATGTGCTGGTGATGAATTCTCCAATTTTTTGATTGTCTATAAGTATCTTTCTTTAGCCTTTTTTTTAAAGAATATTTTTACTGGCTGTAGAATTCTTGACAAATATTTTCTCCCAGTGCTTTGAGGATCACATGACTTTGTCCTTCAGCTTCCACTGAGAGGTTAGCTCTAAGTTTTAGTATTGCTAATTAGAAGGACTATATCATTTTATTCTAGCTGCTTTTGTTATTTTGGTCTTGGTCAGCTATTTCATTATATATTTTGTTGTGGAATTCTTTGTATTTATCCTGTTTGGAGTTTAGAGTTCTTCTTAAATCAGTAGCTTGATGGAAGCTTGTGTCAGATTGGGATAATCTTTAAATATTGCATCTGCCTAATTCTCTCCTCCCTCTCCTTCTGTGCATTAGATGTTTCCACCATTCGCTACATGTCTTTTATGCTCTTCTCTATATCTTCTGTCATGTTTTTCTCACTACTTAAGTCTGGATATTTTCTTCCAACCCATCTTCATCAAATCTCTCTTCTGTTATATCTAATAGCTCTTATACATATCCATTAAATTATTAATTTGGGTTATTTTTGTTTTCTGTTCTAAAACTCAAATGTGGTTTTTTTTTTATAGATTTCAAGTCTCCTGAAAATGTCCATTTAGTCATCAAATTTCTTAAACATATTAGTTATATGCGAGTCCATGTCAATATCTGGATCTCCTATGTATCTATTGCTTTCTAATTTTCCTATTATTTTCCAATCATGTGGTATTGCCTCCTGGCATCCCTGGTTCTTTTTTTAAACTGAATTCTGAGCATTTTGTTTAACAAATTATAGAAATAATTTTACCCTATGTGATATTTTCTTTCTTCAGAGAAGATATAGCAATGAAGGTAGATGAAAGATAACCTTAATCCAATCAGATTTATGCTGCTTTGAAACTGACCATCAGCCTTTAATGATAGCTGGTCTATTTACAGTTTATACTTACTCTCTTAGCATGTAGCTCTTCTGAGGTCCTAACTAAAAATCTGAAGTGCTTACCAGATCCTCTCTTCTTTGGTGGTGTTAAGCACCAATTTTTGTCCTCTCAGACTTATAGGACAATTAGCATTTCTGCTCAGATGCCACTTACTGTTCTGATTTTTAACTACTCTGCTTCTGATTTTGTGTTAAAAATCAATGGACGACTTAAGGCAGAAAGCAGTATCAAATGTCATCATAACTTCTCTTCAGTTATATTGATCCCTCAAATTTCAGCTGTTTTGGTACATCTCTGGTACTATCAAAATTCAAAAAAGTATATACTTATACATTTACATTTGCTTAATTTTTAAAGTTGTTTTGGGGAGGGAATTTGGTCTTCAATACACTAGTCTGCCATTACCAAATACGACATCAAATTTAATTGCTTTCACTTTAATTTGGCATCCTTGCCATAATCAGAATGCGTATCAGGTGCTAAAATCAGATTCCACTATCCAAATGATTTAGAATTAAAATAGTTTTATATTGTTTTGATGTGAAAACAATTAAAAGTTGTTCTAAGGAAATACAGAAATATCCACTAGACCAGAGAAAAAATACCTGATCTAGGAGCTGCTAATAGGAATACTCCCGTTGAAATGGCGATTAAACAACCTAATTAGAGTCTCCTAATTTATGGACACTAAAGATAAAAGTCATAGGCTCAATGTTAGAGAAACAATATCCATGAGGAAAGTGGATTAGGGCTGCCTCTAATCTGAATGTACTCCAATTCCAATCCAACAACCTCTCTCTTTTTCTTAAACTAATCTGACATTCTCCTTGTCCCTTAATGACCATAATGTGATATCAATCATATTATCAATAAAAAAGCAAGTTAGGTGTCCTCCTTTCTCATCCTTAAAATGTCCATTTCTTACTCCTATCTTTTAACATACACTAATAATTCCGTAATAACAGGAAAAGAATAATAGTTTGAGTGGTCAGTCTTGTTTAGTATCTAATTGTAATAAAAAAGCCTCTGATAATTCACTGTTAGTATGATGTTAGATGTCAGCATATAGCCCATGTTTTTATCAAGTTATAGTGATCCATTTTAGTTGTAAAGAGATATTATCAAAATAGATATTGAACTTTGTGGATTTTCAAAATTTATTGAGATTATTATATATTTCTTCTTGTTGGACCAATTATAAAATTTTCTAATATTAAAAGATCATTACACTCCATGAAAAAACCTATTAATTGATACACCATTTCATAAACCATTAAATTAACGTGTATTTGAGAAGTGTTAACATATATTTATAATTAAAAGTGATTGATATTTAGGTTTCAGTATCTAGATTTTCGTAACTTAGTTATTTTTCTCAATTTAATTTTTTATATTGGAGTATAGTTGATTTACAATGTTGTATTAGTTTCAGGTATACAGCAAAGTGATACAATTATACATATACATATATCCACTCTTTTTCAGATTCTTTTCCTATGTAGGTTATTATAGAATATTGAGTAGAGGTCCCTGTGCTATACAGTAGGTCCTTGTTGATTATTTTATATATCGTAGTGTGTATATGTTAATCCCAAACTCCTAATTTATCCCTCCTACTGACCTTTCCCCTTTGGTAACCATAAATTTGTTTTTGAAGTCTGGTGAGTCTGTGTCTGTTTTGTAAATAAGTTCATTTGTGTCATTGTTTTAGACTCCACATGTGATATCATATGATATTTGTCTTTCTGTGTCTGACTTACTTCACTTAGTATGATAATCTCTAGGTCTATGCATATTGCTACAAATGGCATTATTTCATTCTTTTTTATAGCTGAGTAATATTCCATTGTATATAGGTACCACATGTTCTTTATCCATTCCTCTGTCAATGGGCATTTAGGTTTCTGCATGTCTTGGCTGTTGTAAATAGTGCATGTATCTTTTTGAATTACATTTTTTTCCAGATATATGCCAAGAAGTGGGATTGCTGGTTCATATGATAGTTCTATTTTTAGTTTTTTAAGGACCCTCCATACTGTTCTCCTTAGTGGCTGTACCAATTTACATTCCCACCAACAGTGTAGGAGGGTTCTTTCTCCACACCCTCTCCAGCATTTATTGTTTGTAGAATTTTTTGATGATGACCATTCTGACCAGTGTGAGGTGATACCTCATTGCAGTTTTGATTTGCATTTCTCTAATTAATTAGTGACACTGAGCATCTTTTCATGTGCCTTTTGGCCATATGTATGTCTTCTTTGGAGAAATGTTTGTTTAGACCTTCTGCCCATTTTTTGAATGGGTCATTTGTTTTTTTGATATTAAGCTCATGAGCTGCTTGTATATTTTGGAGATTAATCCCTCATCAGTCACTTCAATTGCAAATATTTTCTCCCATTCCATGGATTGTCTTTTTGTTTGGTTTATGGTTTCCTTTGCTGTGCAAAAGCGTTTGAGTTTAATTAGGTCCCATTTGTTTATTTTTGTTTTTATTTCCATTACTCTAGGAGACAGACTGGAAAAGATATTACTGCAATTTATGTCAAAAGTGTTCTTTCTTTGTTTTTCTCTAGGAGTTTTATAGTATCCAGTCTTACATTTAGGTCTTTAATTCCTTTTGAGTTTATTTTTGTGTACAGTGTTAGAGAATGTTCTAATTTCATTCTTTTACATGTAGCTGTCCAGTTTTCCCAGCACCACTTATTAAAGGATTGTCTTTTCTCCACTGTATATTCTTGCCTCTTTTGTCATAGATTAATTGACCATATGTGCATGGGTTTATTTCTGGGCTTTCTATCCTGTTCCATTGATCTATATTTCTGTTTTTGTGCCAGTACCATACTGTTTTGATTAGTGTAGATTTGTATTATACTCTGAAGTCAGGAAGCCTGATTCCTCCAGCTCCACTTTGTTTCTCAGGATTGCTTTGAATATACAGAATCTTTTGTGTTTCCATACAAATTAAAACATTTTTTTGTTCCAGTTCTGTGAAAAATGCCATTGGCAATGTGATAGGGATTGCACTGAATCTGTAGATTGCCTTGGGTAGTATAGTCATTTTGATATTTATTCTTCCAATTCAAGAACATAATATATCTTTCCATCTGTTTTTGTCATCTTTGATTTCTTTCATTAGCATCTTATAGTTTATAGAGTACAGGTCTTTTGTTTCCTTAGATAGGTTTATTCCTAGGTATTTTATTCTTTTTGATATGATGGTAAATGGGACTGTTTCCTTAATTGCGCTTTCTGATCTTTTGTTGTTAGTGTATGGACATGCAACAGATTTCTGTGTATTAATTTTGTATCCTGCAACTTTACCGAATTCATTGATGAGGTCTAATAGTTTTCTGGTAGCATCTTTAGGATTTTCTATGTATAGTATCATGTCATCTGCAAACAGTGACAGTTTTTTCACCTAGAATTTTATTAGTTTTAGATTTTACATTTAGGTCTGTGAGTTGATTTTGCATAAGGTGTAGGGCATTGGTCAAGGTCTTTCTTATCTATGTATACATACAAATGTATGTATATATATATATATACACACACACACACACATACACACATATATAATACATATATTATTTGCTTCTAAATGTCCAAATGTTCTAGCACATTTCTTAAAAAATACTGTAATTTCTCTGTTGAACTGTTTTGTAGCTTTATCAAAAATCCACTGACCATAAATAAAATGGTTTATTTCTGGACTCTCAATTCTGTTTCATTGATCTATATTCCTATCCTTTTGACATTATCATACTGTTTATAAGTCTTGAAATTAGGTAGTATGAGATCTTCAACTCTGTTCTTTTTCTAATTTTTCTGTTTGTGTATTTTTAAGCTATTCTGGTTCCCTTGACTTTTCATATAAAATTTTTGTTTGTTTGTTCTTGTGGTACGCGGGCCTCTCACTGTTGTGGCCTCTCCCGTTGCGGAGCACAGGCTCCGGACGTGCAGGCTCAGTGGCCATGGCTCACGGGCCCAGCCACTCCGCGGCTTGTGGGATCTTCCCAGACCGGGGCACAAACCTGTGTCCCCTGCATTGGCAGGCGGACTCTCAACCACTGTGCCATCAGGGAAGCCCAAGAATTGACTTCTTAACAATGCTGAATCTTCCAATTCATGAATAGTGTATGTCTCTGCATTTTTTAAGATCTTTGGTTTTTCTCATCAATCTTTTGTAGTTTTTAGCATATACATTCTGCACAAGTTTTGTAGGTTAATACCTAAGTACTTCACTTATTTTTGGTACTATCGTAGATGGTATTTTTAAAATTTTGAATTAATTGGGATTCCTTTTATTTCTTTTTCCTCTCTGATTGCCATGGCTAGGACTTCCAAAACTATGTTGAATAAAAGTTGTGGGAGTGGACATCATTGTCTTTTTCCTGATCTTAGAGGAAATGCTTTCAGCCTTTGACTGTTGAGTATGATGTTAGCTGTAGGTTTGTCATATATGATCTTTATTATATTGAGGTTTGTTCCCTCTCCAGTTTCTGGAGAGTTTTTATCATAAATGGGTGTTGAATTTTGTCAAAAGCTGTTTCTGCATCTGTTTAGATGACTGTATGGTTTTTATTCTTCAGTTTGTTAATGTGTATCACACTGACTGATTTGTGGATATTGAAGAATCCTTGCATCCTTGGGATAAATCCCTCTTGACCATGGTGTATGATCCTTTTAATGTATCATTAGGTTCGGTTTGCTAGTATTTTGTTGAGGATTTGTGTGTCTATGTTCCTCAGTGGTATTGGCCAGTAATCTTAGTTTCTTGTGGTATCTTTGTCTGGTTTTGGTATCAGGGTGATGGTGACCTTGTACAATGAGCTTGGGAGTATTCCTTCCTCTGCAATTTTTTGGAATAGTTTCAAAAGGATAGGTTTAACTCTTCTCGAAATGTTTGATAGAATTTGCCTATGAAGTCATCTGGTTCTGGACTTTAGTTTGGTGGGAGTTTTTAAATCACAGTTTTAATTTCAGCATTTACTTGTGATTGGTCTGTTCATATTTTCTATTGATTCCTGCTCAGTGTTAGGAGATTGTACATTTCTAAGAATTTGTCCATTTCTTCTAGGTTGTTCATTTTATTGGCATATAGTTGCTTGTAGTAGTCTCTTATGATCCTTTGTATTTCTGTGATGTCAGCTGTAACTTCTCCTTTTTCGTTTCTAATTTTATTGATCTGATCCCTCTCCCTCTTTTTCCTGATGAGTCTGCCTAAACGTTTATCAATCTTTTTATCTTTTCAAAGAACCAGCTTTTAGTTTGATTGATCTTTCTATTGTTTTCTTCTCTATTTCATATATTTCTCTTCTGACTTTATTCTACTAATTTCGGGTTTTGCTTTCTCTAGCTATTTTAGGTGTAAGCTTAGGTTGTTTATTTGAGATTTTTCTTGTATCCTGAGGCAAGATTGTACCACTAAAAACTTCCCCCTTAGTACTGCTTTTGGTGCATCCATAGGTTTTGGATTGTCGTGTTTTCATTCTCATTTGTCTCTAGGTATTTTTTATTTCCTCTTTGATTTCTTCAGTGATCCATTGATTCTTTAGTAACATATAGTGTAGCCTCTACGTGTTTGTGTTTTTTACAGTTTTTTTTTTCTTGTAGTTGACTTCTAATCTCATAGCATTGTGGTCAGAAAAGATTCTTGATATGATTTCAGTTTTCTTACATTTACCAAGGTTTGCTTTGTGTCCCAGCATGTGATCTATCCTGGAGAATGTTCCATGTGCACTTGAGAAGAATGTGTATTCTCCTGCTTTCGGATGGAGTGTTCTATAGATATCAATTAAGTCCATCTGGTCTACTGTATCATTTAGGGCCTGAGTTTCCTTATTGATTTTTTTCAGGAGTCTGTCCTTTGATGTAAGTGGGGTGTTAAAGTTCCCCGCTATTATTGTGTTACTGTCAAGTTCTCCTTTCATAGCTGTAAGCATTTGATTTACATATGAGTTACTCCTATGTTGGCTGCATATATATTTACAAGTATTGTATCTTCTACTTGTATTGATCCCTTGACCATTATGTACTGTCCTATTTGTCTCTTGTAACAGTCTTTATTTTAAAGTCTATTTTGTCTGATATGACTATTGCTACTCCAGCTTTATTTTGATTTTCATTTGCATGGAATATCTTTTTCCATACCCTCACTTTCAGTCTGTGTGTGTCCCTAAATCTGAAGTGGGTCTCTTGTAGACAGCATATATACAGGTCTTGTTTTTGTATCCATTCAGCCAGTCTATGTCTTTTGGTTGGAGCAGTTAATCCATTTGCGTTTAAGGTAATTATTGATATGTATGTTCTTATGGTCATTTTGTTGATTGTTTTGAAGTTATTTTTGTAGGTCTTTTTTTTCCCCTTCCACTTTTCTTCTCTTGTGATTTGATGACTATCTTTAGTGTTGTGTTTGGATTGCTTTTTATTTTTTGTGTACGTATCTATTGTAGATTTTTGCTTTGTGGTTACCATGAAGTTTTGATATAGCAGTCTATATATAAACAATATTGTTTTAAGTTCCTGGTTTCTTAATTCCATATGTATTTCCAATATCCTGCATTTGTACTCTCCTTATCTCATGATTGTTAGTTTTGATGCCATATTTGTTTGCAGATGATATCCTACCTTTCCTGTATTTTCACTTTTACCAGTGAGCTTTTCCAAATTCATAATTTTCTTGTTTCTAGTTCTGTGCTTTTCTTTTCCACCTAGAGAAGTTCCTTTAGCATTTGTTGTAAAGCTGGTTTGGTGGTGCTGAATTCCCTTAGCTATCCTCTTCTGTAAAGCTTTTAATTTCTCCATCAAATCTGAATGACAGCCTTGCTGGATAGAGTATTCTTGGTTGTAGGTCTCTCCCTTTCATCACTTTAAATATACCATGCCACTCCCTTCTGGCTGCAGAGTTTCTGCTGAAAAATCAGCTGATAACCATATGGGGGTTCCCTTGTATGTTATTTTTTGCTTTTCTCTTGTTGCTTTTAACATTTTCTCTTTGTCTTTAATTTTTGATTAATAAATGTCTCGGCAAGTTCCTCCTTGACTTTTTCCTGTATGGGGCTCTCTGCACTTCCTGGACTTGAGTGAGTGTTTCCTTTCTCATGTTAGGGAAGTTTTCAGTTATTATCTCTTCAAATATTTTCTAAGGCCCTTTCTCTGTCTCTTCTCCTTCTTGGACCCCTATAATGTGAATGTTAGTGCATTCAGTGTTATTCCAGAGGTCTCTTAGACTGGCCTAATTTCTTTTCAGTCTTTTTTCTTTATTCTGTTCTACAGCAGTGGTTTCCACCATTCTATCTTCCAGCTCACTTATTCATTCTTAGGCCTCATTCATTCTGCTGTTGTTTCCTTCTAGTGTATTTTTCATTCCAGTTATTGTATTGTTCAACTCTTGGTTTGTTCTTTAAATCTTGTAGCTCTTTGTTAAACATTTCTTGTGGGGAATTCCCTGGCAGACCAGTGGTTAGGACTCCATGTTTTCACTGCTGAGGGCCTGGATTCAATCCTTGGTCAGGGAACAAAGATCCCAGAAGCTGTGCAGTGTGACCAAAAAAACATTTCTTGTATCTTCTGGTCTGTGCTTCTGTTCTTTTTCCAATATCTTGGATCATCTTTACTATCATTATTCTGAATTCATTTTCAGGCAGATTTCCTATCTCAACTTCACTTATTAGCTCTTCTGGGTTTTTATCTTGTTCCTTCATGTAGAAAATATTTCTCTGCCATCTTGTTTTGTTTAACTCTCTGTTTGTAGGCTCCATTCTGCAGGCTGCAGGATTGTAGTTCTTCTTGCTTCTCGTGCCTGCCTCCTGGTGGGTGAGGTTGGTCCAGGGGCTTGTTCAAGTTTCCTGGTGGGAGGGACTGGTGTCTGCCCACTGGCGGGTGGGGCTGGTTCATGTCCCTCTGGTAGGCAGGGCCATGTCAGGTTGCATGTCTAGAGGTAGCTGTGGGATCAGGAAAACTTCACACAGGCTGTAAAGGGTGTGGCACTGTTCACACTCTGTTGGTTGTTTCACCTGGGGCACCCCAGCATTGGAGCCTGCAAGCTGTTGGGTGGGGTCAGGTCTCAGTGCCAAAATGGCAACCTGTGGGAGATCTCATACTGAGTAATATTCCCTGGGGCCTCCACCACCAGTGTCCTTGCCCCCACTGTGGGCCATAGCCAACCTTCACCTCCCCAGTAGCACCTCCAAGACCCGTAGGTAGGTCTGGCTCAGGCTCCTATGGAGTCACTGCTTTGCCCTGGGTTCCAGTGCATGTGAAACATTGTGTGCACCCTCCAAGAGTGGAGTTCTGTTTCCCCCAGTTCTGTGGAGCTCCTGCACTCAAGTCCCACTGGCCTTCAAAGCTGAATGCTCTGGGGGCTCCTCCCCTGATGCCAGAGCCCAAGGCTGGGAAGCCTGATGGGGGCTCAGAACTTTCACTTCTGTGGGAGAACCTCTGCCATATAATTATTTTCCAGTTTGTGGGTCACCCATCCAGCAGGTATGGGATTTGATTATATTATAAAAAGCACCCCTCCTACCATCTCATTATGGCTTCTTTTTTGTCTTTAGTTGTAGAATATCTTTTTGGTAGGTTCCAGTCTTTTTTTGTCAGTGGTTGTTCAGCAGTTAGTTATAATTTTGGTGTTTTGTGAGAGGAGGTGAGCTCAAGTCCTTCTACTCCATCATCATGTCCTTGTTCTATTTATCATACACTCAAATCGTTTGCAATGGTGTTGACTTTCACTTCATTTCTTCTGTCAAAGACTGAAAAAATATGTATAAGTTTGACACCAACATTGTGCCTCTGGATGTATTTCATGGTATTACCATGTTTTTGCTTCATTTATTTTGAAACTGAATTTTGTCTTCACTGTGGGTTATACCTCTTATCATTATATTATAATGATATTATAAAATGGAACTCTTTTATAGTTTAATGTTTTTGCTTTGAATTTCACTTTCTGTGATGTTAATATTTCCACCTTGTTCTTTCTTTTTTAGAAGTCACCATGTATATCTTTGCCCATCATGGCAGCTTTAATGTTTCTGTATCATTTTGTTATATGCTTAAAGCACCATATCATTAGATTTTTGTTTCTTAAATCTGTGCCTTTTAATGAGGTTACTTAAAACTTTGTATTTAATACCACTGTGATTTTTACATACAGTTATAAATTATGGGTTTAATTTATTCAACTGTCTTATTTGATCATTTTTGTTGTAAACTTCCTTTCTCTACTTTTATTTTTGCCATAAAAATAGACAAAAGAGCTAAAGTTCATCAAGCTATCAGCCAGCAGTGTTCTGTATACTATTAAAAAAAGTCTTTATTCATTATAACATCCTTGTAAGGTAGAAGTTCCATTTTTAAAAACGAAGATACTGAGTGTGTCTGAGACCATTAACTTGCCTAAGTCACTTAGCCAGTAAGTGATGGAGTCAGGATTGATGTCCAATACTTCTTCAGTACAAAATGAAAATTCATGACCAATCTCTTTCCCTTTCTCTCTCCCCCCACCTCAGCTTCATTGTTTTATCATCTCTAGTGAATTGGAACATATAGCTTGTGACCTTCTGATTATAAAATGGTCTACTGAGCATATGATGCAGTATTTCTTTTAAGAAACAAACCATGGAAAAATATTAAAGAGGGTTTTTAAGTGAATTTACCTATTGTCAAATCAAAAGGGTGATTACTTAGAAGACCAGATATTAAGCAGTTACTGAGAAACTGAAAGCAGTTCTGATGGTACTAAAGAGAGAAATAGTAACTTGAAAGTATGCAGGGGTGAACAGAAAAGTACCAACACAAAAAAGTAGGAGAAAAATCAGAAAGTTTCCTGATTAGACAAGTAGAAGCCAGGAAGAGGGGAAAGTAAAAGGGTACCAATAGGGACTTTGGTTGGAGTAATGCATGAGCAAATACACATGGCATCAGATAGGCAACTGCAACTGGGTGACATGTTTCATTGTAGGACCAGAGCTCGGCAAGAAGAGAGTGCCTCCCTTTGGCTGATGATGTCAGGGAAGAACAATAAGTACTGGAGGCCAGAATAATATTACCTGGTGTACCCTATCTGGCAGCATATGCCCACATAAAATCAAATTTCTCCATAAAGTATGCAGCTCAAGCCCTAGAAGCTGCTGCTACTTCTCCACAAAGCTATGTAGTTGGGAACCTCAACTGCAAAGTTCATAAGCAAAAGAGCAAAAAAAAAAAAAGTATATATAATACACAGACAAGCTCTACCCACCACCAGTCCCTCCCATCAGGAAACTTGCACAAGCCTCTGAGATGGCCTCATCCACCAGAGGGCAGACAGCAGAATGAATAAGAACTACAGTCCTGCAGCCTGTGGAACAAAAACCACATTCACAGAAAGATAGACAAGATGAAAAGGCAGAGGGCTAGGTACCAGATGAAGGAACAAGATAAAACTGAAGAAACACAACTAAATGAAGTGGAGATAGGCAACCTTCCAGAAAAAGAATTCAGAATAATGATAGTGAAGATGATCCGGGACCTCGGAAAAAGAATGGAGGCAAAGATCAAGAAGATGCAAGAAATGTTTAAAAAACACCTAGAAGAATTAAAGAACAAACGAACAGAGATGAACAATACAATAACTGAAATGAAAACTATACTAGAAGGAATCAATAGCAGAATAACTAAGGCAGAAGAACGGATAAGTGACCTGGAAGACAGAATGGTGGAATTCACTGCTGCGGAACAGAGTAAAGAAAAAAGAATGAAAAGAAATGAAAACAGCCTAAGACAGCCTCAGGGACAACATTAAACACAACAACATTCTCATTATAGGGGTTCCAGAAGGAGAAGAGAGAGAGAAAGGACCAGAGAAAATGTTTGAAGAGATTATAGTCAAAAACTTCTCTAACATGGGAAAGGAAATAGCCACCCAAATCCAGGAAGTGCAGCAAGTCCCATAGAGGATAAACCCAAGGAGAAACACGCCAAGACACATAGTAATCAAATTGGCAAAAATTAAAGACAAAGAAAAATTATTGAAAGCAGCAAGGGAAAAATGACAAATAACATACAAGGGAACTCCCATAAGGTTAACAGCTGAGTTCTCAGCAGAAACTCTACAAGCCAGAAGGCAGTGGCATGATATACTTACAGTGATGAAAGGGAAGAACCTACAATGAAGATTACTCTACCCGGCAAGGATCTCATTCATATTCGATGGAGAAATCAAAAGCTTTACAGACAAGCAAAAGCTAAGAGAATTCAGTACCACTAAACCAGCTCTACAACAAATGCTAAAGGAACTTCTCTAAGTGGGAAACACAAGGGAAGAAAAGGACCTACAAAAACAAACCCAAAATGGTTAAGAAAATGGTCGTAGGAACATACATATCGATAATTACCTTAAATGTAAATGGATTAAATGCTGCGACCAGAAGACACAGGCTTGCTGAATGGATGCAAAAACAAGACCCATATATATGCTGTCTACAAGAGACCCACTTCAGACTTAGGGACACACACAGACTGAAAGTGAGGGTATGGAAAAATATATTCCATGCAAATGGAAATCAAAAGAAAGCTGGAGTAACAATGCTCATAACAGATAAAATAGACTTTAAAGAATGTTACAAGAGATAAGGAAGGACACTACATAATGATCAAGGGATCAATTTAAGAAGAAGGTATAACAATTATAAATATATATGCACCCAACATAGGAGCACCTCAATACATTAGGCAACTGCTAACAGCTATAAAAGAGGAAATCGACAGTAACACAAAAATAGTGGGGGACTTTAACACCTCATTTATACCAATGGACAGATCATCCAAAATGAAAATAAATAAGAAAACAGAAGCTTTAAACGACACAATAGATCAGATAGATTTAATTGATATTTATAGGACATTCCATCCAAAAACAGCAGATTACACTTTCTTCTCAAGTGCGCACAGACCATTCTCCAGGATAGATCACATCTTGGGTCACAAATCAAGCCTTGGTAAATTTAAGAAAATTGAAATCATATCAAGCATCTTTTCTGACCACAACGCGATGAGATTAGAAATGAATTACAGGGGAAAAAACGTAAAAAACAAACACATGGAGGCTAAACAATACGTTACTAAATAACCAGGAGACCACTGAAGAAATCAAAGAGGAAATAAAAAAATACCTAGAGACAAATGACAATGAAAACATGATGATCTGAAACCTATGGGATGCAGCAAGAGCAGTTCTAAGAGGGAAGTTTATAGCTATAAAAGCTACCTCAAGAAACAAGAAAAATCTCAAATAAACAATCTAACGTTACACCTAAAGGAACTAGAGAGAGAAGAACAAACAAAACCCAAAGTTAGCAGAAGGAAAGAAATCAGAAAGATCAGAGGAGGAAGAAATGAAATAGAAACAAAGAAAACAAGAGCAAAGATCAATAAAACTAAAAGCTGGTTCTTTGAGAAGATAAACAAAATTGATAAACCATTAGCCAGACTCATCAAGAAAAAGAGGGAGAGGACTCAAATCAATAAAATTAGAAATGAAAAAGGAGAAGTTACAACAGGCACCACAGATATACAAAGCATCCTAAGAGACTACTACAAGCAACTCTATGCCAATAAAATGGACAACCTGGAAGAAATGGAAAAATTTTTAGAAGGTATATCCTGCCAAGACTGAACCAGGAAGAAACAGAAAATATGAACAGACCAATCACAAGTAATGAAATTGAAACTGTGACTAAAAACCTTCCAACAAACAGAATTCCAGGACCAGATGGCTTCACAGGTGAATTCTATCAAACATTTAGAGATGAGCTAACACCTATCCTTCTCAAACTGTTCCAAAAAATTGTGGAGGGAGGAACACTCCCAAACTCATTTTATGAGGCCACCATCACCCTGATACCAAAACCAGACAAAGATACTACAAAAAAAGAAAATTACAGACCAGTATCACTGATGAACATAGATGCAAAAATCCTCAACAAAACACTAGCAAACAGAATCCAACAACACATTAAAAGGATCATAAACCATGATGAAGTGGGATTTATCCCAGAGATGCAACTTTTCTTCAATATACTCAAATCAATCAATGTGATACACCATATTTACAAATTGAAGAAGAAAAACCATATGATCATCTCAATAGATGCAGAAAAACTTTTGACAAAATTCAACATCCATTCATGATAAAAACTCTCCAGAAAGTGAGCATAGAGGGAACCTACCTCAACATAATAAAGGCCATATATGACAAACCCACAGCAAACGTCATTCTCAATGGTGAAAAACTGAAAGCATTTCCTCTAAGATCAGGAACAAGACAAGGATGTCCACTCTCACCACTATTATTCAACATAGTTTTGGAAGTCCTAGCCACGGCAATCAGAGAAGAAAAAGAAATAAAAGGAATACAAATTGGAAAAGAAGAAGTAAAACTGTCACTGTTTGCAGATGACATGATACTATACATAGAGAATCCTGAAGATGCCACCAGAAAACTACTAGAGCTAATCAATGTATTTGGTAAAGTTGCAGGATACAAAATTAATGCACAGAAATCTCTTGCATTCCTATACACTAATGATGAAAAATCTAAAAGAGAAATTAAGGAAACACTCCCATTTACCATTGCAACGAAAAGAATAAAATACCTAGGAATAAACCTACCTAGGGAGACAAAAGACCTGTATGCAGAAAACTATAAGACACTGATGAAAGAAATTAAAGATGATACCAACAGATAGAGAGGTATACCATGTTCTTGGATTGGAAGAATCAATATTGTGAAAATGGTTATACTACTCAAAGCAATCTACAGACTCAATGCAATCCCTGTCAACTTACCAATGGCATATTTTATGGAACTAGAACAAAAAATCTTAAAATTTGTATGGAGACACAAAAGACCCCGAATAGACAAAGCAGTCTTGAGGGAAAATAACGGAGCTGGAGGCATCAGACTCCCTGACTTCAGACTATACTACAAAGCTACACTAATGAAGGCAATATGGTTCTGGCACAAAAACAGAAACATAGATCAATGGAACAAGATAGAAAGCCCAGAGATAAACCCACGCACCTATGGTCAACTAATCTACGACAAAGGAGGCAAGGATATACAATGGAGAAAAGACAGCCTCTTCAATAAGTGGTGCTGGGAAAACTGGACAGCTACATGTAAAAGAATGAAATTAGAACACTCCCTAACACCATACACTTAAAATAAACTCAAAACGCATTAGAGACCTAAATGTTAAGACTGGACACTATAAAACTCTTAGAGGAAAACATAGGAAGAACACTCTTTGACATAAATCACAGCAAGATCTTTTTTGATCCACCTCCTAGAGTAATGAAAATAAAAACAAAAATAAACAAATGGGACCTAATGAAACTTCAGAGCTTTTGCACAGCAAAGGAAACGATAAACAAGACAAAAAGACAACACTCAGAATGGGAGAAAATATTTGCAAACAAATCAAGGGACAAAGGATTAATCTCCAAAATATATAAATAGCTCATGCAGCTCAATATTTAAAAAACAAACAACCCAACCCAAAAATGGGCAGAAGACCTAAATAGACAATTCTCCAAAGAAGACATACAGATGGCCAAGAAGCACATGAAAAGCTGCTCAACATCACTAATTATTAGAGAAATGCAAATCAAAACTATAATGAGGTACCATCTCACACCAGTTAGAATGGGCATCATCAGAAAATCTACAAACAACAAATGCTGGAGAGGGTGTGGAGAAAAGGGAACCCTCTTGCACTGTTGGTGGGAATGTAAATTGATACAGCCACTGTGGAGAACAGTATGGAGGTTCCTTAAAAAACTGAAAATAAAATTACCATATGATCCAGCCATCCCACTACTGGGCATATACCCAGAGAAAACCATTATTCAAAAAGACACATGAACCCCAGTGTTCATTGCAGCACTCTTTAGAATAGCCAAGTCATGGGAGCAACCTAAATGCCCATTGACAGACGAATGGGTAAAGAAGACGTGGTACATATATACAATGGAACATTACTCAGCCATAAAAAGGAATAAGACTGGGTCATTTGTTGAGACATGGATGGATCTAGAGACTGTCATACAGAGTGAAGTAAGTCAGAAAGAGAAAAACAAATATCATATTAACACATATATGTGGAACCTAGAAAAATGGTACAGGGCAGGGAAGAAATTGAGACACAGATTTCAGGGCAGAAATTGAGACACAGATGTAGAGAACAAACGTATGGACACCAAGGGGGGAAAGCTGCGTGGGGGTGGGGGTGTGATGAATTGGGTGATTGGGATTGACATATATACACTGACGTGTATAAAATTGATGACTAATAAGAACCTGATGTATAAAAAATATAGACAAAAAAGCCTAGGGCCTATGTGAAGAAAATAAAAAATTATACTGTAAGCAAAAAGAAAAGGCTGAAACAAAGAAAAGGTAGAACAAATTGTAAAGCTTACTGCCAAAGTAATATTGACATATTGGTGAAAAAACAACTCCAGCTGAAATCTCAAGGGAATTTTTCAAACTATAAATCCAATTACGAAGTGAAATTATAAGAATAAATGAAAAAATAACATAAAAGTATAAACATTAGAAACCAGCATCGTTATATATTAAAGTATATACCGTATCTACAGTCATTAGAGAGTGTGGCACTACTGTAAAAACAGACACATCAAAGAATAGAATAGGAAACCTAGAAATAAAAGCCAGTGAATATAGAAATTTAAGACAGGTTTATAAGCTCTCATCTCCAATTCCAAAATCTCCAAAAATCTCTAAAAGCCAAACTTTTTTTTCCAGAACTAGTTTGGAGGAAACACTGGAAGTTAATTGATATGAGGCTATTTGTAGACTCTTAAAATCCCATGTAGAAGGGGTACTCAGAAGTTTCATTATAGAAATAGTAATATGTTTGACTACAGGGTGCAGCAGAGGTGTTGTATAATATGTGGTATATTCCATATAAATTTTTTCTGAAGGATTGGCGTAACATCAGAAATATACTAAAATCTAGATGGGTGAGTAAAATTTTCACTAATGTGGACTTTATGTCTCAGACGAAAAGTTATCTAAGTCTTAGTGTTTTTACATGTAGAAAACTTTAAAGGCAATATATTTTATTACCCAAGGAAGGGTGCCAAATTCTATTATATTTTTAAGGCTTCTTATGGAAGAAAGAAGGTTATTAATTGTTTCTGCTCTATTTTAAATGGATAAATGTGAGTAGTTCTGCATATAAACTGAGTGGATATGCTTGATGGAAAGGGAGAGACAAGGGAAGTGAAAGAGCATGGTTGATTCAGAGAGATGCTCAAAGAGAAGGGTTAAGATGGAATACAGAGCAGAGAGAAGCACTCACCAGAGGTGAAGGAGAAGGGCCTCCTTCCCACGCTGGAGGGGAGAAAAGAAGAATAACTCCATGTGTGGGGATTAGGGAGTTAGAGATCGCCCATAACAGGAACAGGAACATGTCCTCTGCCAATTATCAGCTGAGAGTTAGGAGTGTGAGGTTAAAGGAGCAGGGAGCTTCAAGAGAGTAATGAAATGACTGAACTTGTCACAGTGAGAAAGGAGAGTATATGTACTTGGTTGAAGAGAGAGAGAGAGAGAGAGAGAGAGAGAGAGAGAGAGAGAGAGAGAGTGTGTGTGTGTGTTTTCAGAATGCTAGGACTATCAGGGAATAAAGACTCTAAGCAGAGTCTCACACACTGGAGTTCACCTGGTCCCCTAATAGTAAAGCCATTTATAGCCAGAAGCATTCTGCAGTCCTGTGTCCTCCACTGGCCACAGCAGGACTAGTAGCTTGTCCCTCTCTGGACTGAGAACCACTTTGGCTCTGGCTACTGCTGCCTCTCCCATGGGCAGTGAACTGGTCCTGGCTCCCAACAGTTCTTACTCAACATCTGTCTCCAGGGCTCAGCTGGCACAAGATTACCAATGAGTTGATGAAAAAAGAGATATAAGTCACATAAACTGGGCAGGCGCTGTCCTCAGGACTGAGGGAGACAAAAGGAGAGGAAAATGATAAGGAAGAGTACCAGATTCTCTTAGCTGAGACCAAAAGACTCAAATCAGCGCAACTGGATACTGGGACACTTTAGCCTTAAAGAGTGGATCTTTTATAGATTAAAAAGTCCTATTCACTGAGTGTGACTCAGATCGTTGTCCCACCAAATGAATAAGTATTTGTTTCTCTCCAGGGATAGGATATCTAAGAAACCATGACAAATCTTAGCATTATTGATGAATTTGTGCTGCTATGATTGTCTAGTGACCCGGATATCCAGACCATGCTCTTTGTGCTCTTCCTGGGGATTTACCTCCTGACCCTGATAGGGAACCCGACGATGATCCTGTTGATCAGGGCTGATTCTCACCTCCACATGCCCAGGTACTTCTTCCCTGGACATTTATCTTTCCTAGACATATGCTACTCTTTAGTCACTGTGCCCAAGATGCTGCAGAATTTCCTATCTCAGAAGAAAACCATTTCGGTGTGGGGCTGCATTACCCAGAGTTTCTTTTTCATGATTTCTGGAATCACTGAGAGCTGCTTGCTCTCTGCTACAGCCTATGACCGCTATGCTGCCATGTGTCACCCTCTGCTCTCCACCGTGGTCATGAATAGACCTCTCTGCACTGCAGTCGTTGGTACAGCATGGGTGATGGGGTTTCTGAACTCACTAGTGAATAATCGTTGTGTTCAGAACTTACAGTTCTATGGTCCCAATCTCATCTCCCATTTCAGTTGTGAACTGCCTTCACACTTCCCTCTGTCCTGCAGTGATACCACACCTAACACCATCCTGCTGGCTAGGTTTTTTGCATTTCTAGGACTTGTGACACTTCCCCTGATTCTTTTCTCTTACTCAAAAATTATTCTTGCCATTCTAAGTACCTCTTCCTCTAAAAGCCAAGGTGAAGCCTTCTCCACCTGCTACTCCCATCTCACCGTGGTGCTCTTGTTCTATGGGACGGCTCTATTCAGGTACATCAGCCCCTCTTCAGGACCAGTACTGTAGTGAGTTATCTCTATACGGTATGGTGTGATCACTTCCTTATTAAACCCTCTCATTTACAGCTTCAAGAACTAGGAGGTAAAGGCAGCTCTGCAGAGGATGCTGAGGCAGCAAATATGTGTCTCAGGGTAAGAAACCTCAACATGATGTTTGTTCTATAAGAGAACCAATCTACAAGGGCTGAGAACTTTGTAAGCTTAGAGCTCATGTATAACTTGATTTTTAATTAAATTCAACTGTTTTTATTTCTTATTCAAAGTTAAGTAACTTCCAAAAGATAAGCAATGTCAGAGAAGTATTTGGCCCATCCTGGGTTTTAGGGGAAAGGTTCACAGACATTAGCTCCTACCATAGCCTTTGGAAACTAATCCAGAAAGAATGACTTCACTACAGTTGAGGAGGCTGAACCAGAACAAAGACTCTGACAAGAACTAAGATTCTGAGCCCAGGACTTTTACCTGTGGAGTTACACAAAGGAACCCATTAGTAGAAGGGCACAGAACAAGTAAACTACACGCAGACAATGCTCCAGGATAAGACAGTTCAGCACCCTCCATTCACCTGACCTGGTGGCACCATAGGCATCAAATGGCATGTGTGCCTGCAAATAGTCAAAGAATAGTGAACACAAAGAATGAACATATTAAATGTCCATGAACAGGTGACTGGACAAAGAAAATGTGATATATACATACAATGGAGTATTATTCAGCTTTAAAACAAGAAGGCAATTCTACAGTGTGTGACAACATAGATTGAGGCCATTGTGTTAAGTGAGAGAAGCCAGTCGCAGGAGAAATACTGTGTAGCTCTACTTATATGAGATATCTAAAGCAAACTCACAGAAGCAGAAAGCAGAATGGTGGTTGCCAGGGACTAGGGGAAAGGGGGAACTGGGAAGTTGCTACTCATTGGGTATAGAGTTTCAGTCAAGAAGATAAAAATAGTTCTGAAGATCTTCTACACAGCAATATGCATATAGTTAACAATACTGTACAGTTAAAATTTGTTAAGAGGGTAAAATTTATGTTTTGTGTTTTTTACCACAATAAAAATAAATATATATATAAGAAGATTGAACATATTGTTACGCTAAAAATTGATTTTTCATTCTGCTACAGCCTCTTGCCTGAAGGCATACATTATAAAATGCAGCATTTGTATTTGATGTATAAACATTCTGTAAACAAAAAAAAGCAGAAGTAAATTAAAGCAAATTAAAACATCAAGAGAGCATTATTTTTATATTTATCTTAACATAAAGAAATATCAAGAAATACAATGATAAAATGGGCACACAGATATGTGTATACATTGTTGACCATGTTTTATTTTAGCTAAACCTTTCATAAATCAATCTAGTTATATGTATCAATGTTAAGAGTTATAACATGATCATACAGGTTTTAAAACACCACTGTTATTATAAGTGAAGAAGTTCTTACACCTTCCCCTAAATGAAGATGCACACTGTCCCACTAGTCATTGTAGCTACCCTGGCTAAATTCATCACTACACATATTCCACCACAGTATCACGAAATAATCTGTTCCTTAAAGATCAAACTGCGAGTGAGATCAGCAAAATGAAGAAATAGGAATACTCAATCGTTGTTCCCCCATAGAAACAGCGATGTAAAAATTATACATGAACCAAAATACCTTTATGAGAATTCCAGATTCCAAATAAGAAGTTTCAGCACCCCAGATAAGCACAAAAACCAAGAACAGCCACGCTGAAATGGGTAAGAAGAGCAATTTCACTTTAACTGCATTAGCCCCTCCCTGCAAACTGCACAGCCCAGGGCCAAGAGAGATCTCCTCAGCCAATGACTTCTCCCATGGTGGGGAAAAGAGATTAGAGTGTGCGCTCAGCCTCCGAGCCTTTCAGTGCACTCACTCCCCAAGGGTCCAGGTCCTGTCTCACCTCACACCAAGTGCTGAAGGAACTAGCATAGTCCAGATGCCTGGGGCAGCTAAGAACAAAGGAAAAGCAGAGGGTGGCTTCCTACAGCTAGCAAGGATCTTCAAGATTGGGAAAATGTGTAGAACTGAGGCTTCTCGCT
The DNA here is from genome assembly GCF_003676395.1 of Aethalodelphis obliquidens. Lineage (NCBI taxonomy): Eukaryota > Metazoa > Chordata > Mammalia > Artiodactyla > Delphinidae > Aethalodelphis > Aethalodelphis obliquidens. Next base: position 991,670 of record NW_020837952.1, on the reverse strand, counting down.
CAGAAGGGAGGCAGAGGAGTAGGGCATGCCTCCAATGTCTTTACCTTTCAGGGTCCTACCCACGGCACTAGCTTCTGTGTAGCCTCACATCAAGTGCTGACAGAACCAGCAAAGTTAGACACCAGAGGGAATGAGAGATTACAGCCTCCATTAAAAAAAAAAAAAAAGGCTGGTCATCTGGAGCAATTTAGAGTGTTTGCGTCTTCAAAAAATGCAGACATCAGCACAAAGCTACAAGGGACTCGACTGATCTTTCAGGAAAATATAACATAGTCAAAGGAGAAAAATAAATCTCTAGTAACTGACCCTAAAGAAATAGAGATCTATGAATTTGCTGACAAAATTCAAAACAATCTTCTAAAAGAAGCTCAGTGAGTTACAGTAGAACTCAGTCAATTAAGCGAATTCAGGAAAATGATATATGAACAAAATGAAAAACATCAATAAAAAGATAGAAACAATAAAAAGAACCACTCAGAAATACTGGAGATGAGAGCAGATTGGTGGTTGCCAGAAGTGGGGGATGGGGGTTGGATAAAATGGGTGATGGTGTCAAAAGGTACAAACTTCCAGTTATAAAATAACTCCTGGGGATGTAATGTACAGCATGACGAATATGTTAATACTCTATTGTATACTTGAAAGTTGCTAAGAGAGTAACCTTAAAAGTTCTCATCACAAGAGAAAAAAAAACGTAACTCTGTGTGGTGATGGATGCTAGCTAAACTTATTGCGGTGATCATTTTGCAGTATATACATATATCAACCATTATGTTGTACACCTAAAACGAACACAATGTTATATGTCAATATCTCAATTAAAAAAAAAACCTCACCATTTAAAAAATGACCATAAAGATACAGAAAAGGAGAAAAACTGGCAACAACACTATGGATTTTAAATGAGAGAGGAACAGTTGCTAAAATCCAGGTGGAATTTCAACCAACTGTTTCATTGATGATGGACTGAAAACATACTTTTAAACTACTTTTCATGAGCCCTTCCCTCTGAAACATGACAGATGTCAAAACCCAGGGAAAATTTGGCATCCCCTACCCACACTGTCTGCATTTAACTCCAGTATGCAGGTACTCTGCTGACCATAAACAAACACCTACTGAGGCAGAGAGAACTAAAGTTCTATTATTTACCTTCTCTTCCACCTCCTAATCTCATTAGCATCTATCTCTCCTTTAATTCAGAAACAAGTCCCAGAAACAACACAGCAGAAAGAGGGATTCTGTGGGTCAGAAATTGGAAAGGGCACAGTAAGGATGACTTTTATGTGCTTCACCCCATCTGGGCTTCAGCTAGGAGGAGTCAAAGGCTTGGGGTGACTCAACAGCTGGGAGGATGCTCCTTCAGTCACAGAATCTGACACATAGGCTGGGAGGACTTGATGACAGAGAATGCCCATCAGAGTGGTTTGGCTTCATCACTGCATGGTACCCTTTGGATAGTCAGACTTATGCATGGCATTCCTGGGCTCTGAGTATGAGAGTTCAAGAGAAGAAGGTAAAAGTAGCATGGACTTTTCTGGCCTTACCTAGGAAGTCATCCAGCATCACTTCTACTTCACTCTGATTACAAGTGAGTCTAAGCCCACTCAGATTTGAGGTCAAGAGCAGACCCACTAATCAGTGAGAATGTCAAAGGAGATACTGCATCATCTTTAGAAAATAGAATCTGCCATACCCCGTAAAAGAAACTAATAAAATAAAATAAAAATACTGGAGCTGAAGAGTGCAATGACTGCAGTGAAAAATTCAACAGCAGACTTAGAAAAAAAACAGAAGAAGCAATCAGTGAACTCAAAGACAGAGCATTTAAATTATACAGCCAGAGGATCAAAAAGGAAAAAGAATGAAAAAGGTGAAGAAAGCCTAAAGGGCTCAGGGAGCTCCATCAACTGAGCCAATGTACACATTTTAGGAGTCCTGAAAGAGAAGAGATAGAGAAAGGGGCAGAAAGCTTATTTAAGGAAATAATGGCTGAAAACTTCCCAGATGTGGAGAGAGAAATGGGCATCCACATTCAGGATGCCAAAGGATGTCAAATAGAAGAAACCAAGAAGTCTATACTGATACATTATAATCACATTTTCAAAGATAAAGAAAGAAATTTCAAAGCAGCAAGAGAAAAGCAACTCATCACATATAAGGGAACCCCATAAGGCTATCAGTGGATTTCTCAGCAGAAACCTCTCAATCCAGGAAAGATTGAGATGATATATTCAAAGTGCTGAAAGAAAAAAATTAACAACCAAGAATACTGTACCCAGTAAAACTGTTCCTTAGAAATAAAGGCAAGATAAAGTCTTCCAGAAAAACAAAAGAAGAAATAGAAAACCTTAACTGGCCAATATAAATAAAGAGATTATCAGAAAAAGTAAATAACCACATTAAAAAATGGGCAACAGAACTGAATAGACATTTTCCACAGAAAACATACAAATGGTCAACAAGTATATGAAAAAGTGCTAAATATCAGTAATCATCAGGGAAATGCAAATCAAAAACAGTGAGATATCACCTCAAACCTATTAGAATGACTATTACAAAAACAAACAAAAGATAAAAAGTGTTGTCAAGGATCTGGAGAAATTGGAACCATCTACTCTGTTGGTGGGAATGTAAATTGGTACAGTGGCTGTAGAAAACAGCACTTATATTAGGTGCATATTTGTTTATGATTGTTATATCTTCTTCTTGGATTGATCCCTTGATCATTATGTAGTGTCCTTCTTTGCCTCTTGTAATAGTCTTTATTTTAAAGTCTATTTTGACTGATATGAGAATTGCTACTCCAGCTTTCTTTTGATTTCCAATTGCATGGAATATCTTTTTCCATCCCCTCACTTTCAGTCTGTATGTGTCCCTAGGTCTGAAGTGGGTCTCTTGTAGACAGCAAATATATGCGTCTTGTTTTTGTATCCATTCAGCCAGTCTATGTCGTTTGGTTGGAGCATTAATGTAGAACAATGTTAACTCTCATTTGGGAAAAAGGTTTAGTTACCCATTATGTAGTAAAGTTAATTTGGCCCAAAATTGTACTATTAGGGATTTATCCTAGAGAAACTCATACACACTGTACCAAAATAAATGTACAAAAATGTTCATGGTAGCCATGTTTGTAATAACCAAATATAGGCAATAACTCATGGACACGTACAATAGAAATTAAAAGATAAATTTTGATATATCCATACTGTGAAGTGAATACAACCAAAGAAAATGAATAAACCTTTTCACATGAAGTAGCATGGATCAATCTTAGATACAATATTGAACAAAGAGACTTCCGGGAAGATGGCAGAAGAGTAAGACGCGGAGATCACCTTCCTCTCCACAGATACACCAGAAATACATCTACGCGTGGAACAACTCCTACAGAACACCTACTGAACGCTGGCAGAAGACCTCAGACCTCCCAAAAGGCAAGGAACCCCCCACGTACCTGGTTAGGGCAAAAGAAAAAACTAAACAGAGACAAAAGGATAGGGACGGGTCCTGCACCAGCGGGAGAGAGCTGTGAAGGAGGAAAAGTGTCCACACACTAGGAAGCCCCTTCGCGGGTGGAGACTTCGGGAGGCGGAGTGGGGGAGCTTGGGAGCCGCGGAGGAGAGCACAGCAACAGGGGTGCGGAGGGCAAAGCGGACAGATTCCAGCGCAGAGGATCGGGCCGACCGGCACTCACCAGCCGAGAGGCTTGTCTGCTCGCCCGCCGGGGCGGGCGGGACTGGGAGCTGAGGCTCCGGCTTTTGTCGGAGCGCCGGGAAAGGACTGAGGTTGGCGGCGTGAACACAGCCTGCAGGGCGTTGGTGCGCCGCGGCTGGCCGGGAGAGAGTCCGGGGAGGGGTCTGGACCTGCCGAAGAGGCAAGAGACTTTTACGTCCCTCTTTGTTTCCTGGTGCACGAGGAGAGGGGATTAAGAACGCTGCTTGAGAGAGCTCCAGGGACCGGCGCGAGCCGCGGCTAAGAGTGCGGAGCCCAGAGACGGACATGGGACGCTAAGGCCGCTGCTGCCGCCGCCAGGAGGCCTGTGTGCGAACACAGGTCACTAGCCACACGCCCTTCTGGGGAGCCTGTGCAGCCCGCCACTGCCAGGGTCCCGGGATCCAGGGACGGCTCCCCGGGAGAGCGCATGGCGCGCCTCAGGCTGCAGCGTCACGCCGGCCTCTGCCGCTGCAGGCCCGCCCCGCACTCCGTGACCCTCCCTACCCCCCGGCCTGCGTGAGCCAGAGCCTCCGAATCAGCGGCTCCTTTAACCTCGTCCTGTCTGAGCAAAGAACAGACGCCCTCCGGCGACCTACACGCACAGGCGGGGCCAAATCCAAAGCTGAGCCCCTGGGAACTGTCAGAACAAAGAAGAGAAAAGGAAATCTCTCCCAGCAGCCTCAGAAGCAGCAGATTAAAGCTCCACAATCAACTTGATATACCCTGCATCTGTGGAATACCTGAATAGACAACGAATCATCCCAAATTAAGGAGCCCTGTGGATGAAAGGCTCTTGGTGCTGCAGCCAGGACTCAGTGCTGTGCCTCTGAGGTGGGAGAGCCAACTTCAGGACACTGGTCCACAAGAGGCCTCCCAGCTGCACATAATATCAAACAGCAAAAATCTCCGAGAGATCTCCATCTCAACGCCAGCACCCAGCTTCACTCAACGACCAGCAAGCTACAGTGCTGGACATCCTATGCCAAACAACTAGCAAGACAGGAACACAACCCCACCCATTAGCAGAGAGGCTGCCCAAAATCATAGTAAGTCTACAGACACCCCAAAACACACCACCAGACGTGGACCTGCCCACCAGAAAGACAAGATCCAGCCTCATACACCAGAACACAGGCACTAGTACCCTCCACCAGGAAGCCTACACAACCCACTGAACCAACCTTAGCCACTGGGGACAGACACAAAAAACAACAGGAACTACGAACCTTCAGCCTGCAAAAAAGGAGACCACAAACACAGTAAGATAAGCAAAATGAAAAGACAGAAAAACACACAGCAGATGAAGGAGCAAGATAAAAACCCACCAGACCTAACAAATGAAGAGGAAATAGGCAGTCTACCTGAAAAAGAATTCAGAATAATGATAGTAAGGTTGATCCGAAATCTTGGAGATAGAATGGACAATAGAATGGACAAATTGCAAGAATCAGTTAACAAGGACCTAGAAGAACTAAAGATGAAGCAAGCAACGATGAACAACACAATAAATGAAATTAAAAGTACTCTAGATGGGATCAATAGCAGAATAACTGAGGCAGAAGAACGGATAAGTGACCTCGAAGATAAAATAGTGGAAATAACTACTGCAGAGCAGAATAAAGAAAAAAGAATGAAAAGAACTGAGGACAGTCTCAGAGACCTCTGGGACAACATTAAACGCACCAACATTCGAATTATAGGGGTTCCAGAAGAAGAAGAGAAAAAGAAAGGGACTGAGAAAATATTTGAAGAGATTATAGTTGAAAACTTCCCTAATATGGGAAAAGAAATCATTAATCAAGTCCAGGAAGCACAGAGAGTCCCATACAGGATAAATCCAAGGAGAAATACGCCAAGACACATATTAATCAAATTGTCAAAAATTAAATACAAAGAAAACATATTAAAAGCAGCAAGGGAAAAACAACAAATAACACACAAGGGAATCCCCATAAGGTTAACAGCTGATCTTTCAGCAGAAACTCTGCAAGCCAGAAGGGAGTGGCAGGACATATTGAAAGTGTTGAAGGAGAAAAACCTGCAACCAAGATTACTCTACCCAGCAAGGATCTCATTCAGATTTGATGGAGAAATTAAAACCTTTACAGACAAGCAAAAGCTGAGAGAGTTCAGCACCACCAAACCAGCTCTACAACAACTGCTAAAGGAACTTCTCTAGGCAAGAAACACAAAAGAAGGAAAGGACCTACAATAACGAACCCAAAACAATTAAGAAAATGGGAATAGGAACACACATATCGATAATTACCTTAAATGTAAATGGACTAAATGCTCCCACCAAAAGACACAGATTGGCTGAATGGATACAAAAACAAGACCCATATATTTGCTGTCTACAAGAAACCCACTTCAGACCTAGAGACACATACAGACTGAAAGTAAGGGGATGGAAAAAGGTATTTCATGCAAATGGAAACCAAAAGAAAGCTGGAGTAGCAATTCTCATATCAGACAAAATAGACTTTAAAACAAAGACTATTAGAAGAGACAAAGAAGGACACTACATAATGATCAAGGGATCGATCCAAGAGGAAGATATAACAATTGTAAATATTTATGCACCCAACATAGGTGCACCTCAATACATAAGGCAAATACTGACAACCATAAAAGGGGAAATCGACAGTAACACATTCATAGTAGGGGACTTTAACACCCCACTTTCACCAATGGACAGATCATCCAAAATGAAAATAAATAAGGAAACACAAGCTTTAAATGATACATTAAACGAGATGGAGTTAATTGATATTTATAGGACATTCCATCCAAAAACAACAGAATACACATTTTTCTCAAGTGCTCATGGAACATTCTCCAGGATAGATCATATCTTGGGTCACAAATCAAGCCTTGGTAAATTTAAGAAAATTGAAATTGTATCAAGTATCTTTTCTGACCACAACGCCATGAGACTAGATATCAATTACAGGAAAAGATCTGTAAAAAATACAAACACATGGAGGCTAAACAATACACTACTTAATAATGAAGTGATCACTGAAGAAATCAAAGAGGAAATCAAAAAATACCTAGAAACAAATGACAATGGAGACACAACGACCCAAAACTTGTGGGATGCAGCAAAAGCAGTTCTAAGGGGGAAGTTTATAGCGATACAAGCCCACCTTAAGAAGCAGGAAACATCTCGAATAAACAACCTAACCTTGCACCTCAAGCAATTAGAGAAAGAAGAACAAAAAAACCCCAAAGCTAGCAGAAGGAAAGAAATCATAAAAATCAGATCAGAAATAAATGAAAAAGAAATGAAGGAAACAATAGCAAAGATCAATAAAACTAAAAGCTGGTTCTTTGAGAAGATAAACAAAATAGATAAACCACTAGCCAGACTCATCAAGAAAAAAAGGGAGAAGACTCAAATCAATAGAATTAGAAATGAAAAAGGAGAGGTAACAACTGACACTGCAGAAATAAGAGAGATCATGAGAGATTACTACAAGCAACTCTATGCCAATAAAATGGACAATCTGGAAGAAATGGACAAATTCTTAGAAATGCACAACCTGCCAAGACTGAATCAGGAAGAAATAGAAAATATGAACAGACCAATCACAAGCACTGAAATTGAAACTGTGATTAAAAATCTTCCAACAAAGAAAAGCCCAGGACCAGATGGCTTCACAGGCGAATTCTATCAAACATTTAGAGAAGAGCTAACACCTATCCTTCTCAAACTCTTCCAAAATATAGCAGAGGGAGGAACACTCCCAAACTCCTTCTACGAGGCCACCATCACCTTGATACCAAAACCAGACAAGGATGTCACAAAGAAAGAAAACTACAGGCCAATATCACTGATGAACATAGATGCAAAAATCCTCAACAAAATACTAGCAAATAGAATCCAACAGCACATTAAAAGGATCATACACCATGATCAAGTGGGGTTTATTCCAGGAATGCAAGGATTCTTCAATATACGCAAATCTATCAATGTGATAAACCATATTAACAAACTGAAGGAGAAAAACCATAAGATCATCTCAATAGATGCAGAGAAAGCTTTTGACAAAATTCAACACCCATTTATGATAAAAACCCTGCAGAAAGTAGGCATAGAGGGAACTTTCCTCAACATAATAAAGGCCATATATGACAAGCCCACAGCAAACATCATCCTCAATGGTGAAAAACTGAAAGCATTTCCACTAAGATCAGGAACAAGACAAGGTTGCCCACTCTCACCACTATTATTCAACATAGTTTTGGAAGTTTTAGCCACAGCAATCAGAGAAGAAAAGGAAATAAAAGGAATCCAAATCGGAAAAGAAGAAGTAAAGCTGTCACTGTTTGCAGATGACATGATCCTATACATAGAGAACCCTAAAGATGCTACCGGAAAACTACTAGAGCTAATCAATGAATTTGGTAAAGTGGCAGGATACAAAATTAATGCACAGAAATCTCTGGCATTCCTATATAGTAATGATGAAAAATCTGAAAGTGAAATCAAGAAAACACTCCCATTTACCATTGCAACAAAAAGAATAAAATATCTAGGAATAAACCTACCTAAGGAGACAAAAGATCTGTATGCAGAAAATTATAAGACACTGATGAAAGAAATTAAAGATGATACAAATAGATGGAGAGATATACCATGTTCTTGGATTGGAAAAATCAACATTGTGAAAATGACTCTACTACCGAAAGCAATCTATAGATTCAATGCAATCCCTATCAAACTACCACTGGCATTTTTCACAGAACTAGAACAAAAAATTTTGCAATTTGTATGGAAACACAAAAGACCCCGAATAGCCAAAGCAATCTTGAGAACGAAAGAAGGAACTGGAGGAATCAGGCTCCCAGACTTCAGACTATACTACAAAGCTACAGTTATCAAAACGGTATGGTACTGGCACAAAAAACAGAAAGATAGATCAATGGAACAGGATAGAAAGCCCAGAGATAAACCCACGCACATATGGTCACCTTATCTTTGACAAAGGAGGCAGAAATGTACCGTGGAGAAAGGACAGCCTATTCAATAAGTGGTGCTGGGAAAACTGGACAGCTACATGTAAAAGTATGAAGTTAGATCACTCCCTAACACCATACACAAAAATAAGCTCAAAATGGATTAAAGACCTAAATGTAAGGCCAGAAACTATCAAACTCTTAGAGGAAAACATAGGCAGAACACTCTATGACATAAATCACAGCAAGATTCTTTCTGACCCACCTCCTAGAGTAATGGAAATAAAAACAAGAGTAAACAAATGGGACCTAATGAAACTTAAAAGCTTTTGCGCAGCAAAGGAAACCATAAAGAAGACCAAAAGACAACCCTCAGAATGGGAGAAAATATTTGCAAATGAAGCAACTGACAAAGGATTGATCTCCAAAATTTATAAGCAGCTCATGCAGCTTAATAACAAAAAAACAAACAACCCAATCCAAAAATGGGCAGAAGACCTAAATAGACATTTCTCCAAAGAAGATATACAGAGTGCCAACAAACACATGAGAGAATGCTCAACATCACTAATCATGAGAGAAATGCAAATCAAAACTACAATGAGATATCATCTCACACCAGTCAGAATGGCTATCATCAAAAAATCTAGAAACAATAAATGCTGGAGAGGGTGTGGAGAAAAGGGAACCCTCTTACACTGTTGGTGGGAATGTAAATTGATACAGCCACTGTGGAGAACAGTATGGAGGTTCCTTAAAAAGCTACAAATAGAACTACCATATGACCCAGCAATCCCACTACTGGGCATATACCCTGAGAAAACCATAATTCAAAAAGAGTCATGTACCAAAATGTTCATTGCAGCTCTATTTACAATAGCCCAGAGATGGAAACAACCTAAGTGTCCATCATCGGATGAATGGATAAAGAAGATGTGGCACATATATACAATGGAATATTACTCAGCCATAAAAAGAGACGAAATTGAGCTATTTGTAATGAGGTGGATAGACCTAGAGTCTGTCATACAGAGTGAAGTAAGTCAGAAAGAGAGAGACAAATACCGTATGCTAACACATATATATGGAATTTAAAAAAAAAAATGTCATGAAAAACCTAGGGGTGAAACAGGAATAAAGACACAGACTTACTAGAGAATGGACTTGAAGCTATGGGGAGGGGGAAGTGTAAACGGTGACAAAGCGATAAAGAGGCATGGACATATATACACTACCAAACGTAAGGTAGATAGCTAGTGGGAAGCAGCCGCATAGCACAGGGAGATCAGCTCGGTGCTTTGTGACCGCCTGGAGGGGTGGGATAGGGAGGGTGGGAGGGAGGGAGACGCAAGCGGGAAGAGATATGGGAATATATGTATATATATAACGGATTCATTTTGTTGTGAAGCTGAAACTAACATACCATTGTAAAGCAATTATACTCCAATAAAGATGTTAAAAAAAAAAAAAAAAAAAGAAAAAAAAATATTGAACAAAATGATACATAAAACATTATTCCATTCATATAAAGTTCAAATAAAGGCAAACAGGACTATATTATTTAGGGTTGCACGTATAAATGATAAAACTATTTAAAAAGTAAGGAAGTCAGTAAGAATGTTAGGGCAACCTGTATTATCACTAAGAGAAGAAGGAACAGGGTTCTTGTAGCAGAGTTGTGTACAGTCCCAGTGCTGGTAATGTACTGTCTCTTAACCTTTAAAATTTTTTCTTGTACAGTGGTCACATAGATCTGTGCTTTACAATTATTTGTTAAATTGTACATATATGTTGTGTGTACTTTTCAGTATATATGGCATATTTTACTTTCTTGAATAAACTGTAAACAACAAGATAAATGGTGAAATACTAAAATAATTTCTATTAAAACCAGATATTGGGCAGAGATGCCTGTTTTCTCCACTATTTCCTAACATTGTTTTGAAAGTTATAACTAATGTAATAGACATGAAGATGAAATACTTAGAATAATTATAAAATACCAAATTACTTATTTTGTATGCACATGATATGATTATATTCTTGGACTCAATAGGCTGAGGGTTGGGGGGAAGAATGAGAATTAATAAGAGAGATTAATTTGGCAACACAAAAAATAAATACACAAAAAATAGTCTTTCACTATCCTATTAATAATCAATTTGAACTGAAAATAGGAGAAAATCCATTCACATTAGCAACAAAATCATAAAATAACTAGTAATAAATTTAACCAAAACAGGTATAGAATTTGTATGACTAAAACTATATTTAGTGTCATAAAACAAGATCTGTATAAAAATTTCTGAAAACAAATGTTTGTAGAATTACTATCCTTTTGTTTAAGCTTGATCAAATACACCAGGAAAACCACCTGGACCTTGGGTTTCCTTCTGATTTATGGTTACAAATTCAATTTATTTAGTTGATATGGGACTACTGTGGTTTCCTATATTTTCTTGTAATTTGGTAATTTGTGTCTTTCAAAGAATCTGTCCACTTCAACTAAATTGTCAAATTCATTGGCATAAAATCATTTATAACATTCTCTTATTAGGTTTTAAGTCTGTGAAGGATCTGTAGTGATACACTCTTTTATTCCTGATACTGATAATTTGTCTTTTCTCTTTTTCTCTTAATCAATCTAATGGAGGTTTATTAACTTTACTGATTTTTTAAAAAAGTTTTTGGTTTAATTCATTTTCTTTATTGTTTCTTATTTTGTTGACTTCAACTTTGTTTCTTTATATTTATTTTCAGTCTACGTTGATTTTTTCTGACCTCTTAAGATGGATTTTAGACCTTTCTTCTTTTCTAATATAAGCATTTAATTTCCCTTTAAGTATTAATTTAGCTGTACCCCACAAATGCTGATGTTTTCATTTTCATTCAGTTAAAAAATAATTTACTATTTCCTTTGTGGTTTCTTCTTTGACCTCTGGGGTTATTTGAAAGTGTGTTGTTTGACATTTAACTATTTTGGGATTTTCCATATACTTTCAAATATTGATTTATAATTTAGTTCCATTGTGATCAATTTCCTTAATGGATAATCATAGTTCTAGCTTCAGACTGTTCCATGTGTATTCAGCTGTTGTTGAATGGAGTGTTCTATAAATGTCTACTAGATAAAGTTTGTGGTTATGTTATTCAAGTCTTCTATATCCTTACTGATTTTCTGTCTACTTTTTGTATTAATTAGTGAGAAAGGAGAGTTAAAATAAATTCACAAGTATCATTGAGAATTTGTCTATTTCTTCTTTCAATTCCATTAGTTTTTCCTTCATTATTTTGAAGCTCTGTTGTGTCTTCTTGGAAAATTGATTTTTTTATTATCATGAAGTGTCCTTATTTATCCCTAGTAGTATGGCTTGTTCTGAAGTATACTTTTCCCTATACTATGGCTTGTTCTGAAGTCTACTTTGCCCTAGATTTCTATAACGCCTTCACTTTCTCATAATTGTATATAATGTTATATCCTTTCCCATCCTTTTACTTTTAAACTAAGGCAAAGGCTGCCATTGCCAATAAGAGTGTGCACACATAGAGGGAAAAGAGCTGACTTGAACTCCAGACCTGCCTCTGACCAGGGCAGAAGCAACCTTTCCAGTGTATGTGTCCCTGCCTACATTTGGGAGGAGCAAAACTAGTTCCAGGGTGGAGACCACCAAAGCCTGTAGGAGAAAAACCAGCTTAATAGTGTAGCGCCAGGCACTGAGGCCCCAACCCAGCCTCTAACTAAGGCATATACACAGAGGAAAAAGTGAAACCAGCATAGAAGTGCAGTCCCTCAGGCCCCAGCCATAACCCAACCAAGGCAAAGACTACCATCACACCCAGGAGAAATACAACTGCTTCAGGGGTCCTGCTCCAGCACCTTGGGCCCCAAACCTGCCTCCAACAGGGTGGTAATAGCCATTAAGCATAGGAAAAGTCATGATCACACTTGGCTCTGGCTCTAGCCCTTCAAATCCATCCCTACTTCCCACCAAGGTGGTGGTTGCCAGCAGAACCCAGGGTAAGATGTGGCCCATGCTCACTTCATATCCAGCTCTCCTACCAAAGCCACTGGGCACATGCAGACTACCTAGGGATGCTCCCACACAAGGAAATGACTTCAAGACTGAGATAGGTAACTGCTTCACCTAATTTCATAAAGAAAGAGAAAGTTAAAAACAAGATGAGAAGACAAAGGAATATGTTTCAAACAAAAGAACAAGAAAAAAACCACCCTAATGAAACAAAGATAAGTAATTTACCTGATAAAGAGTTCAAAGCAATAGTAATAAGAATGCTAACTGAACTTGGGAAAAGAATAAATGAACACAGCAAGAATTCCTAAAAAGAACTAGAAAATATAAAAAAAGAGCCAGTCAGAGCTGAAGAATACAATAACTGAAATAAAAATTACACTAGAAGGAATTAACAGCAGCTTAATGATACAGAACACACAAGTGATCTGGAAGATAGAATAATGGAAACAACCTTATCAGAACAGCAAAAAGAAAAACACATTAAAAAAATAAGGATAGTTTAAGGGACCTCTATGACAATGTCAAACATACACGAAGAAGGAGAAGAGAGAGACAAAAGGGGGTAGAAAATGTATTTGATGAAATTACAGTTGAAAACTTCCTGAACCTAAAGAAAGAAATAGATGTCCAGGTACAGGAAGCAAAGAGAGTCCTAAACAAGATGAAACCAAAAAGACCCACACCAAGACATGTCATAATTAAAATGCCAAAAGTTAAAGAGATAATTTTAAAGGCAGCAAAAGAAAAACAAAGGGTCACATACAAGGGAACCCCTGTAAGGCTATCAGCTGATTTTTCTGCAGAAATTTTGCAGGCCAAAAGGGAGTGGAATAATATGTTTAATGTGCTGAAAGAGAAAAACCTACAATCTAGGATACTCTACCCAGCAAGGTTATCATTCAGAATTAAAGGAAAGATAAAGAGCTTCTCAGACAAGCAAGATCTAAAGAGTTAATCAAAACTAAACTGACCTTACAAAGTGTTTAAGGGTCTTCTTTAACTGAAATAGAAAAGACTACAACAAAAATAAGACATTATAGGAAAGGAAAAATTCCACATGTAAAGGCAAATATATGGTAAGGCTGTGGATCAACCACTTAAATAAGTTAGTACAAAGATTAAAAGACAAATTGTAAAATCAACTATAACTACAATAAACAGTTAAAGGATAGACACAAAGGTGTAAAACATGATATTGAAAACACAAAACATAGTGGGGGAGGGTAAAAATGTAGAGCTTTCAGAATGTGTTTGAACTGAAATAACAAGATTAAAACGAGTAGGTAAGCTATAATAGGTCAACATATATGAACTCTATGGTAACCACAAATCAAAAACCTCCAATAGATACATAAAAACTAGAGAGAAAAGAATACAAGCGTACCACTAAAGAAAATCATCAAACCACAAGGGAAGAGACTAAAAGAAGAAAAGAACAGAGGAGAACTACCAAAACAACTAGAAAACAAGTAACAAAATGTTAATAAGTACATACCTATCAATAATCACTTTAAATGTCAATGAACTAAATGCTCCAATCAAAAGAAACAGGATGGGTTGTTTGTATAAAAAACAAGACCCATCTATATGCTGCTATAAGAGACTTATTTCAGAGATAAAGACACAGAATGAAAGTGCAGGGATGGAAAAATATACTCCAAGCAAATGGAAACAGAAAGCTGGAGTAGCAATACTCATGTCAGGCAAAATAGACTTTAAAACGAAGTCTATAACAAAAGACAAAGAAGGGCATCATGTAATGATAAAGGCATCGATACAAAAAGAGGATATAACACTCATAAACAAATATGCACCTAATATAAGAGCACTTAAATATAAAACAAGTACTAACAGACATAAAGGGAGAAATTGAAAATAATACAATAATAAGAGGACACTTTAACACCCCACTTACATCAATGGACAGATCATCCAGACAGAAATCCACTAAGAAAACTATGGCCTTAAATGACACATTAGACCAGTTGGACTTAATAGATATCCACAGGGCATTCCATCAAAAAAAGGCAGAATAAAACAAACAAACAAAAAACAGCAGAATACATATTCTTTTCAAGTGCACATGGAACTTTCTCTGGGATACCTCACATGCTAGATCACAAAGCAAGTCTCAACAAATGTAATAGGATAGAAATTATATCAAGCACATTTTCCAACTATAATTGCATGAAACTAGAAATCAATCACAGGATGAAAAATGGAAAAAACACAAACAAGTGAAGACTAAACAACATGCTACTAAAAATCCAACGGGTCAACAAAGATATCAAAGAGGAAATTAGAAAATAGCTTGAGACAAATGAAAACAAAAATACAACTTTCCAAGTCTATGGGATGCAGTAAAAGCAGTTTAAGAGGGAAATTTATAGTGATATGGGCATACCTTAAGAAACAAGAAAAATCTCAAACAACTTAAACTACCACCTAAAGAAATTAGAAAAAAGAGAAAAAACAAAGCCCAAAGTCAGGGGAAGGAAGGAAATAATAAGGATCAGAGAGGAAATAAATAAAATAGAGACCAAAATAATAGAAAAGATTAATGAAACCAAGAGTTGGTTCTTTGGAAAGATAAACAAAATTGATAAGCCTTTAGCCAGGCTCATCAAGAAAAAAGAGAGGGCCCAAATAAAATAAGAAATGAAAGAGGAGAAATTACAACCAATATCACAGAGATACAAATACTACAAGCAATGTATTCATGTAGTATTCATGAGAAAATACTACAAACAATTACATGCCAACAAATTGGACATACTAGAAGGAATGGATAGATTCCTAGAAACATACAATCTTCCAAAACTTAACCAGGAAAAAACAGATAATCTGAACAGACTGATTACTAGTATTGAAATTGAATCAGAATGAAAAAAACTCCTAAGAAACAAAAGTCCAGGACCAGAGAGCTTCAAGGGGAAATATACCAAACATATAAAGAAGAGCTAATACCTATCCTTCTCAAACTATTCAAAAAAACTGGAGAGGACAGAATACTACCAAATTCATTCTATGAGTTCACCATTACCCTGATACCACAACCAGACAAAGACACTACCAAAAATAAAGAAAACTATAGGCCAATATCCATGATTAATATATATAAATCCTCAACAATATATTAGCAAGCTGAATTCAACAATATATAAAATGAATCGTACACCGTGATGAAGTGGGATTATTCCAAGGGTGCAAGGATGGTTTAATATTCACAAGTCAATCAATGTGATACACCACATTAACAAAGCAAAGGATAAAAATCACATGATCATATCAATTGACACAGAAAAAGCATTTGGCAAAATTCAACATCTCTAATGATAAAAAACCTCAACAAATTTGGTATAGAGGGAACATATCTCAACATAGCAAAGTCCATTTATGACAAAATCAAAGCTAGCATCATACTCAATGGTGAAAGCTGAAAGCTTTTCCTCTAAAATCAGGAACAAGACAATGATGCCCACTCTCACCATTTCTATTTAATATAGTATTGGAAGTCCTAGCCACAGCAATCAGACAAGAAAAAGGAATAAATGGCATCCAAGTTGGAAGGGAAGAAATAAAACTGTAACTATTTGCAGGTGACATGATGCTATATATAGAAAACCCTAAAATCTCTACCAAAAAAATTTAGAATAAATGAATTTAGGAAAGTTGCAGGATACAAAATTAATATACAGAAATCCATTGCTTCTCTATACACTAATAATGAGCTATCAAAAAGAGAAAGCAAAAAAACCCATTCAATATCACATCAAAAAGAATAAAATACCTAGGAATAAACTTAACCAAGGAGGTGAAAGACCTGTACTCTGAGAAATATAAGACATTGATGAAGGAAAGTGAAGATGATACAAATAAATGGAAAGACAGCCATGTTCATGAATTACAATTAGAAAAAGTAATATTGTTAAAATGGCCATACTACCCAAAACAATCTACAGATGTAATGCAATCCCTATCAAAATACCCAGGACGTTTTTCACAGAACAAGAACAAACAATCCTAAAATTTATAGGGAACCACAAAAGACCCTAAAATAGCCAAATCAATTTTGAGAAAGAAGAACAAAACTGGAGGAATCATGCCCCCTGACTTCAGATTATACTTCAAAGCTACAGTAATCAAAACAGTATGGTACTGGCACAAGCACAGACACATAGATCAATGGAACAGAATAGAAAGCCCAAAAATAAATCCATGCACTGCGGTAAATTAATCTATGACAAAGGTGGAAAAAACATACAATGGGAAAAAGACAGTCTCTTCAATAGCTGGTGCCAGGAAAACTGGACAGCTACATGTAAAAGAATGAAATTAGAACATTTTCTCATGCCATATACAAAAATAAACCCTCAATTTGGATTAAAGATCTAAATGTAAGACCAGAAACCATAAAACTCTTAGAGGAAAACATAGGCAGTACACTCTTTGACATAAGTCTTAGCAATATTTTTTATGGATCGGTCTCCTTAGGCAAGAAAAACAAAAGCAAAAATAAACAAACAAATGAGACCTGATTAAACTTAGAAGCTTAGAAAGCATCAACAAAACAAAAGGACAACCTACCGAATTTGGAGAAAATATTTACATTGGTATGTCTGATAAGGGGCAATATCTAAAACATGTAAAAAGCTCATACAACTCAATATCAAAAGACCAACCTGATTAAAAATGGGTAGATTGCCTGAATAGACATTTTTCCAAAGAAGAGATACAGGTGGCCAACAGGCACATGCAAACATGCTCAACATCACTAATAATCAGGGAACTGCAAATCAAAACCACACTGGGTTATTACCTCACACCTGTCAGAATGGCTATCAGCAAAAAGACAACAAATAATAAATGTTGGCCAGAATGTGGAGAAAAGGGAGCCCTAGTACACTGTTGGTGGGAATGTACATTGGTACAGCCCCTGTGGAAAACAATATGGAGTTTCCTCAAAAATAAAAATAGAACTATCATATTATTCAGCAACTCCACTCCTGGTTATATATCCAAAGAAAATGAGAAAACACTAATTGGAAAAGATATATGCACCCCAATGTTTATAGCAGCATTATTCACAATAGCCAAGATATGGAAGCAATCTAAGTGTCCACCAACAGATGAATGGATAAAGAAGCTGTGATTATATATATATATATATATATATATATATAAAATCATACATACACACACACACACAAACACACACACACACACACACACACACACACACACACACACAATGGCATATTACTCAGCCATAAAAACGAGCATGAAAATTTGCCATTTGCAACAACATGGATGGACCGGAAGAGTATTATGCTTGGTGACATAAGGCAGACAGAAAGACAAATACTGTATGTTTTCACTTATATGTGGAATGTTAAAAATAAAACAAGTGAATGAATATAACAACACAGAAACATACTCAGAGGTACAGAGAACAAACTAGTGGTTACCAGTGAGGAGAGGGGTGAGGGGAGAGGCAAGATAGGGGAAAGGGATTAAGAGGTACAAACTAGTAGGTATAAACTAAATAAGAAAGGCAAATATATTGTACAGCACAGGGAGTATAGCCAATATATTATATTTACTTTAAATGGGGTAAAATCTATAAAAATATTAAATCACTGCTGTACACCTGAAACTAATATAATATTGTAAATCAACTATACTTCAATTTAAAAAAAGACAACAAATAACTAAGTTAAGAAACTATACTATGTCAATGAGAAATCTGCTTAGAGTAAGTTTGTGCACTATAAAATAATGGCAATTTGAGATTACACCACTTTGAAGCCATCTGCCTGTAACATGATATTTCACAAGTGCTAGAATTCCCTGGTGATCCTGTGGCTAGGACTCCGTGCTTCCACTGCAGGGGGCCTGGGTTCGACCCCTGGTCAGGGAACTAAGATTTTGCAAGCCTCACAGCATGGCCAAAAAAAAAAACCAAGTGCTGTCTTGACCCAGTCTTCCTGCCATGACTGAAACCCTCTATTCCACTTAACCTGCAATTTGTCAAATCCCCATCCCAACTACTTCCCTTATCAGGCTCTAACATTACTGGGTTATTTCTTTTTCTTTATTTTTTTGGCTGTGTCAGGTCTTAGTTGCGGCCTGAGTGGTCTTCGTTGCAGCCTGCGGGATCTTTGTTGTGGCTCGCGGGCTTCTCTCTAGTTATGGCCTGCAGGTTTTCTCTCTCTAGTTGTGACGCATGGGCTCCAGAGTGCATGGGCTCTGTAGTTTGTGGCATGCAGGCTCCAGAGCACGTGGGCTCTGTAGTTTGTGGCACGCAGGCTCTCTCGTTGAGGCGTACGAGCTCAGTAGTTGTGGCACGCTGGCTTAGTTGCCCCACGGCATGCGGGATCTTAGTTCCCCGACCAGGGATGAACCCGCATCACCTGCATTGGAAGGCGGATTCTCTACCACTGGACCACCAGGGAAGTGCCCACTCTTGGGTTATAATACATATATACCCAACTGCCAGAGGCCCCCTTCTCCATACCTATACCGAGGGACAGCCCCTTCTTTCTTAGGCCTGAAGAATTATTCAAAATACCCAATACCCTAGAAGCCTATGAAACCTAGCTACTCCTGTTTGCCATACATAAGCATTTCCTGCAGTTCCAGCTTACTGTTACCTATCCCTGGGTGCAAATTCCTGTGTGGCCCTGTGTGACAGCCTTGTCTAGTTTGGAGCTATAAGTAACAAAGAGTTCTGCCTTTCATCTATCTGTCTTTGAGTTGTGTCCCATCATCAAAAAAACTTTAAATCTTATAAAACATCTAGTCTTACCCTGACTGCAACACCAGCTGTCACTAACTGACAGCTGCCTGTACTTGGTTCACTATTTACACTGACTACAAATTATTTCTGCCAAGTAGTGCCAATTGCCAACTTCTTGCCTTTAAATAGTGCTTTATAAGTTTTATACCATATGCCTATATTTTTCCTTAATTTAGTCCTCACAACAGCTTTTAAGGAAAAAATGGCATGATATTACACCAATTTGATTGATGAGGTTAAGGCTCTAATCTGTCACTCAGAGGCAAAGCCAGAACTAAAAACAAATCTTCTGGTTCTTAGTTTAGTGCTATTTCTAGCACAACTTTGTGCCCACCATTCAATTTAGCACTATCTTTTAAATTAAAATTTTCCTATTTAAAGAGTACACAAGAAACTGTTAACTCCTTGTAAGGCCACTCCTTTCCTCCCCCTCAATATCAAGGACAATAGGACTTAAGGGTAAGCCACAGAACTCCCTAAGCCTTGACACCATCACCACCATTGCCAAGCATGATTTAAGGGACCTCGGAACTCTGGCACTTCTGGAAAGACAGCCCCTCTAGCCTTAACTCTGTCCACAATAGGATTGGAAGAGGGTCCCCAAGTGCAGCACACTTCTAATGAGATCCTCATTCTACCACACACACCTCATCTACTCACTCCCAGCCAACCCTTATACCTTACCTCACCACTGACAAGATGACTAGACCAGTCCCAAGAAGGGGGCTATAATTAGAACTGATTATCCACCTACCCCTGAGAGTACTAATCCCCTCATGTCCTATATCTCTGCTTACAACACAAGAATCCTTGGCCTCCAGATCATTCCTCATCATAGAGATTCTTACCCTATCATAGTCCTCTACACTGCCTAATTTGAATTAGACTCTGACCCCCCAAATAACATCTAACTCCTTCCACTGTGACCTCTGGAATTCAGGATTTGTCATCAGTAAAATCAAGTAAATATTCCCTTTGCTCTTCATTGCTGCCTCAAGTACCACTTTCCTCCTTCCTCCCTAAATAATGTCCTGATCCTTTGAGACATCAAGCCATACCACACACTACCCTTCCTTGTTATTATCACCTACCATAGTCCTGGTCATTCTCCTTCTTTCATTAAAGACTCCCTCAACTAGCTTGCTATCTCACTCTCCATAACCCCATCATCATTCCTGGTAATATCCATGTGGACGATCCATCTTATGGCCTGGGTTCAACTGCACAAGTATGATCATTAAAATACTGAAACATTTTCATAGCCACTAGTGCCTCCAAGACCCTGCATAGCACGATAGCCTACATTCATTTTGATGGATCCATGCCTACCCCTAGTACTGGCAGTTAAATATTTTGATTACTATCCCTGCTAATACCAAGCCTCCCAGTTCTTTGACTTTTTCTTACCTTAAATGATCTTGTCTACCACCTCAGTCACCCACTTTCACAATCATATCCTATATCTAGTTAGTACCAACAACTGCAACCCCCATCCTAATCTCCAGTTAAAGCATCCTACTCTGCCACCTACACCTTCAGCTTCAACCAATTTGTCTACCTCACTGTGACTCAGGAATAAAATTTATCTTTCATCCCATCTTTGCTCTGTCCCACGCTACTGAAGTCTTCTTTTCACCCATTATGCAGCTTCAATTCCTAAGTCTTATCATTTACTCTATTCTTACTATGTATTAAATTGTCTATTTTGTCAACTGAAAAAAAGTGCACAATGTGAAAGTTGCGAGTTAAGTTTTATTTGGGGCAAAATGAGGACTATAGCCTGGGAGACAGCCGCTCAGATAGCTCTGAGGAATTGCTTCGAAGAGGTGTGTGTGGGGGAGGTCAGTATATATGTGATTTTGCTGAAGGGCGATACGTGCAATCAAGCACACATTTTGGCAGAAGGTTACTGCTGGTCACAAGAAGGTTGCTGATAGTCACAAGGAGTAGATGTCTCCATTAATGATTTTAGTGCTTTCCTAGATATGAGAAGATGCAAAAAATTGGGCTCATTAAAACCTTCTCCTAAAAATATCTATCTGAAGGCCTGTTCTGTCAGTTTTTCCCAGAGCACAGAGTGCCTCATTCCTGACCTCCACCCTGAACTCCTTTTAGGGTGTGTTGAAGGTCAGCAACTACAGTGGCTAGTGACCTAATCCTTGTAGAGGCAGATGGCGAGTGACAATTTTTTTTTTTTTTTTTTTTTTGCAGTATGTGGGCCTCTCACTGCTGTGGCCTCTCCCGTTGCGGAGCACAGGCTCCGGACGCGCAGGCTCAGTGGCCATGGCTCACGGGCCCAGCCACTCCGCGGCATGTGGGATCTTCCCAGACCGGGGCACAAACCCATGTCCCCTGCATCGGCAAGCGGACTCTCAACCACTGCGCCACCAGGGAAGCCCAACGAGTGACAATTTTAAGGTGGCAATTTACATCATCTCATTTACTCTTCACAACAACCCTACAAAGTAGGTATAATGATTTTCATTTTATTAATTAGGAAACAGGTATATCTACATAAATCTGCCCAGGATTATAAAAATAAAAAGTGAGATTCTACGATTTTAAATGTCTGAACCACTATTTCCTTAAAAATAAACTAGGGATAAAGATAATTTATCTATCTCCCTGAGTTGTGAAGATCACATGTACAAAAAAGCATTTTGTAAATTGTGAAGTGCTCTACAAATACCAGTTTTAATTATCGACTACTGACTAGGGGACCCTTACCCTTTCTTTCCACAGGAATCCTAACCTGACACTTCCCTCAACCTTCCTCTTTCTTTTATAGTCCTAGACATAGTGGACACAAACAGCTGCACTGCCCTGTTGGTAGAAAACTCATCTCTGACATCAAGCTTCAAAACTTTGAATGGAAGAAAAGCAGTGTTATAAATGGTGATTAGACTCTAATTAGCAACTGGAGGTATGGTTTATTATAGCGGAAAAGGTTTTTGTAAGCCAAGCTGCTAATTCATTGCAATCAACTGACTAATAAAGAAACTCTTATAACACAATCCTAAACTGGTGAACACCTGCATTATATGTTTTTATTCAAACCACAGCAGAACAAGAGTTCAGAAATGAAGGAGCTAAGGCTGACAGGCAAGAGACTGAGTCTCTTAAGGTCTTTTGAAGTCCAAAGGAGAACTTGGAACCTTAAATGATTGTGACCTCTCCCTGAGCCCCAGGAAGAACACAGCTGTGTCCTGAGGAACTGTACTGCACACACTAGAATCTGGCTTTGGGTCCAACTCATCCCATTCGGTCGTTCTGAACTCTATCAACAGGGCAGCCCTGGATGACCAAGTTTCCTTAGAATGATATAATTGGACCCACCAGGTATATCACTTCCTTATAACACTAAATATAGTGACTCTCTATTACTTGATATGGCAAATTAAAAATCCTTGACCCACTATTCTAACCTTTCTATCCATTTCCCCATTTCTTCTCTACTCTAGATAGGCATGTCCACACCTGTGTGTTCTTCACCCCACAGCAGGTACACTTCTGCCTTCTGATTCTACCCAAGATGCTGTTCCTACATTTTGCCCTCAAAGCTGATCTTGAAACTCTTCCACCAGAAAGTCTTAAAAAGATGGAATCACCTGCCTGCTACTCACTGCATATTTAATTACCCCACCTTACACAGGAGTTTGGACTTGTCCATATATTACTGTGAAAGGTAAAGTACCACTCTGGTGACAGGTGCACCAGATTATAAGTCTAAGGCCAGGGTTCAAGTCCTAATTTTGCCTTTTGGCTCACTGGATGCTCCTAAACCCACGCTCAGATAATATCTGCAGTTTGCTGATTGAAAGCTAAAGAGATGGCACATTAAAGCTAATAAGCTAAATATAAAGGTATTTTATATTTTTTTCCCTGTGATGTTAAAAAACAAAGTTCTGGCATAAAGTAGATGTTTATTAAATATTAATGACCCATTATTGGGCCATCAGGCCAAAGATGACTATTTTGCCTCCTTTTTCTTTCCTCTTTTGATATAATCTGCCAGCTCTCCCCAAATCTCTCTTTCAAGTAAAGACAGCTTGGTTATTTAATTTAATTATATGTGTGACAGAGGCAATGCTAATTGTTCATCAAACCCCATTTCCTTTTCTACTGGGGTGCACACACTGTACAGCCACCCTGCAGTTAGGTGGAACCATATGAGCATGCACCTTAGTCATGAATTCTGGCTAAGGAAATGTGTGAAAATGATGGAGAGCACTTCCAGGGCTTGTCCCTGATATCTCCAATAAGTCAGCCACAGCTTTCCTCCTTTATCTGAGGCCCACAGATTGGATGATTCCAAGGCAACAGGGGATGGTAGAACCACAAGATAGAAGAAACCTGGTCTTTCCATGATTGCAAGGAGCAGACACCCCACCCACTGGCTCCAACAAGCCTGCTACACACTGTGACTTATGTGAAACATAAGCTTTTATTATGTTAAACCATTGAGACACTGGTATTGTTAACATACCCAGATTAACATACCTTGTATTTCTCACCTGTGGAAACATAAATGCAAAGAACCCCTGGACTTAGTTCCAGGACCTGAGATACAAATCCTGGCTTAACACCTCCCCCAAATACCCTATGATCTGCTCTACAACATGGTCTATACCCTTCCTCAACTGCATGTCTAGCACATTCTCCTCTTTTTTTTTTTTTTTTCTGGTACGCGGGCCTCTCACTGTTGTGGCCTCTCCTGTTGCGGAGCACAGGCTCCAGAGGCGCAGGCTCAGCTGCCATGGATCACAGGCCCAGCCGCTCCGTGGCATGTGGGATCTTCCCGGACCGGGGCACGAACCTGTCTCCCCTGCATTGGACTCTCAACCACTGCGCCACCAGGGAAGCCCACATTCTCCTCTTTTTCATTAATGGAGACCTCCCCACTCTTCTCTCCCTCAAGACTTCTGTCAGGCCTATCTCTGACCTCCCACCCATACATGTTTACTTCTTTGCTCCTAGTGCAAAGTATATTCCTCTACTTCAGCATTTGTCACATTTTATTGCAAATATTTGTTGACATGTGTTTCCACAGACTGAGTTCTTGAATCCACAGACAGACAATTCCTTTGGGACCTTTGACTTCCAGGATTTAGTTACAGTGCCTGGCACATAGCAAAAAATAAATATATATTAAAGGAATGTTTGTCACCTATGACCTTAAGTGAGTCACTTATTTTTTAAGTCTATAAAATAAAATTGTACAGAATTGTTCAGATGATGAAGTAATGAATGTGATTTGTAGATTATAAACAGATTCTAACAGTAATCTGTTTATTCTGTTTTGTAGGCCCTTTCTCATCTTTTCCAGTCAAATCTGTCTAATGCTTCGAGGTAGCTTTGTCCAGTAGAAATAAAATGTAAGCGGCAAATATAAACACCTTAGTACCCATAATTTTAAAAGTTGAAAGAAAGAATCAACATTGTGAAAATGACTCTACTACCCAAAGCAATCTACAAATTCAATGCAATCCCTATCAAACTACCACTGTCATTTTTCACAGAACTAGAACAAAAAATTTCACAATTTGTATGGAAACACAAAAGACCCCGAATAGACAAAGCAATCTTGAGAACGAAAAACCTAGCTGGAGGAATCAGGCTCCCTGACTTCAGACTACACTACAAAGCTACAGTAATCAAGACAGTATGGTACTGGCACAAAAACAGAAAGATCAATGGAACAGAATAGAATGCCCAGAGATAAACCCACGCACATATGGTCACCTTATCTTTGATAAAGGAGGCACGAATGTACAGTGGAGAAAGGACAGCCTCTTCAATAAGTGGTGCTGGGAAAACTGGACAGGTACATGTAAAAGTATGAGATTACCCAATAAAGATGTTAAAAAAAAAAAGTATGAGATTAGATCACTCCCTAACACCATACACAAAAATAAGCTCAAAATGGATTAAAGACCTAAATGTAAGGCCAGAAACTATCAAACTCTTAGAGGAAAACATAGGCAGAACACTCTATGACATAAATCACAGCAAAGATCCTTTTTGACCCACCTCCTCCTACAGAAATGGAAATAAAAACAAAAATAAACAATGAAACGTATGAAGCTTAATGAAACGTAAAAGCTTTTGCACAGCAAAGGAAACCATAAACAAGACCAAAAGACAGCCCTCAGAATGGGAGAAAATATTTTCAAATGAAGCAACTGACAAAGGATTAATTTCCAAAATTTACAAGCAGCTCATGCAGCTCAATAACAAAAAAACAAACAACCCAATCCAAAAATGGGCAGGAGACCTAAATAGACATTTCTCCAAAGAAGATATACAGACTGCCAACAAACACATGAAAGAATGCTCAACATCATTAATCATTAGAGAAATGCAAATCAAAACTACAATGAGATACATCTCACACCAGTCAGAATGGCCATCATCAAAAAATCTAGAAACAATAAATGCTGGATAGGGTGTGGAGAAAAGGGAACACTTCTGCACTGCTGGTGGGAATGTGAATTGATACAACCACTATGGAGAACAGTATGGAGGTTCCTTAAAAAGCTACAAATAGAACTACCATATGACCCAGCAATCCCATTACTGGGCATATACCCTGAGAAAACCATAATTCAGAAAGAGTCATGTACCAAAATGTTCATTGCAGCTCTATTTACAATAGCCCAGAGATGGAAACAACCTAAGTGCCCATCATCAGATGAATGGATAAAGAAGATGTGGCACATATATACAATGGAATATTACTCAGCCATAAAAAGAAATGAAATCGAGCTATTTGTAATGAGGTGGATAGACCCAGAGTCTGTCACACAGAGTGAAGTAAGTCAGAAAGAGAAAGACAAATACCGTATGTTAACACATATATATGGAATTTAAGGAAAAAAATGTCATGAAAAACCTAGGGGTAAGACAGGAATAAAGACACAGACGTACTGGAGAACGGACTTGAGGATATGGGGAGGTGGAAGGGTGAGCTGTGACAAAGCGCGAGAGAGGCATGGACATATATACAGTACCAAACGTAAGGTAGATAGCTAGTGGGAAGCAGCCGCATGGCACAGGGATATCGGCTCGATGCTTTGTGACCGCCTGGAGGGGTGGGATAGGGAGGGTGGGAGGGAGGGAGATGCAAGAGGGAAGAGATATGGGAACATATGTATATGTATAACTGATTCACTTTGTTATAAAGCAGAAATTAACACACCATTGTAAAGCAATTATACCCCAGTAAAGATGTTAAAAAAATAAAGTATTAAAAAAAAAAGTTGAAAGAAGTAGGTGAAGTGAATATCAACAATACATTTTAGCCGAACATATTCAAAATATTGCTTATTAGCTATTGTACATTTTGTTAATTAAGTCTTCTAAATCTGGTGTGTATGTTACAACACACCTCAATCCGGAGGCTGGTGGCTCCCGCAAATTGGACAATGCAGGCGCAAGGCCGACTTCAGACACACGTCTTGGTGAAGTCAACCTCGTTCAGAATTAGTGACTCCTCCTCAACGCTCTCTCCAGCCCCTTATCATCACCCTGGCTATCCTGAAACCTAGAAGGTGAGCTCCTTGAGGAATTCCAGACCGTTGTCTCGAGAAATCTCTCTCACATCGATCGTTGGCATGTGAGGATAGGTTGTTAAATGTCGAGGTAATTAATGAACCTGTGTGCAAAGGACCCCACGGGAGGCCGCGTGGCCAGGACGGAAGATGGTCAGTCAGGGAGAGGGCGGGGTCGAGCCGCCAAGGTCGGCCGGGATCCTGGCGCCTGGGCCCACGGCGTCCAGGGGCGTCGGGCGCCGAGATGCGGGTCCGGGCCGCCTGGGGGCCCTGGAGGCGCAGCCCGTCCCCCGCCCCGGCCCCCACGCCCCTCGGCGCCGCCGCGGCCGCCGAGCCCCGGAAGCGGGCGGGGATTTCCTGTGCCCGCCCCGCCCGCGCCCGCTGGGCCGCCGTCTCCGCCTGTCGCTGGCTCCGCGGCCGCCGGCTCCGAGGAAGCGAGGGCAGAGGGGAGGGGCAGGCGGCGTCCGGGAGGGAGGCACCGGGCCACAGGCCAAGACGACCGGGGTGAGTGGGGCCGGGCGGAGGGAGTCGCGGCTGGAGGGAGGGACGCCTGGCTTCCCGGGGCGGTGAGTGGGGCCGGTCACCCGTGGGGGCGGGGAGGAGGGTCGTCGCGGCCTCTGGGTCGCTGCCATTCTGGGGGGATGTGGGTCGGCCACACTGACACTCTGTGCTCGCCCCTCCCGTCTCCCCGTCCCCCCATCGTCGCTGTCAGGCCCCGCGGGTTCGCACCGCTGTCACCGCTCGCAGGTTACCCCGCGGCTCCTTTTTCTTCACTTGCTCATGCCCCAGTTCACGAGAAACCTGTTTTCTGACCTCACTTCCCCTGCTCCAGCTCTGCCTCTCTCGGGTTCTCTGAAATCTGACCCTCTCCAGGGGCACTGTGACAAGGAGGGCAGAAGCAACCTTACTCTGGAGCGGGCGCCCGTCCCGCCCACACCCCGCCCGGGACAGGGGCCAGGCTTCTCTGACAGCGCGACTGTCCCTGTGTCCTTGGACTACTCATTTCGGTAGCATGGCCCTTTCTCTATCCAACAACACTTGCTGCAGAAACCAACTTCTGCAGGTGCTATGCCCCCCAGATATGTGAGGAAAAGGGGGAAGTGAAAGTCTTAGAACCCCGACTCCAGTAGGCCTGGGATCATCCTGGAGCCAGGAGAAACCAGGTTAGGGCTGACACCTTAACTGCCCAGATGCTGGCTCTGAGAGAGCAAATATTTTAGCAAATGCAGTTTGAGGACAAGTACCTGCCCCCTCCTTTGCTGATATTTCTGCTAGCACTTCCACAGGTTTTCTGTCAGTGGTCTGGAGAGGCTCACATCTGGCCTGTGAAAGAGGCTTCCTATCAAGGGACTCTGCTGCTGGAGAGATGGAGAAGTGGGTCTCAGAGGTGTCCAGATATTTACCTAGAGGTAAAGTCCTGAAAGAGGACTTTCAAACGGAGCTAGAGAATGAGGAAGACATCTGGTGAAGAGAGGGAATCCATGCTTTACATGTTAAAAGTTAAGTGAATACAGGGGCTGGAATTCAGAGGAAAAAGCTAAAATGGAACTTTTCCTTTATTGCTTTATTGGGAATTGTCCTTTCTCATGAGAATTCTCTGAAAAGGAAACCTTGTAAGCTGGGAATCAGTCCAGGATGCTCCCATGAGGCCCTGAGACATCTCTGGACTTCTGAGATGAAAGGGAAATTTGTTCCCTTTCTGTGCATTGAGCTTAGAGTTCCCACCTACCTCTTTTGTCGAAGACAAATAGGCAAGAAAATAAACAACTTGACAGTTGTCATTACCAATCCTGGGCTCCTGGATTCTTGCAAATGTTTTTGGATGGATATGAGTGAGCCAGAACAGTTACCAAGGTTCTGACCTGTTTTTGGAAGACTTTCACTGGCTCTGACTGCTTGGGCATTGAGTAAGAATCACAAAAATATGACGTTGCCAAGCAAAAAGGGACTCTTCACAGTCTCATAGACTATTTCCCTGCTGTAAGGCAGGGAGACCGCTATCACAACACAACCTGTCCTGCTCCTAAGATGTCCAGAGCAAAAAGCCTTCAACCAGGTCCTATGCACTGCAGGATTATTAGGAATGTTTTTTTAATCTAACCTAAATCTCTTCTCTTGCAATCAAGAGAAGAGATCTACATAGAGATAGAAAACATCTCTTTTCATTCATTGGCAGCATCATTCATCAGCCTTCTTCCCTAGTCAAGAGAAGACTATGTCCACTGTTTTGAACTTTCCCCCAGTGTACATATTTCCCATCCCTTTCTTCACTTTTGTTTCTTCTGATGGAACACACTCTGGCTTGACCATACGCTTCTTTAAAATTGAGTACATTTTTATAATGAGATCTGACTGGTTCTATCCTGTGTCTCAGGTTCTTTCCTGTGTCTTAAATCACAGGGCTGTTAATTCACCCCAGGGTCATGTTAGCAGCACCTGCTTCCCCTTTTCTACCTAGTCCAAACCCTTTCTTTTTTTCTTTTCCCAATCACACATTAGCTCCTCACTGACCAACAGTTTCTCTTATCTTTTAGGGTTGCTTTAGAGTCTTATACTTGCTTTCCAAGTTATTGATCTTTCTACCATATTTACTACCAGTTCTCATTTTCTGCAACAGAGTGACAAGTTATATGTCTGTTTGTTGAGGCTTGTCCTAAGTAAGGCACCATTTGGTACAGCCTCATAAAAAATACACCCTTTGACTAGGATTTCTACCTATAGTAATCATTTCATTCTAAACTAACTGATGAGAATGGGATTTGTGGCAGAAAATCTTATGTGTAATTACATCTGTTTTTGTTGAGTGCAAGTCTGTTTGCATCCTGTCCTGCATATTTCCAGATTGCTTACATTCAGTGGTTGAAATTTCCAGTTAAGTATTTTCAGTTGTTGAAATTAATTGATAGCTTTTGAATTTCCAGAATTGTTCTTTTTTTTTAAAATGAAGTTCTTCCAGCCCCAAAATAACCATTTGTGACTTTGCTATGTAGCACCTGCTCTTTTCTGGCTCAGCTTCTATTGATTGGAACACATCAAGCTTTTAAAGTTCATCTTTCATCAAGCTCCTCCTATCCAGTGTCATCTTTTATCCCTGGGCTGTTCTCCATAACTCCCTTAGGAATATCACCCCTTTCCATTTTCATGGGCATAACTGATATGAATTTGTTCCAGGTCACAATTTGGGTTTGTAGCAAAGATGCTTTCAGAACAGACTGCAGCCTTGGGGACAGGATGGGAGTCAATGAGTGTTCAGCTGGATGGAGCAGAGCCCCAGGTGGAAAGGGGAAGCCAGGAAGAGGGGCCATGGAGGACTGCACCAGGGCCACTGGAGCACCTGTGCTGTGACCTTGAAGAGGAGCCACAGTCGCTTCAGGAGAAGGGTGAGAGCCCGGAGGGGGTGTGTGTGGGAAGCACAGTGCAGAGAATAGTCTTCTAATCTCTGTTGAAAAAGTAGAGTTAAAAATCCCCAAATCGCCATGGATTGACTGCACAGCATAGTCAGTACCAGGACTAGGTCACAGAAATATAAGGAACTTCTGGACTCTGGTCACAGAAATACTAATATAATGAACACCTGGATTCTGCAAGCCATGTAACTGGGCTTCTCCCGTTTCTTGCATAATCACTCCCTCCACGTGCTACATGGTTAGTGGTAACAAATATGGGAGACAAAGGAAGTGACAGAAACACTGACTGCTGTTGGAAAACACACTCAGTAAAATGCACTTTACAAGATGAAAATTACATTCAAATAATATAAGTTCAAACCACAGCTAGTCGAGTAGAAATGGATGAGATAAATACTCTACTAACAACCACTCAGTACCCTTTCAGGATATTTTGAGGGAGGGTCTTTTCTACTACATTTATGCATTGGAGTCTTACCAATGGGTATAAATATAGAAAAAAAAAGTGACCCTTAAGCCCCTCTAAAATAGGGCCCAGGCTCTAACTGGGAAAGATGGATGCTCCATGTCTAATGGTTCCTCTCTCCCCTCACCAGCTCAGTCGGCTCCCTGGGTTCCTGCCATTCCCCAGGAAGGGAGCACTGGAGATTGGGAGATGGCAGCTGCACTGCTTGCAGCTGGATCACAGGTGGGCTGTGTTCTTCCTTTGGCCTCTCTCAGGGTTTTCTCAACGCTGCCTTTCTACAGCCTTTGCATCATTCCATTGATTTGTCATTTCACATGACCACTAATGGTACGTCCATTTTATGTCTGAACAGATTCTGTCCCTTTCCAAGGGGCTCATAATACCCTTTTAAAAAATGAATGGAGGCATGATGAGAAGAAGGGAATTCCTAGAGGTTAGGTGTTTTTTTTTTTTTTAATGGATGGCTGTGCTATCCACAGGGGGAATTTAAGAATAATTCATTAATGTCCTTTAAGAAATGAATCTGGAAATATTAGGAAAAGAGGACCTGAAGGAAGCTTAGAAGAACATAAAGTAGACAGGATTGGGTGGATGATAGAGCATTTATGGAAAAGAATAGAAGATAGAAAGATGTAAAAAGGGGCAGAGCCAGAGAGAGAAAACAGGTTTAGATTCAGAAGGCAAGGGGAGAGCCGTGGGAAGACAGTAATAATAGTAGTAGTAGTATCCATACTCCCAAAGTGCTTACCATGCTTGCTGTTCTCTGAGTGCTTTATGTATATTAACTCATTTTACCCTGAGAGAAACTCAGTTATCCCCATTTTACAGATGAGAAAATTGGACAGGAAAAGATTAAGGCACTTGTGTAAGGTCATACTGCTAATAAGTGGCAGAGCTAGGAGTCATTTGGCTCCAGAATCTGGGCTCCTAACTGCCACACTATGCTGCCTTAAAAGATAAGGATATGGCATAATGGGGGAAGGGGGCAAGAAAGAATATTTTCTCTATATTCTTTTATGCTGATAGGAAAGGAAAGGTCAAGTGGAGAAAGGAGGAGCTAGGACACAATTTCTACAAGGAAAAGAATAAGGCCAGTGAGAAGAGACTGGGCAGACACCTGTAACTAAACAGAGGGACCAAAGAGTTTGTGGTGCCTCCAACTTCTCATGGTCCCAATTTGGGAAAATCCTCTACAGCCGTTTTCCTCACTCATTCACAGACCATTACCTTTACCCCTTTCCTCATTTCCTCTTCACCAAAACCATGTGCCCTGCCCAGGGACCTCTGGGCAGTTCTTTTTCTAGACACTCTCTTGCCCTCTCCCCTCTACTACTACCTCAGCCTTTTATACTGAGAACCCATTTCCCTTAAGGAACAGCTGCTGACAGATGATGCTACATTTTGTTTCAGGGCCTGGTAACCATCAAGGATGTGTCACTGTGTTTCTCTCAGGAGGAGTGGCGGAGCCTGGACCCTTCTCAGACAGACTTTTATGGAGAATACGTCATGCAGGAAAACTGTGGGATAGTAGTCTCTCTAAGTAAGCATGACCTTCCCCAGCCACTAAATGACTGTGCTCTGGGAGAATGGAGTCGTCTGCTCCAGGGCTGTTGGAGAGCGTCTATTTGGGGTTCTTTTCTAGGCAGAGAATCTGTCTAAGCTTCCACTAGAGAAAGAATGCTAGAGTTAATTCAAAGGGAATGGAAGTAAAGTGTCATATTTTTAAAAACAACAAAATGATGTGAATTATTAGAGAAGAGAACTTTAGGCTCTTCTTGGTTGGGAATTGGGAGGTTCTTTCAAAGCAGAGAGAAGGACATCTAAGAGATGGAACTGAGTCCTTGGAAACTCAGAAACCACCTAGGGAAAGATGGGAGTGTAGGTGGTGAGACAGCTGCAGTAGGGCTAATTAAGTGAAGTTATGACCAGAAAAGACAGTGGGACTGGAAGTATTTGAAATTTGAGTGGAAGAGAGCACTCATTGGGAAGAAAGTATGATTTTCTGAAAGAAAGAAGAGGGACTGAACAGGAACGGGAGGGGGGAAGAGGGAAAGGCTTGTATCTGGCCTTCTGTCTTTTCATTTTTTAATATTTCTCTGCTGATGTGGTTGCGCTGTGTCTTAGCTGCGGCACACAGGATCTAGTTCCCTGACCAGGGATCGAACCGGGGCCCCCTGCCTTGGGAGCATGGAGTCTTAACCGCTGTACCACCAGGGAAGTCCCCTGGCCTTTCTTTTATCTATAGAGTTCCAGGGAATAATCTAGGAAACAGCTTTTTTCAGAAATGAGAATTACGGTT
This sequence comes from Aethalodelphis obliquidens, assembly GCF_003676395.1. Taxonomy (NCBI): domain Eukaryota; kingdom Metazoa; phylum Chordata; class Mammalia; order Artiodactyla; family Delphinidae; genus Aethalodelphis; species Aethalodelphis obliquidens. The sequence continues at coordinate 958,436 of NW_020837952.1, read as the reverse complement.
GAACTAATTGACATCTCTGTTTTCCTTTCCCATGGGCAGGATTTCCAATCCCCAAACTGGACATGCTTTCTCAACTAGAAGGAGGGGAAGAGCAATGGGTTCCTGACCCCCAGGACTTAGAAGAGAGGGACATTCTGAAGGTCACATATACAGGTAATGACGTAGAACACACTCAGCCACGGCCTTCACCCCTTTTGGAGTTTCATCATTACACGGCCCTCTAATCCGTCCTCTGCCTCAGAGAGTTACAGTACTGAAAGGTTTAGAGATCTTTTTCTTCAAAAGCAAGACGGTGTAACACAGTGGTTTAGAGGGCAGGCTCTGGAGCTAAACTTTGTGGATCTGAATCCAGGACCATACCTGTGGAACCTTGGAAAAGTAATTAACTTATCTTTGGGTTCCTCATCTATAAATTATCGTGAGATTTAAATATGTAACCATAGTAGAACAGTACCAGCCACATAATAAGCACTCAGTAAATGTTAATTGTTGTGGTTGTTCAACCTGCCACCCATTGTGGAAATGCCTTCCACAGTGTCTCTAGTGCTGACAGGTGGTCACCCAGCCAGTGATGATTGTAGCACGTTTCTTAACTCTCTCCATCTATGCTTAGGCAGGAAGATGGTGATTAATAGTTTTTTTTTAAGTGCTAAATAAATAACAGTAATAAATAAGTAACAACAATAGCATAGACCATTTACTAGTGCTTACTATATGCAGGTACTATCTGTCTTATAACATCTATCTTATAATGATTCCCATTTTACAGAAGAAGAAATGAAAGCCTACAGAAGTTAAGTGGGAAAGCTGAGATTCGAAATTGGGTATCTGTCTCCTAAGCCTAGGCTTTTAACCTCTGTACCTCTTGCACTGTCTTATACAACATTAAAATCTGTTCTCTCAGCCTTTACGGGGTGAGGTTTAGGCCCTAATAGGCATCATACAACCTCACCTCTGACTCAGGTCCTGGGGTACTCCTTTGTGACTCCCCTCTTGGGGTCGGTATTTTCCCTTCTCCACAGGAGATGGAAGTGAGCACGAAGGGGATACCCCTGAACTAGAAGCAGAACCTCCCAGAATGTTATCTAGTGTGTCTGAAGATACCGTTCTCTGGAACCCAGAGCAGGATGAGAGCTGGGATTCCATGCCCAGGAGCTCCAGAGGCATGCTCCTTGGCCCACCATTTCTTCAGGAAGATAGCTTCTCAAACCTTCTGTGTAGCACAGAAATGGATTCCCTGTTAAGACCGCACACGTGCCCCCAGTGTGGGAAACAGTTTGTGTGGGGCTCCCACCTTGCCAGGCACCAGCAAACACACACTGGGGAGAGGCCCTACAGCTGCCTCAAGTGTGAGAAGAGCTTTGGGAGAAGACATCACCTGATCCGACACCAGAAAACCCACCTACATGACAAACCCAGCAAGTGCTCTGAGTGTGGCAAGAATTTCCGATGCAATTCCCATCTGGCCAGCCACCAGAGAGTACATGCAGAAGGCAAGTCCTGCAAGGGCCAAGAGGTTGGAGAGAGCGCTGGGGCTCGGAAGCGGCAGCGCGCTCCCCCAGTGCCGAAGTGCCACGTGTGCACTGAGTGTGGGAAGAGCTTTGGCCGACGGCACCACCTCGTGAGACACTGGCTGACGCACACCGGGGAGAAGCCCTTCCAGTGCCCGCGCTGTGAGAAGAGCTTCGGCCGTAAACATCACCTGGACAGGCACCTGCTGACCCACCAGGGACAGAGTCCCCGGAGCAGCTGGGACAGAGGGACATCTGTCTTTTAAAATCTGTTTCTGTTGCAGCTGTGGTCACATCTTTCAACCGGTGCTACCAGGAGTCTCTGCCAGAGCTGACCCTCTCCTGCACCCCCCGTGGCCAGAGTCATGAGTCCCAGTCCATCCCTAGAAAGATGAGGTTCCAGCATTGGCCAGAGTATTTCTCACCAGTTCTATGAGATGCCACATAAAGTAGAGTTCTTTGGGCAAAACTTTTGGGAAACAGTGCCTACTGCATGGGCTGATATTCAGCCTGAGCCCATTCTCCAGGGTACAGTGGTACCAGCAGTTTTTGGCTAAGGCCCAAACTGCTTGGATTGGTTGGTTGGAGCTTATGCCATACCAGTCGTTAAATATTTTGAGTATCACCCTTCCGTAACATAACTATTCTCTCTCTCTCTCTCTCTCTTTCTCTTTCTCTCTCTCTATATATCTATATCTATATCTATATCTATCTATCTATATATATACATATATATATATATGAAGAGAAAGACCATATTGGCATATTAAAGGCTCTGAAAATTTATGCAGTAGAGCAAATGGTTAAGCCTCTTTTAATGCAGTGTTTCCTAAATTTATTTGACTTCAGTATCCTTTTTATCTCACATCCCACAGAACTGGTGACTCCATGAAACATACTGGTGAACACTGGGTTAGAGAGTAACGAGGAAACAGGAAAGAGATAGTGATCAGGCACCCAGAGCCCCCTTTTTTATCCAGATGAAAGCTGAGGGGCCGACCTTCTTATTGTGTGGGCCCATCATCCTTACACTGATCATCTGAACATACATCCACACCTCTCACCCAACCTACTGAAAAACAGAAACAATAACCTTCTCACCCCTATTCCTGCTCCCTTCACCCTGCGTATACGTATATCCAGCTGAGAGACCACACTACAGTGCTAAGAGATGGACCTTATACCCCCAAGTAACCTAGGCCCACACAGAAGAAAAATACTTTATCCCCTTGAACAGACCCCTTTCCTCTTGACAGTGTCTTTATGTGTCTGTGTATCTGTGTGCAGGGTCTTTGAAGAGAGCATGCAAAGTGCAAACTGTATAAGCTAGATTTTCTAGGGGCTATGTTCTGGGGATGAGGGTAGTGGGGATTGTAAGGATTTTTTTGTTTTGTTTCAAGATAGTAAGTAAGCTGAGTGATCAAGGGAGCCCTAGTGGAAAGGGTTAAGTTGTGGAAGTTGAGATATAAAGCCTTCCCCAGTATCACTGAGATCAAGACAACTGTGGATATTTAAGTCTAGGTCTGAATCTCTGGGCCACAGATTCTTTTTGCCAAAGTGGAGAGAGAAAGAGACATCCTCAGTGAGGTGAGCTGTTTCTTAATTGATTTTAAGCAAGGTACATATAGAAGCTTTGTGCTTAGTGGATTTTTTGGTCTTGTTTGAAGTGCTGCGAAATTAAGGCAGGAGTCACAGTGCCTGCAGGTTGTTATCATCACTCTTGTTTGACCTTGACTGCCTCATCAAGGGGGCAGAGTTATTCTTGTGGATCTCATTCCCCTAAACAGAACTTTAGGGGAAATGGCTGTGGCTTAGCTATTCAGCTGATGCAGGGTAACGAGCTTTCTGGTTGATTTTCCTCCCAATTCTGGAAAGGTGTCTGCACTAAGACTCTTAACTCCAGAACTTGCATAAGTATTCTAGCATCCATTAGTTGATGAGTTGGTCATTGTTTCTCTTTGTTGATGATGTGTTAATACCAATCTTATCATTTAAAAATTACCTTGTATGTAAGAACAGTTTGGGGTTAGGGAGGGAGAAAAGCAAAGAGGATGGAAGTGGGATATTTTCTCTTTAATGCTTAGATTCCGGTTTTTCCTTAACACACGTTTCTCAACCACAGTTGGTGGAATTAACCAGAGAGGCAAGAGGAAGTTAGCTGCAACAGTCTACTTTAATGACTGTTCCACTTGCTTAGGAAAAACTGGGTGAATCATAGCTCCTTAGAGTCCTGGGCCCAAATGGAGCCAAAAATAGGGTCATTTTGCTCACTGGGCTTCTTAGAGTGGATATGACTTGAGCAACCCAGCCCCTACCTCCCTTCTACTCAGAGCAACCTTCCCTCTTTGCCCAGAATGTACTTCTCTTGCTTAGTTCCTATGAATAGAGCAAAATGGCCAGCCCTTTGTAAGGCATCCTTGTCCCAGGTCCTCAGAGACAGGAGCATTTTAGGATCAGTATTAGGAGATGCCCCAGGGCACAGGAAAATATTGGGTTCCACTGGCAAAACTGGACTATGCCATTTCTTTTACCCTCCCACTATGCCTCATTCATTAATACACATCAGCTCTTTGTGAGCAATGGTTCAGTACCTGTTTTGGATCACAGGCCCTTTTGAGAATCTGATAAAAACCAGAAACTCACTTTTGAGGAAAAAAAGATATTAGTAATTCACTTAGTTTTGCATACACATTTAACAGGTTCAGAGCTCATCCATGGAGTCACTAAACAGGGGTCACAGAAAGGGAGTCACCCTGACCCAATATGGTCATTATATATTTGTGTCAAGAATTACAAGGCAAGGATCACTAAACATTTTAAGGACTAAGATACCAGAGGCAATAGGATATAAGGAGTGTCTAGTCTTTAATGACTTGAAGGGTAGTGCTTACATTCTACTCTATGTTTTTTAAAAAATTCATGTGACATGCTGACAAATCCAGCTCCTCACGAACCTTGTTTTAAAGACTTGTATGAGGTGACTGTCCGTACCATCGGATCATGCCTCTTAACGACCAGGTGTTAACCTCCAGCCTTTGATCTGTTTTAGTAATTGTAAGGTGAGAAAGTGAAGCCCCCAAAGTGTAGGTGCACTCATAGCACCCAACTGAAAGGCAGCATGGCGTCTAAGGGCATTCTGCAGAAGGGGCATCCCTTTAGGTCATTTCTGCTGTACTGCTGTCTTCTCTACCTCCGTCCAACACCACTTCCCTTGGACGAAAAATAAAATAAGCAACAGCCATCAGCTGGGCAAAGAGATTTGAGTGGTTTTTCCCACAGGGAACACTCCCATCTTCCTCCCAACTGCCTCTGCCACATGTCTACCCTATCCTATCCCCTTTAAATAAAAAATGTCTCCGTGTTCTCTCTGAGCAAAATGTAAAATAGGGAAGTCCATCTTTAGGGACCTGTCACCTTTTTCCCTCTGTGTGGTGCCTCTACCCTATTCAGAGCCCAAGTATCCTTGCCTTTCCACCCCATCAGAGTATCTCTGCAAAGAATCCCTTACAATGGAGATTGTAACCAAAGGGTTAGCTTTCTCAGAACTATCTACATTTTAAACTGTAGTTCTGATAGTGGAAGTGGAAAAGGGAAAAGATTTTCCCTTGTTAAAGTGATGTTACGCCTTCAGGGAGCAAAGGGGTGATGACTGGGGACAAAATCCTCCCTTTTCCAGCACTCCTACAGTCAAACCACTGTTTCCTATTTCCATCAAGGGCAAGGTGAGCCCTGACTCAGAACCAGAGGTTCCAGAAGACAAGTTCTTTCCATCTCTGTTCAGTTGAGTACACTGGATGGGGGTGAGTGGGGTTGGGCAACAACGGAAAAGTGAAATCTATTCCCTTAGGCCCCTTAGAGATCCTGAGATGGCAAAGTTTACTTCTATTCCTCAGAGTGCTGTACTAGGCCATGGATCTCAAAATGCAATCTTCGGACCAGAAGCATCAATATCACCTGAAACTTGTCTTAGAAATGCAAATTCTCACCCTGGACAAACTGAATCAGAAACTTTGGGGATGGAACCCAGGAATCGGTCTTTTAACATGCCTTTTAACCAGGGTATTTGATGTAGGCTTAAGTTTAAGAACCACTGGCTAGGAGATTCAAATTCCATTTTAATCAGTGGTTCCTCACCATCTTCAAATAGGGAGAGATGGAATCTTCACACCCCTGTTCTCAGATTTATTTTCTGCAAAATCCTAGGCTAGTTGCTCCTCAGTTCAATTCCTCTCGAGTCCCAAGTTATTCCCCCACCCTTAAGTCAGTGAAAGAACTGGGTTAGTCACCAATTTCAGAAACTGTGGTGGGGTAACTACCAAGCTGTTGTAATTGGTTGGGGCTGGAGCTTCTTAAATGGGTATTGAGAATTCATGGGTCTAGAAATCTGAAAAGACAAAAAGGAGCAGACACCTCAAAGAAGGTAAATCCAATGTAAAACCGAAAAATCCAAAGAAATGGTCCTCCTTTGTTAGTTATCTGGTCCTTTTTCAGGCCTAATAAGTTGCCCTGGAGGTAGGCGGGGTGGGCATTTAGCACAAAGGTAGAGAGTAAGGCCATCTGTCCCAAGCCCCTAAGGACCCACGTATTCCTACCCCACAATTGCACTGGAGACCAATAAGGGGCCATGCAGAGGATTCCTAACCATGATTTGGCCAACCCAAATCATGGGCAAGGGCAGCAGGAGTATTAGAGAGCCCCCAGGACATAAGAGGAAACCAGGGTCATTTAGTAAGATATGACACAAGCAAGATTTGAACCTAGACTCTGTTTACTAGGTAGAGGTTGTAACCAATTAAGCCATGGTACCTATGTCAAAACTGCTTCCTCCTGCTTTGAAGATTCTGTCCAGTTCAGGCTACAGGAAGGGATCTGTCTTGCAGGCCCTGGCCCTGATACCTCCTCCACCCCCTCTCCTAGACATACCCATGAAGATAGTTGCAAACCTGCCACCTCTGTGGGGCTCTGCAGCGTCAGAAGGTTAGAGTGAACCCAGGTTTCTTTAGGGGAGGCAATCAACCCCTGTCTCCTAAGGCAGAGAAGGGTGGCTACAGCTTTCTTCAATTCCAGGCCTCAGGCTCTCCCTCTCTCCTTTCTTGCCACAGCCTCCATCCAGTAAGCAGAGCTCTTCCTCCACTCTTCACTCCCACTTCTGTTTTTCAGTTGGTTTGGTTTGGTTTGGCTTTCTGTTTTGTTTTGCCTGGGGAATGCCACACCTTTCCAAGGGTATTTGTTCTTCCCAATTCCTCTCCTTCTTCCATTATAGTTTCTCACTTCACGTTTCTAGCCAATTCCATTCCATCGTGAGCCCACTTGCTACCTGTCCCTCTGCCTATTGTCGCGTTTCTTTTCTGTCATCTTCAAGCCTAAGTAGAGTCCATTGCTCCTATTTCCCACTTTCTTCCCTCAGATTCTTGGCTTGGCTGTAGCATCTCAGCTGCCATCTCCCCACTCTACCTCTCTCTCTCATACACATCTCCGCACATCTGGACTTGGCCAAGGTTGCCTGTACTGCCAAATCCAGGCTCTTTACTCCCTCCCTACAGGCTCTTCTTCCCTTGATGAAGTTTCCATTTTTGGCGTGCTTACTACGTCCCAGGCACTGGCTGTCCCAGGCCTGGGAGACTGAGTATGGTGATGGCCCCTGTACTTAGCATGTTCCTCAGCCGACCCCTCCACTGCCACCACTTTCCTGCCACACCTCAGGACACTGTGCGCCAAGGGACCCTCTTCCAGGCAACTCTGGGGGTGTATGCCCACTGGCCATCCAGCCCAACAGCCTAGTGCCTGCCAGATTTCTAGCTATTGTCTGACTTGGTTCCCTCTGATGGACAGTGAACTTCCCATTGATTACCCAACCAGGGACCTTCATCTGTATCTTTAGAGATCTATAATACAGTATGATCCCTGTCAGTTGAATAAAGGATGTATTGGCTGTGTCGCTGACTTCCTTTCTCCATCCTCTCCTCTCCCTTCCATTCTCAGCTCTTCTCTCCTGATAAAAAGGCTGCAGCAGAGTGGGAAACACCAGATGGCTCCAGGGGGAGTCACGCAGCCATGCAGGAGCCCCCTCGCTGCCCCTCCCAAAACACACACCTCAAGATACCACAAGTTAGGTCTCCCCACCTCCCTCCTAGTGTCTTGGCTCCCAGATGTCACTCCCATCAGCTAGGGAGGCAACCCATTCTGGAGCCTCAGGGAGCAGAGTGCTGAGCAGGCCGGGCCAAGGGTGAGCTGAGTGAGGGCCTAGCACATGAATTTAAGGACGCCTTCCATCTCAGGGTCGTTTAAGGGCTGATCCACTCTTGAGAGACCCTTAGAGTGCTGAGCCTGAGTCTGGAGCCTGAGGTGGTGGTGGTGACTGAACTGACCCCCTAGACAAATTTGCAATTATTGGAGGTTTGGGGGGAGCCAGAGGAAACCTGCACAGATGGGGTTAGACAGGAACTGGGTCCACCAGATGCATTCACCTTTGAGGGTGAAGAGGATGGGCATCTGGTAGAGGGTATCAAGAGGACAGGGTAAGAAACAGTATGGGGAAAAAACATGGAAACCTGGCCTGGGTAAAACCACCAGCCTGTGACCCACTGACATGGCCTCTCACCCATGGAGCTTCACTGGGGTGGGGAGAGGGAATCACTTTGCAGGCATTGGGTGCAGCCCAAAGGCTTTGCTCTTCTTCATGGGAGTTGCCTTCAAGAGCTTCAGTCCTACTGCTTAGGGGGTGATCTGCCTCTGCAGCTTTCTTAACACCAGCCAGGCTGTTTTGCTACCTGCCTCGTACTGCATATGTTTCATTATTTTCTTGCGTTCACTCTTACTTCCCCCCCCAGGCACTTGGAGTAAAACGTTTGACATGTCTGATCTTTCCCCTAACCAAAAAGGGGAAGAGGGAAGGAACTGACAGAGGGAGGAGAAACACAACTGTGATTGTTCATTGATGGGCCTGTTCTCTCAGCCAGTTCCAGTGGTCGACTGAAATCCTGACTTCCTTCTACTTACTCTCCTATCAGTGTCTTTCCTAGCATTGACAGGACTCATGCTGACACTCCGTCAGTCTTCAGTTCCTCTCTTCCAAATTCTTTGGCTTTTTTAAAGTCCTTTCCAGCATGGTGTCCATCAATTAATTCCCCAAGCAACCTGTCTTCCTGTCCTTGCTAGGCCCTTAGGTTTTGGCTGGATCTGCAGCCCAACCAGACAGCCTTGCCATGTTAGAAGTCCTCAGAGGAGAAAGAAGAATAGGAGAAATCTATTGCTTTGAGACCACTGACAAATGGAAATATTTTCATGTTCTGAAAACACACTCCCCCCAATGTGTTGGAGAACACTTTTCCCTACAAGAAACCGCTAAATTATTAAAACACTCAAGTGTATAAATGAATTCTAAACTTCTGACCTTTCCCTACATAAAAAAAGATGTAGAGCTAATGAGTAGATGGTGAGGCCCCACTCAACATCTATAACTGCAAACTGGGTTTGCAGTTAAAAGTCAATTTCTAAATTGTACATTTTCTAAACATTAGCTTTTTAATTTAAAATCTAAGAGATTGTAGTGAAGTAAAATGAAATAGTGCATGCGAAAGTATAAACTACCTTATAAACGAAAAAGCTATAACTGACAATTATGTGGAAATTTCTACCTTCTTTTTGAACAAGTTACAATTTATACGAATCTGAAAATGTGTTAAATGAAACACATTTCTATGTGTTTCCTACAATTCCCATCACCTTCCCTCACAATAGAGAACCACTTAGATTTTTTGTGTGTAATCTTCCAGAGTTTCTTTATACAATTGCAAAGAGATATGTTTTCCTTCATTTTACACAAAAGGTAGTCTGTATACTCAATGTCTTGAATTTTTTCCACTTAATTTATCTTGGGGAGCTTGTCATAACAATACATAGAGAATCTCCCCCTTTTTGTAGCTGTATGCTGTTTCACTGTATTGAAGGTTCACAGTTTAACCAGTCCCCTAGTGATATTTCCATTAATATCATTTAGTGCAATGCTGCAGTAAATACCTTGGACATAAGTCTTTTCACAAATGCATTAATATCTAAAAGGTAAATTCCTAAAAGTGGTTCCACTGGGTCAAAGGACATCTGAATTTGTAATTCTGAAAGCCAAATTTCTTCCACTGGGGTCATGGAGATTTACACTCCCACTAGCATTGTATGTGAGTGCCTGTTTCCCCACAGCCTCACCAATGGAGTAGGTTCTTAAACATTTTAGATTAAAAATGCTGTCTTATTGTTTTAATGTGCATTTCCCTTATGAGTAAAGTTACACTTTTTTCATATATATATATATATTTTTTTTTTGTGGTATACGCGGGCCTCTCACTGTTGTGCCCTCTCCCGTTGCGGAGCACAGGCTCCGGACGCGCAGGCTCAGTGGCCATGGCTCACGGGCCCAGTGGCTCGGCGGCTCGGCGGCACGTGGGATCCTCCCAGACCGGGGCATGAACCCGCGTCCCCTGCATCGGCAGGCAGACTCTCAACCACTGCGCCACCAGGGAAGCCCACTTTTTTCACATTTTTAAAGGCCATTTGTATTTTTTTTCAACAACTATTGAATATTTGATGCTAGAGGACATTACAACTCTAAGGTCCAACAATTTTCTGATCATCGTTACACTAGGCAGTTGAGATAAAAGAAGAGCAAAGAATTGATGTCAGGGATGTCCTATTTGCTCTGACCAAGGTTAAATACCCGAATATGCCACTAGAATGTGAGCACTGAAAAGTGGGGATTATGTTTTATCCATCTTTAGTCCCAGCAAAGGGTTTAGACTCTCGCAGACACTTAGTCATTTGTGAACAACAGGGATGAGATGAGTTATTCTTAGGAATTTCTTCCACAGAAGTATGGTCTAGATAATCTGGATAGCCTACCTATGAGTTAAGGTCATTTCTCATATTTCATCAGAACCACCCTAAAGCTTATCAATGAAAAATAATCTGAAATGACCATTGTTAGCTATGTAAGTTATATAAGTCTGGCACTTAATAAATTTGATAAGTTTACTGAGTGAATGAAGTTTGCTTAAATGAAGAAATCATCATAATACAAACAGAAGCATGAAGATTCTTAGGAAATCTAGAAAACAAATTGTTGTCAGTGTCCTTCCCATCCTAACTTAGGGGAAAAGGATTTCTAATTCCAGACCATCTTGTTCTTTAGGTAAAAACATCCTGGGACTATGAAGGAGCAATACATCTGGCTATCATAAGAGCATTTGATTAATTTTGTTCTGTGTTCAATAGACAATGTTTCTCATTATCTCTTTTCAGGTGTCTATTTTCTGACGGTTTGCTTCATTCTGCCACTCACAGACAATTCAAGTGCACAATAAACCTAACTACAGCAGGGGCAGATTTCAAAGTTCAAATCATCTATTGATGAGATACACTGCAAGCATTTTGCTGTTACACTGTATAGGCTTAAAGCAGTGATTCCCATTTAAGGGTGTGAGAGTGAATATCAGCATCACTTAAGTCTGTTTGTTTTAAATACAAATCCTGTTCCCCCTTGTAGAAGATATCAGACTTTCCTGGGGAAAGACTGGTCAGGTATACTCTAAAAAAACACTGATGTTTACTTCCCTAGGCATCATTTCTGTGTCCTGTCATGGCCTATGGCCTGAGAACTACTCTCGCACTGTGCTTAAGCCCTGCTTTCAGAACCCAAAGAAATCGTACATTTGCTCCAATCTGGTATATAATGCTTAGTACATGTTGTTTTTTTAAGAAGAGCAAAGACCTAGCTATTCATTATTTAGCCTTCTCCGTCTTATATTTCTGATATGCATTCTGTATATCTTAATAGTTTCCCCTCTAGGAGCTATTACTTTCCCAGTTGATAATTCCCTTAATGCATTTTGTCAATCAAAGCATATACCATGATGTCTAAGTCCCTCTTATCATTTTACTGACACTTAATATCACCTAAAATAATCCTAGTCCAATTCCAACTTTTTTTTACAGAGAAGGAAACCAAGACCATGAATGATTAAGTGAATAACTCAGCTAAGGTCAGAGTGGCAGAACTCTGACTAGAATCCTGGTCTCATTAAGTACTGATCCAGTGTAGTTTTCTGCTGTAGCACATTATCACTCCATCACAAATTAGTTATACTCATATTTAACTCTGTGATAAGCACCTACCATGTGTCAAGCCTTGTGCTAGCTTTCACACACACTGTTACTTAACTAAGGATTAACATATGAGACATATTTTCTAAGTTAAAACAATTATCAAATCAGGGCAAAAACTACCAACCCATTACAATCAATTTTGGGAGAAGGGATTTTTTCCTAAAAGGAATTTCAGGTAAGAACACTTTGGATCAGTGGGACCACTTAGCCTAAAGGCTGTCTATTCTTCTCTTGCCCCAGTGATGCCCACACTTCTCTCCTTACATGCCCGTCCCCCCAGAACTCAATATGTATTTGCTAGGGTATCTAACATTAATTCAACACTTCGTCTAATCCCATGAAGTTGCTGGCTTTCTTCTACCTGTTTTCTTTCCTTCTGAAAGGCATTTTCTTGGCTCCTGCAACAGGAACCGAATCTCAACTCCTTTTTCTCTCTTCACCCGTCATGCTTCTGCTACAGGTCTCACCTCAATACCCACCCTTTCCCTTCCAGGTGCGGCAGAGAGGAAACAGACACAATGTGGTGGAAAGGTCTTGTAAATAGTTTTGCCCATTTCAGTGAGTATGGAGCTGCTCTCATTGGAGCCTGCGGGGAAAGGCATCTGTGCCCGGAGGAAGGGAAGTTGCTCCCGCACTATGGATTCCTGGCTGCATTCTGAGGACCCTCAGATTTAATGGAAGTCTTTGTGCGAGCAACCCTTGGGTCACGAGTCCTCCCCCGCCTATTCGAAGCCCTGTCGGTTTTAACGGAGGTTGGCTTCTGGATGGTACATTTCACCATCTTCTCCGGGGCCTGTTTCTTTGCTTCCCTGGGCTTCGAGCATGGCCTCTTCTTGTCTGGGGTCCTGGGCCTGATGTCTTCCTTCTCGGTCCGTCCTCTCCCCTCGTCCACTGCCTTGGCCCTCCCTTCCTCCTTGGCTCTGGAACTCACCGGTTCCCTGGCCCTTGGCCTTAGCCTCCTCATCCTCATGTCTGCCCTCAAGCTCTGTCTCCACACTTCCTGGGCCTTCTTGGCCGCCCTGCGTCTCCCGCAGCGCCTGCGTGGGCTCCGCGTCCAGAGAAGGGTTCTCCTGGGCGAGCGGACACCCTCCTCCAAATTCTGGCGTCCCGGCTTTCTCTTCGACTTCATAATCTTCCAGACCCTGAAGCAGCCAGCGGCGTCGCTGCCGCTGACCCGGAGGAGGGTGCCCTTCACACGAGACCCGGACCCTTCGTGCAAGTGGTGGCCGCAGTTCCTGCTCACTCTGTAGCCGGCATTTCTGAGCTCCTTTTTGAGAGCTGCCAGAGTCAGCCCTTTGTGTGCAGCGATGGCTTGGAGCAACAGCTGGGACACTTTGAGCACGGAGAGCGGGCCCCGCCTCGGCGGTCCCCCGAGGACGTTTTCCGTGGTCTGCTGGGTTTTAACGTCAGCACCTTGGGATTCGCCCATGGTCTCGGCCCCCTCAGCCATGGCCCCGCTCCCACTTCCGCGGGGCCGCTGGCTTTGGACCTCACTCACCAAGGTGTGAGCTAAGGCTGAGGCTGGCTGGGCCACGTCACAAAGGCCGGTATGTCACGTCCTAGTAAGAGGGCGGCAGACTCCAACCAGGTAGCGGGTCTTTCTCACTTTTAATAGCTAATCAGACGCCACTTCCTTCTAGGTCTAAACCAATCCGGATTTTCAGAGCCTATGCAGACCTAAAGAATCACCTTCATAATGTCCAGGGTTTTGTTTCCTGCTCTTATGTTGATACTTCTCATTGATCTTGATCTCAGCTGCTTTCTGAAGGTCACTATTTTTCCTGTGGTCCTGCACGCCATCTACCCACATTCTCCAAAGTGAGAGAAGTTGCTCCCAACCATCCACAAGTAATACGATGCCTTCAGAAAGTAGGTGTAGTAGTCTATACAACACAACCCGGCCGAGAAACTCCCACTTTTAGGTCCCACCAGATAGATACATGCAGTCATATCTCCCTGACTCTCTGCACGGTCGATTTTTTGCAAGACTATGAAACAAAGGAAGAACCCACTGTGGTCTCTCTATCCTAAACATAATTCCCACACCTAGGAAGTTCAGATGCTTCATTCAATTGGATTGGAACAATCCAGATTCCAAATAGCCTAAGAACATTGGTCTAATCATTATTCTCCAAACAGACTTTGTGCTTTTCTGCTTCTTGTCCTGATTGCCTATCCCTTCCCTGTCTAGATAAATCCTGCTCATCTTTCAAAGTCCTACTAAATGCTTCCTTCACTGAAGCCTCCTCAGACTCTTTCAGTCAAATAATTTCTCTCCTTTTAACTCCCACAATTACTTCTGCAATCCTATACTGTTTTTTCTTTATCTTAAATTAATTTGGTATTAGATGGCACAATGTGGCACAATATTTAAAAAAAGAAAAAAACCTGCACCTGGAAAATATGGATACATATCCTAGCTCTTTAATAGCCATATGACATTAATAATCCCTTAATATTTTTGAATCCTACTTGTTTATCTAAAAAAAATAAAATAAAAAGGCTTAATAATCCCTTCCTACCAATATCACAGAATTATTGCAAAGATTCAAAAGAGGTGATGGTAGATAACAAAGGGCTACTCAAATATAAAGCATAAAATTAGCATAAAGTTATTTTACTCTGAATGTTAATGTCTTTCCAACTAAATAAAAAGGTCCTTGAGAGTCAGACAGTCTTTGAATTTCTATGCCCCATGCTGTACCTAACACTATCCTTCATTATATATAGCAGGCATTTGATTGAGTCTGCTTAAGTTCCTTGCTGGTGAGGAGGCTTTCTCTGGATTCAGAAGGAAACTCCCAGAAAATCAGGAGAAAAGAGCAGGATGAATTTCAAAGGACTGGAAATGAAGGCAACCAAGGAAGCCAGTTGCTCAAGGACCTCTTATTCTGGACACAGTTTAGCTGGGAATAATTCAAAGAATACGTCAAATTGCAAAGCATATCATACTTTTCCAGAGAACATTCACATATAATCTGCAGTCATAGGCTAGACTGTGGCATTGTTTCTTCCAGGAATCAGAGTTCCAGGAAGTTGCTTAGACCAGTGCTTCTTAAACTTTAATGTGCACTTACTTCATAAAGTACAGATTCCAATACATTAGATCTGGGATGGATCCAGAGATTTTACCTTTCCAACAAGCTCCCAGGTAGTTCCTGGTTAAAACACAAGTGCTGGGGGGTGGGGGAGAGTAGACAATGAGAAGGGAAGTGGCAGGAGATGAGGCTGGAAAGGTGGGTTAGGGCCAAGGTGTGAAGGACAGATACAATAATAATGACACAGATGTCAGTGGTCACACAGTAGTACATGGCAGAGTTTGGATTTAAACCTAAGTCTACTTAATTCTAAGGCCTGAGCTCTTAAAACTACTATGCTAGGTTTCCTTTTCTCCAAGGTTGACCCTCCCCACCCCCTTATACATCTCCATTATAGACTAGAGGGAAGTTTATAATCACAGCTCAGAATCAAGAGTATCTATAAGCACTCACTGTACCTTCTCCCAATCTTTTAATCAGGGCAGAGTACTGTGACGCTGAGGATCTCCAGGGGCAGGGGCTAACACATCAGCACAGGGACAGTGCATCAAGGAAGAGTTGCCAGATGGAGAGGCAGAACCACATGGTGCTGATTTCTCCCATTTGTGGCTATTCTTCATGGCTGCATAGGCCAGTGGTCACAGGATGGGGCAACCACCAGAGAAAAAAAGAAACAAAAGCGTTTGCTTTGAGAATAGGAGGAAAGTCAATGAAGTCTGACCTTCAAATCAGCTGACTCCAGGTAAAAACAGGTTGGCTGCACATAATGGTATCATCACAAAAGAAAGACAAGAACCAGATCAAACAACCATGTTTATTGATACCCCTGTGATTAGAAAGGAGGCCAACTGGAAACCTTTGGGAGAGGTTGAAATCAAAGGAAAAGAAATACATGAAAAAAATATCAAAAACACCTATGGCAAAAAAGAGCAAACATTTTGATTTATATATAACCATTCATTTCACATAGATTTCTGTATAAATATGCTGTAAGTAATAGAGGAATAACCAAAAATGGGAGGTAGGAAACAAATGCCCCACCACCACTCAGCTGGTTCAGAGGGCAAGAAAGCCAGTTGACATTTTCCATAGCACCAATCCCTCCCTCTTTAGAATAAATCTACTTGCTAACCCCCATTATCTGACACCCCAAAAGGAAAAGATACTTCAGGAAAAAATGATTTCTTCAGGAAAACAGTCAGTGCAAACCAACATCATACCCCCAATCAGGAATTACCAACCCCAGCTGCAGAAATATAAGACTGAACTATCCCTTCCAATTTTAATAGTCTATGATTACAAACTAGAATTTATCACCTAGAGAGGACAGCACCACCCTGTTGTGAGAAAGAACAATAGCTCTTAATTTCTGGAAGTCCTGGGGGCTGGAGGTGGCAGGGGGTGGGGGGAGAGGAAAAAGTATACTTGGGAATAATGTCTGGTCGTAATCCTTCTGCTTCAAGTTCCAGAGCAAGATCGTTTTGTCCTTGGTTGGAAACAAGACCCTTCCTCTAGGGTAGTCATGCCTCTATGAGGTGTCTATAGAGTATCTTCGTTGATTTAGACAATAAGCAACCTTTAATTACTATACTAAATTCTAAGAACATCAAGGTTTTATTAATCTCATTCCCTCATACAGAGTTATATAACTCTAACGTCACCAAGGATAACTCCATGTCAGAGCACAGCAAAATTTAGTAGCACACTCTGATCTAACCTCAATCTATATCTCACTGCCCTTCCCTGATCCACAGGCCTGGGGTTCCCAGGGGCTAGGTCTTTCTGACTCAGTTATCTTGCACTGATTTGATTTATCTCTCCCCAAACTGAATGACAGAAACCTGTTCAACAATCTATTACAACTGACCTTAAACTGCTAGCTCTTTTTTTGCAAAAGTAACTTGCCATCTCATTTTGTTTTATATTCTAAAACCCTTTTCCTCTCCTGAACTATTGTGCCTTCCACTTTAATGCAAAGAACCCCACAACAGTTATCTGAGCAAATAAGCTCACTAGTCCACTCATGGCTTTCGGGAGGACTAAAGTGGTTTCACAAAAAGGAATGCAAAGATAAAATATCAAGATTCCTTAAAAGCATGGAGACAGTCTGGCAATTGGACATCATCATTTTAATCCTCAGCCCAACTGTTCAGAAGTGAGTACAGAGAATCTAGATCCAGGTGATCTTACTGGAGGGCCAGGCAAACCTCTCAGCAATTAGCCTGCAGATATGAAGATCTGGTCTCCCTAACCCCTCCCAAGAAGCTCTAAGAATACCCATCCCCACATACATAAAATCTATATCCCCCCAAAAAATGACAGCAAGAAAGAAATATGGGCTTTGGTATTACTGAAATCTAACCCAAACAAAGATATGCTATACAAATTAAGTCTTTCATCCAAGGCTTATTAATAGTTAAGTCTTTCCATGAGTCTAAAATATGGGACATCTAAGAACTGTTCTACTACAGTCAGTTACATCTCAAGCTGAAAACCCATTTCTCTGAGGATTTATACTTTCAACATGAGGCTTGGGAAATCGTAAGACACAGTCATACTGCAGCCCCCCAATAACACTACATCCTGGGGATCATTCAATTCTGTTATCATAATTCCCAGCCATCCACCCCTTTTCAGATTCCCAGAATATTGTACAAATGAAGCCAAAGCAGAAACAGAAATTTGCAAAGTAGCAATCATTTACCATGTATATGTTAACTCCTATAGTCCGAGAATTAAAACATCTCATACCTACATGCCCAATTTGATATACCAATCCCACCATGAAGAACTTTATTTCTATCCTAATCTCTAAACACCTAAAGTTCCACAAAACTGAATTCACTTATTAAAAATTGCTTTTTTTTTCCATGCTAAAGAATACAGCCAAAAGCAGGCTTTATTTGCATTCCCATTTAACAATACACATTCTTGTATTATACTGTATAACTTCCCCCAATTTTTTCTTCAAAATTCCAGTTCTAAATATTTCAATTCAAAAAACAATTCTCGGGCTTCCCTGGTGGCGCAGTGGTTGAGAGTCCGCCTGCCGATGCAGGGGACATGGGTTCGTGGCCCGGTCCGGGAAGATCCCACATGCCGCAGAGTGGCTGGGCCCGTGAGCCATGGCTGCTGAGCCTGCGCATCGGGAGCCTGTGCTCCGCAAGGGGAGAGGCCACAAGAGTGAGAGGCCCGCGTACCACAAAACAAACCAAAAAAACAATTCTCCATTTCCTGGGAAAATAATACCCATTTTTAAATTTTAACACAACTACTCTCCCATGGATTTTTGTCAGCCTTTGATCCATCTAGGGAAGAAGAGCTACTATTTATTGAAGGCCTATGGACCAGGCATTACAATTAGTTATAAATTATCACTAATTCTTTCAACAACACTGACAAGTGGATAATATTATTCACATTTACAGATGAGAAGGTAAATGGTGTATAAAAGAAAAATTTCAGAATGAGAATTCTCCACATCTCACAAGTAAACCCAACAAGGATCTCAAATTTTCCTCTTCCACCTAGGGAAGAGAAATTGCAGCACCATCTCTCTTTTCTTATATCATTTCACTAATCAAAGCTTTGAACAAGCAATACATATTCTCCTTTTCCTACCATAATTTCTACCATACTAGCTATTCCAGTTACCAGTTTATTGCCTCTCCACCAAATTCACCCTTTGTTGTGGGATATGTGAAAATGGATCTGGGCCTTTTAAATACTTTTCCTTTTCCAGCTGACATGATGTTAAGCCTTGTCAGTAGAGGGCACTGGAGAGACACTGCAGGAGGAAAGGGTTTTTCCTCCTTTACTCAACACAAGAAAATTCCTACTGGTGAGAAATGCTGTGAATGTAATTAATGTGGAAGATGTTTCAGTACTACTCTTAACTTTCTATGCATATGGGAATACATAATGAAGGGAAACCCTAAGAGTGTAAGAACTATAGGAAGGCCTTTGGTTATCACTCATCCCTTTGGATACATATGAGAATTCACACTAGAATAGAACACTATGAACATAAGTGTGTTTTTGAGTCTTTAGCATTAGATCTGTCCCTGGAGGGCATGAGAATTCATACTGGGTACAATCCCTATAAATGTAATTGATATGGAAAGGCTTTCAGTGTAAATTCTACCTACACTGCACACATAAGACTGGTGAGAAACTCTATGAATGCCATGATTGTGAAACAATCTTCAGGAAGCACTCATGAGAACTCACACCTGAGAAAACCCTATGCTTATAATCAATATGAAAAATCCTTCAGGAGTAGCTTTTCCCTTATTGTGTAAAACAGAACACAAAATGGAATTCACTGACTGTGGGAAAGCCTTCAGTGCTACTTTATCCCCTAGGAAACATGACAAACCACATCAGAGAAAAGCCCTATGAATGTAATCAGTAGAGAAAATCCTTCCACTGAAGTTCTTTGCTCACTGTGCATAAGAGAGTACTCAGTAGGGAGAATTCCTATGAATGCAATGAGTGTTGAAAAGCACTTATTGATCTTTCATCCCTTAGACAATCTAAGAGAATTCACACTGGACAGAAATCTTATGAATGTTACCAATGAGTAGGGGGCAATTTCTCTATCCTTAGGTAATGGATGAGCAGTCACACCATGGAGAAACACTTTGAATGTCATCAGTGTGAATGAGCCTTCTATTTTGCACAAGATAAATAACACAACAGGAATACATAAGGAATGCGTATCCCTCATCTTTTACACTGGAGAAAATTTCTTTAATGTAATTAGCAGGGCCAGGTTCTTGGGCATGTGACTAGTGCAGTCACACAGGGCTCCATGTGTGAAGTTTAATACTGAGGTTGCTATCTTAAAATTCTTAATAACTTTATTTTTGAATTTGTGTCTGGTAAGTGAAATTGTATGGGACAATTAAGCATGAGCTGGAAGCCTGGAAGCTCATGCATGGTCTTGCCTCATACCACCCCCTGCCTCTTGGGGACAAATTCTCTATATCAATATATATGAGAGTTCTGAAATTATTTTTACAGCTAAGTATTATACAAAAAAGTCTCCTTTGACACTAATATACAAAAATATGCCAAAAAGAGGTGCAACTTTCTCTACAAATACTAAAAGAAATAAATACATGGACCTGTGGACCTAGGCTAGAAATCTGGATTATCTACCAATACTACAACTGCAAGACGGCTACAAACTTAACAGATTAAAGAACTAACTTTACAAAGCACTTAAACTGATTCAGAAGTTATACTATTAAAAACATAGAATTCTACTATTCATATTATGTGCTAGAGAATCATTTATCTAGCATAAACTGACACAAAACAGCACATGTTGGAAACAAATCCCACATATTTCAATCCCCACCCTCATCACCACCAGAAGTAGTTTTATCCTTCAACAACTACACTGCTCTTCTAAAACAACAGATATGATGGTCCAACACTCAAGGATAACTCCAACTTGAAATCAACCCAAAGTTTTCATATATAAAATACTTGGCAAGCTTTTCCTCTTACACTGGATTCCTGTTGGCCTATCAGATTCCACCTTTCATAGATTTCAGGAAAACCGAGATACTCTTTCTTTGCCACTCATTTCCAATTTCCCTTATTGGATGCTTGGGAAACATTCCCCTTTATAGTTCCTGTCCCACTTTCTTACATGCTTCCTCCTTCAACCATCAAAAGAGTAAAAGTTATGGTTTAAACTTATTTTTTAACTATTTTTAAAACCAATAGGGAAAAAGCCTCTAGGGTCTCTGTCAATAAAGTATGTTTAAACATTAGCAAAAAAATTAGGTTTCAAGATTAGTATCCAAAGGCCTTAATTATCCAAAAGAGGGTAAAATCACATTCATTTCATATATCAGAATTCTAAAATATGACTTTCCAGAAGAAAAGGACCAGGCTACAGATAAAATACCTAGTCTGCTGAGAACTATTATTTCGGCACTTAAGAACTTTCAGATACAGCTGCTCCTTTTTCCTAATCTACTAGTTGCTTTTATCAAGCGATTCTTCATATGTTCCTCACCTGTGTCCTTTCGCCAGGATTCAGTTGCCTTAAGATCCTTAAGATACAGTACCAAGTCTCTTTGTGCCTGTAGCTGGATAAGGTTGAAGAAGGCACCTTGAGTCCTAAAAAATTGAAACAATATGTTAGATAAACTAATTCTGCCCTGTCTGCAGCCTCTGAACTTCAACAGTTATTTTTCTTTTCAAATAATATTTATATCCTATTTTTCTGATTCATATAGGTGCATTATTAAGAATGTGGAAAATACAAAAAGTGCTACAGATAAATAAATAAATAGGGGCTTCCCTGGTGGCGCAGTGGTTAAGAATCCGCCTGCCAATGCAGGTGACACAGGTTCAAGCCCTGGTCCAGGAAGATCCCACATGCTGCAGAGCAACTAAGCCTGTGCGCCACAACTACTGAGCCTGCGCTCTACAGCTCGCATGCCACAACTACTGAGCCCACGTGTCACAACTACTGAAGCCCGCACGCCTAGAGCCCGTGCTCCGCAACAAGAGAAGTCACCGCAATCAGAAGCCCGCGCACCGCAACGAAGAGTAGCCCCTGCTTGCCGCAACCAGAGAAAGCCTGTGCGCAGCAACGAGGACCCAATGCAGACAAAAATAAAAATAAAAAATAAATAAATTTATAAAAATAGATAAATAAATAAGAGTATTCCTAAAGGAGCCTTAAAAATGAAAGCATCTACTCTGAAGAAGTTAGGGTAGGCCTTTTTTAGAAAGAGAAAATTAAGGACAGGGAAAGAATGCCCAAATAAATTAAGACTCCAAGGAGGACTGCTCCTCCCGTGGTCACAAAGATGTAGGGGTTTTCAATCCATAAAAGACAGGGAAATTTTCTCAAAGAAAATTTGAGAAATTTTCTCAAAAAAGTGAATCTTCCTCCTGTTCGCTTTACCCGCACTGATTACATAATGAATCTCCATCTGCCTCTTCCATTCCTTCCACAGTTGTTTATCATTTATACATTCTCAAAGGCATAAACTAGCAGTAACACTGGGAGTTAATTTTAATAACACTACTTGTCAAAACTTGCTGATGGGCAGGAGAATGAGGTAAAGAGAAAGCGTGAGTGCTCAAGGCCACTACAAGCACGCTAAATGGAGAGCCTGTAGTGGGAAAGAACATCAAAAAACCGTCAGAAAACCTCCATTAACGGGTCTTCTAAAACCCGGTTTCAAAAATTCTTAATCTTTCTCACCTCCAGAAGCGAGGGGTCACAACAGGAAGTCCTGTGAGTGATGTAGGCAGAAGGCTTGCCAGGGAGGTTGCGGAGCCCTCAGGAGCTCAGAGTAATCCACATTAAAACGATGGTTTCCAGAAAACCTCCTTCAGAGAGAGGGTAGAACCTCCCGGAGCTGCCCCGCCCACAGAGGAAGGTAACCCAGTGCCTTGAGGACCGGGAAACCATGCGCCCAATAGCAGTGAAGTCCAGTAATTAGGGCAGTGCTTCCCCTCCCAGGAACCACCCCCTCCCCAAAGGGGGGGGGGGCAGGGAAGCAAACGTTGGCCAATGAGAGCAGCTTTCCCCTGGCACCGCCCCTGCTGTGTTCCCACCCTTTGCTCCGAGGCGGTAGGTAGGAGGCGCCTCAGAGCCTAGAACGGGAATTGTGAAGGGAATTGGTAACCGCTGGCGAAGAGCACGTGCCGAGAGGGATACCCGGAGCAAAAAAAAAGACGAACAGTTAAGGCGTGAGAAGTCTCTATTAGGGTAAGGCCAAAGAGCAAAAGGAACGCAGAGAACAAAGGTTACTTCGCTAGGCCGGGGAGAGGAACACGCTGGCCAAGTGGACAGCTCAGGAGACTCCTGAGGTGAGGAAGAGTTGCTTATCAAAGGACTAGGCTGGGCAGAGAAAAGGAAACAAGGCATTTAGTCAGAATGAATGGCGTGGGCAGAGCCAGGAGACGGCCTTTCCCCAGCGCTTAGAGATTTCTGAATAATTAACGAAAATACCCTTTCCCTTCCTGCGTTTCCTCCGCCTTTTGATGTTCTTTCCCACTACAGGCTCTCCATCTAGCGTGCTTGTAGTGGCCTTGAGCACGCAGGCTTTCTCTTTACCTCATTCTCCTGCCCATCAGCAAGTTTTGACAAGCAGTGTTATTAAAATTAACTCCCGTATTACTCCTAGTTTATGCCTTTGAGAATGTATAAATGATAAACAAGATACTTGTAAATATATCTTCAGGAGAATTTCGGTTTTTTTGTCATGCTGGGAACTAATTCTCAAATTATACATATTAGAATCACTTGAAGAGCCTGTTAAAAAAACATTGCTGGGTCCTACTCCAGAAGTTTCTGGTTTAGTATATTTAGGGTTAGGCCCAAGAATTTGCATTTTGTTTGTTTTTATATAATTAACATATAGCATTATATGAGTTCCAGGTGTACAACATAGTGATTCTATATTTGTATATACTGTCTAGTTACCATCTATATATATAGTTACAAAATTGTTTTTCTTATAATGAGAACTTTTAAGATCTACTCTTAGCAACTTTCAAATATGCAATGCAGTATAATTAACTCTAGTCACCATGCTGTACATTACAACCCCATGACTTAGCTATTTTATAACTGGAAATTTGCACATTTTGACCCCCTTCACTTATTTCACCCACCCACACCCCCCACTTCTGGCAACCACCAGTCTGTTCTCTGTATCTATGAGCTTGTGCTTTTTTTTTTAGATTCCACAGATAAGTGAGCTCATATGGTGTTTATCTTTCTCTGTCTGAGCATAATACCTTCCACATCCATGCTTGTTGTCGCAAATGGCAAGATTTCATTTCATTACTCAGCCATAAAAGGCTAAGTAATATGCCATTGTGTGTGTGTGTGTGTGTGTGTGTGTGTGTGTACACATGTACATACCTCATCTTCTTTATCCATTCACCTGTTGATGGGCACTTAGGTTGCTTCCATATCTTGGCTGTTGTAAATAAAGCTGTGATGAAATTAGAGGTGCATATATCTTTTCTAATTAGTGTTTTTGTTTTCTTCAGATTAATTTCTAGGGGTGGTATTGCTGGAACATATGGTAGTTCTAGTTTTAATTTTTGAGGAACCTCCATACTGTTTTCCATAGTGGCTGCACCAATTTACAACACCAACAGCAGCGCACGAGGGTTCCCTTTTCTCCATGTCCTTGCCAATACTCATTATTTCTTGTGTTTTTGGTAATAGCCACTCTGACAGGTGTGAGGTGATAGCTCATTGTGGTTTTGAGTTGTATTTCCCTGATGATTAGTGATGTTGGGCATTTTTTCTGTACCTGTTAGCCATCTTTATGTCTTAATAATTTGCATTTTTAATAAATTCCCAGCTGACGCTGTTCTGGGAACCACATTTTGAGAACTACTTGTCTAGCATATCTAATTGGTAAAATTTATTGAATTTCAGGCATTCTACTGAATGAGTGGTTTATTTTACATGAAATTCTTATAAAAACTGTAACAGAGGGCTTCCCTGGTGGCTCAGTGGTTGAGGGTCCACCTGCTGTTGCAGGGGACACGGGTTCGGGCCCCGGTCTGGGAAGATCCCACATGCCGCGGAGCGGCTGGGCCCGTGAGCCATGGCCGCTGAGCCTGCGCGTCCAGAGCCTGTGCTCCGCAACGGGAGAGGCCACGGCAGTGAGAGGCCCGCGTACTGCAAAAAAACAAAACAAACAAAAAAACTGTAACAGATAGGGGTTAATATTTCTCTAACAGCAGAAGAAACCTGACTGAACATAATAACTGATATTATTCATTCTCAGAGAAGGCTACTGGAGTTTACAAAAAACACACCTCTCCACCTTCAGGCCAGCCACCAGCTTCACATTCTTCTCTGATCTAAAGAATAAACAGTCACAGAACACTATTGCCCTATGGTTTAAAATACCTGTGCAGATAAAGACAGGCATATACACTACTAGGACAGAATAGAGAGCCCAGAAATAAACCCTCCCATACATAGTCAAATGATTTTTTTTTTTTTTTTGCGGTACATGGGCCTCTCACTGTTGTGGCCTCTCCCGTTGCGGAGCACAGGCTCCGGACGTGCAGGCTCCAGACGCACAGGCTCAGCGGCCATGGCTCACGGGCCCAGCCGCCCCGCGGCATGTGGGATCCTCCCAGACCAGGGCACGAACCCGTGTCCCCTGCATCGGCAGGCGGACTCTCAGCCACTGCGCCACCAGGGAAGCCCCAGTCAAATGATTTTTGATAAGGGTGCCAAGATCATTGACTAGAGAAGGATAGTCTTTAAACAAATAGTGCCGGTAAAACTGTATATCTACATGCAAAAGAACGAAGGTGGACCTTTACCTAATACCATATACAAAAATTAATTCAAAATGGATCAAGGACCCAGATGTAAGACCTAAAATAATAAAACTCTTAGAAGAAAACATAGGACCAAAGCTTCACAACATTGGACTTGGTAATGATTTATTGGATATGACACCAAAGGCATGTAACAAAAGAAAAAATATTCTAGAGTGCTCAGTGCTTTATAGACAGTGTTGTTATCATTTAAGAAAGCAAATACAGTAGTCTTTTACCTTAGCTCTTAATATCCTCCGTCTCATTCAACATGTGGAAATCATAAATTCTCCTCTACTTTGAGACCAGTTTCAAAATATACCTCTTCATGAAGTTGTTCTGATTTCCCTCAATATAATACAACCTTTGCTTCTGCTTAAAATTCAAGCATTTTGTGCCTCATTAGTGTGCTCCTTTTGTCCCTCAGTAGATTATAAGCTCCTTGGCACAAATACTTCCTAGAACCTAACACATTACCTTGCATATAATATAGGGTCAATACATGTCTAGTGGAATTTATCACCAGTTACTTTTATATTTATGCTGTCTACGCTCTTCAGCCAAAAGCTACAGGAACACCTGCAGTTAAATTAGTTGAATCTATTACTCATTGTAGCAAGGTAGAACACACACCATGGGAAGCTGTGCGGTGTCTCAGTAAGAGGATGTTAGCAAAAACTTATTCTGGGATTTTGACTTTGATAATTTTGGGGAGAGTCTAAGGAAGCGGACATTCTAGATTTGGTGATGTCAAAAAGCAGGGACAACACTATGATTGGATATATCAATAAATTTTATCTATAGGGAGAGGAAACTAGAGCAAAGGTAAAGCTATAATGGTAAAGAAGAAGCAATCATTCATTTAGGTGACAGAGAAATATTTGGTATTTTGTGGGGTTGTTGAATAATCTTATCTGAAGTGGATGTTCTTGTGAGATTGTTTATGTCCAGGGACAACATAGCCTAGCTGTATCAAATCGGTTCCTGGATATTAAGGGTAGTTTTTTTTTTCTTTCTCACCACATTTCACTTATAAAAACCTCATTTGATGTTTCTAATTCAAAAATTATAAAAGGTAGTTTTGCTTTGCTCTTGTTGTTGAACTCTAAAATTTAGGCTATCACAAATAAGTGTTGGAGGACTCTCTAAATGGTCTTGGAACTAAGAAAAATTTTTCCTTTTGGGAACTTTCTTCTCCCCTCAAAAGTTTTGCATTTTGAGCAGTATAGAACTCCTTGATATACATGTAGATAGAAATATTTTATTACCCTTGATTAATTAACCATGATCATAACATAAAGGTTTTAAAGTGACCTTGGAATCAGGCCATCTAGGTTTATTTCTCAACTCTGACACTTGCTGGCTTTGTGATTTTTAGAAAGTTGTTTAATTTCTCTGTTCGTCAGGTTTCCTTATCTATAAAATAGGTTTAATAATACCTATGAGACATTGTTGGAAGGATTATATAAGATAACTCATGAACTCTACTAGAAAATAAGCCCAGTGAAAGCAAGAATCTTGTCCAAGTTGTTAACCACCCTATTCTCACTAGCACAGTGCCTACTAGCACATACCAGGTGCTCAATAAATATTGGTTAAATGATTGAATGTAAAGCACTTATCATGGCCTTACAACATATTTAGCATTCAAAACTGTTGGTTATTATATTTATTGTTATCACTATTATTATTCTCATAAGGATATGAGAATATCCTTTTACCCAAATGAAATTACCCATTCATCTCATTCTCTAGAGCTATACCAGCAATGTAGGTATAATACTGTTTGGATCCAGTCATATTACAGCAGCTGTACTTTGCTTATATCTTTTAATTGGGTCTAAACTTTTGATTATGCTCATAAGCTTTCTACCATCAAGTTTAACCTGCCATCACAGTGTTATATAGTGAACTCCTTCAGCAAACCCACTGAAGCCCTTATTCTTACCCCTCTCTATAAAACCATTTCAAAGTCTATGTGGCAGTTTCACTTGGAGCCTGACCCTTACCACACCATAACCCTGAAATATGTGTGAGCCCTGCTCTTACGCCTCTTTACCAGTTGGACGTCCTTAGACTTGCTTCTTGGTTACATTTTCTATTCTCTTCTTATTTATGGTGGAATTACTTCCATAAGCTCAGATGATATCTGCAACCGTGGGATACACTTTTGTCAAAATTTTGAAAGGCCTGGAGTTTGATCATATTCTTCTCCAAGTTCTGTGTTAATTATTAAATAATGGCTCATGGTGAGAGGAAATGATATATTTGGTTTTGAGCATTTTGCATTTGAGTTAATAAAAGGAGATATTCCAGAAGGAAGTGAAAATATGAAAATTAAGCTTCAGTGAAAGTTAAGCATATAGAAACAGTTTTAAATATTTTATCATGAATAGATTTATATCCTATTAGTATATTACAAATTTTTCCCTAACCTCATTCCTAAAATCTCACCCAGTCCTTGACCCTATTTGGCAAAGCTCAGAATTGGAATAAAGCCAAGGATTTGGGTAAGGCTCAGTGATAAAAATAATAGGGCCTGATGCTTGGTAATTAAAAATAACAAAAGCTTTATAAAGCAGTATTAACATGTCACCAGGGTCACTAAATCGGTTTGGAACATGGCAGCACCTGTGCATAAGAGCAACCAGATTTTAAAATGGGTCATGGAGTCTGGGTACTTTTGGAAAATCTTGTTTTTCCTTGTGAACTCTTCTCTGCATAGGGACTATTTTTTGACAATCATTTAGCCAGTCCAGCTAGTCTGGATTAGTACTTGCTGACGTGTTGTAGGCTGCTACATTTTTTAAATGTTCCTATTCATTTCTAAAAGAAATGCATACTAATTAATCACAGTTTGGAAATACTGAAAATTAGAAAGAAAGGAAAAAATTTCCCATAGCCCCGCCATCTAAATATACTATTCGTATTTAGGAGTATTTCTTAAATCTTTTTTTTTCCTTTGGAAATTTTTTTAAAAATAGAATCATACTGATGTATAACTATGAGTGCTGCTTTCCTTATTAAATGTTATGTCATAATTGTGTTCCTATGTTGCTACTTAGAGCCATAAATATTGACTTTCAAGTGTTTTTTTTTAAATTAAATAACAGAAAGTTAAATAAGATCAAACTTAAACTACTGTGAATTATTCCTTTTTGCCAGTTATTTAGGTTTTCCAGTTTTTACTATTATAAACATGCTACAATAAATATCCTTATATATTCCTCTTTGTGTACATGTGCATATAATTCTCTAGGAGAGATTTCAAGAAATGGAATTCCTGGTTGAAAGGTACTTGCGTATAATATTTTGGTAGATATTGTCAAATTGCCATCCAAAAAGCCTGGACCAATTTAAATTAACACCAACAGTGTTTTACTGTTTTAATTTGCATTTTCCTATTGGTGCAGTTGAGCATCTTTTCATGTGTTTAATTATTCATTTTTATTTTTTCTTTTGTGAATTATTGTTCTTATACTTCCCTAATGTTTTATTGTGTTGTCTATTGTTTTGTTATTGACTTCTACGAGAAACAAAAATGGCAGGTGTCAGATAGAAGGAGCTAGCCTGCACCTAGTACCTAGGCCCAGGCGTTCCCTACTTAATATAAACAACTATAGAAAATAACCAATGTCAGACAAAGTTATTCTGTGATTCCAATGGAGCAGGACAACAATACAACCGTTCTGAAATTATCTGAGCACAGATAAAAATAAGAACACTGTACAAATCACAAAAAATGACCAAACATCCCCTTCTCCCAGGGAACAGGAGGGCCTGCTGCTGCTTTACCAATTACAGCTTCAGCTCCATTCGGTTTCTCTCACATCCTAGATAAAAATTAAGATATCCAATCATAGAATTGCCCCGATTTCTGAAAGACTCTCCGCAAATGTAACACAAGCCCAAATCACAAAACAATCCCCTCTTAACCCCATCTTACGGAAATGTCCCCCTTGTTGCCCATGGTGTGCAGCCTTCCTTGCTGTAGTAAGTATTAGACTCAACTCTGCTTGCCTACTGTTGTGTTTCCTGGTACTTTTGGCTGGTGGGCACAAACATCTGGATGTTGATTGCTCTCGTGCATGACACAGATATTTTTTTCCTTGTCTGTCTCTTGTCTCTTAACCTTGTTTATGGTATCTTCTGTTATTGATAAGTTTCTAATTTTATGTTGTCAGTTTTTTAAATTAACTTTTATTGGAGCATAGTTGCTTTACAATGTTGTGTTAGTTTCTACTGTACAGCAAAATGAATCAGCTATACATATACATATATCCCCCTTTTTTTTGGATTTCCTTCCCATTTTGGTCACCACATTGCATTAAGTAGAGTTCCTTGTGCTATACAGTATGTTCTATGTTGTCAGTTTTATCAGTCTTCTCCTTGATGACTTCTTAGTTTTGTGACTTGTTTCCCTGCCTTAGATCATAGAAAGAGTATTAGTATCCTATATTTTCTTTTAATACTTTTACTTTATTTTTTTTAATGTTTAGCTCTTTAATCATCTGGACTTCAATTTCTTTTTTGGACTTTAATTTTGTGTACAGATAATGAGGATTGAAGTTCTTTACAAATATAGGTCACTTCAGAACTTAATTCACATCCATCACTTTCTCTGGACGGCTTTCCTTGACTCTCTCCCCCTCCATTTTAATGGTGGTTAGGAATCTTTGCCTTTTGTTCTCATACCACACGTCACAACAATCATCACTTCTGTCTTAGAATAGTTTGCAGGAGAGCAAGGGCAGCACTTTATTTATTGTTTTACCTCCGTGTCTAATGTGTTGCCAACATAGGAGTTTAATAAATATTTATCGATTGACTGTCATCTTTACTTCGTCTCCTAGAGAACAAGGGCCAGATCTTATTTGATGGGCCTCTACCAGTGTTTGTTGATCTGAGAATGAAAGAAAAGAGAAATTTTTGTCCCTGGGCTATTTATGTTGTCTTGGTAACGGGGCGGACCTTTCAGGCCTGCAACTGCACTTGTGCATTACAATTGGATAAAAAATTGACTGCTTATCTCATTCTTGTTAACAATTTTCTCCCCACCTACTACACTTAAAACTAAAATTATGCAAGCTGCAGGAATAATTTCCATGAAGATTCGCCAAAGCCCCTTTTGTGGGGCTTTGGCTCCTCCTTCTTGTCTTAAGGCTGAGGGGACGCACGCAGCGGACTCCCGTCCTCAAAGGACGACGGGCATCGAAAAGAGGGACGATGTGGGGTCCCGGGACTACCAAATGAGGTGGAGAAAGACTGGGCGCCTGGAGTGGGTGAAAGCCAAAAGCTCCGGTCTTGTTGCTCACCCCTTTCCGGTACTCTGAAGGCTGGGTGGGTCTAACTTGTCAATACTCCAATCGCGGGGTTGGGGGAGATAGGGGCCGGAGGAGAATCTGGTGCTAATGGTCAGAGCATGCGCGCCCCCGCAAAAAGCTGTTCTGAGACCACAAGCGGAGCGGTGGTTTCTGGGAAATGTAGTCTCAGAGCCTCCTGTATCCTGAGGCTGATGTGGAGCCTGAGAGGCCGCTAAGCCTCAAGATGATGTCGTGGTCATTTGCCTCTGAAGGAAAAAGGCTGTTGTGCTCCTTATTAATGAGACAGAGAAGAATAAGAAATAGGTAGAAAGATAGCTATAGACAATCTGGAATAGAATTTGACAGCCTCCTAAGTTTCACCCTCCTGAACAGGCCCTACTCTCCTTCAGTCTCTTGCCTTGGAACTGCGGAGTGTTCCAGAATCTGACTAGGACTTTTATTTTGTTCACCCAAGCATTAGGTGTGGAAGTGAGGATGTGTTTAGTTTTTGTTTCTCCCCGAGCGTGCCAATTGGAAAGCCCCAAATATGTGAATATGCTCAGCAAGTGCTTGGCACAAAAAAACTAGTAGATATTGGTGTTTGTTTGTACCCTAACATGGTAAAGGGCTCTGGGAATAAAAGTATTACCCATTATAGGTTAGGAACTTGGAAGGGAGCAATATATGGTGTGGGTCAGAGGCTCCATGGATCTGCCCTTGTCCATTGCTTGACTACTTACAGTAGGTCTTGGCCAGCTCTCTCATTTCACAGAAGACAAAACAGAGATAAAAGGCCCCGCCCAGGGTTCCACCACTGTATAGCAAAAACATTGAAACTAGTACCCAGGGCTCTCCCTCCAATGACTTAGCTCTAAGTGAGCCAATGAAGTATGGAAATCAGCTTCTCACACCTCCGGGGGTGCATAAAGGCCAGGCAGGCAGTGTCAGGGAAAGGTAATGTTAGAATCTGGGTTTTCTGCCTAGACAAATGGAAGCCTCCTGTTCTTAGGGAATATGTTGTGTAGCTTGGCTCTACAAAGAGAGCTTACCCTTCCTTTGAGCTTCAGGACAGGAGGATTAACTGTTTGAATCCCCAGTGACAAGGAACTTGGGACACATGAAATTAGTAAAGTGGACATATTCAGTTGTATCACACAGTCCGGCCTAAACTAGATTATCCTTTCCATTTCATGTCTCTTCCTCCTCTTAATGATTCTTATCAATTCTAAACTAACCTCTGAAATGATGGGTTTAGAGGGTTTCATTCTTTCTTTCCTAGATAACTTTAGAAATTGAATTTCTAATTGAGTGATGACCCCCAACATGGAAAATGGAAAGAACAGAGGCCTTGGTCTTAGAAAAGCCTAGATTCAAATTGCAGCTCTATCATTAAATCTGACATAATCAAGTTACTTCTCTGAGTTTTCTCATCTACTAAATGGGGATACGAATACTTCATAAGGCTGTGGTAGATAGTCTTGAAAAAAAAACCTCACAAATGAGATTTTTATCAGAGTAAAGCACTAACACATGGTAGAAAGCACACTGGTTTCAAGGGTTTTGAACTTGGCTTCTCTCTGGTCCCCAAATGTCTGTGAATTATAGTTGAAGAACTAGAAAAGCAGGATACACAAATAAACGCTTTTAGAGGAAATCCTGGAAGAAGATCTTTCTCCCTGAGGGAACAGTGTATGACAGAAATTTGGAATGCTATCACATAGACTGAGTTAGTGTTTAATTTCCATATAGCTCCTGTATTCACAGGGCTGCACTTCTGAAGCCTGTATCTCTTTTCACCTGGGAATAAAGGAGGCCTAAGGAGGCCAAAGACCTGTATGTGGAAAACTATAAGATACTGATGAAAGAAATCAAAGGTGACACAAACAGATGGAGAGATATACCATGTTCTTGGATTGGAAGAATAAATATTGTGAAAATGAATATACTACCCAAAGCAATCTACAGATTCAATGCAATTCCTATCAAATTACCAATGGCAGTTTTCACACAACTAGAACAGAAAATTTTACAATTTGTATGGAAACACAAAAGACCCCAGATAGCCAAAGCAATCTTGAGAAAGAAAAACAGAGCTGGAGGAATCAGTCTCCTTAACCTCAGACTATATTACAAAGCGACAGTAATCAAGACAGTATGGTACTGGCACAAAAACAGAAATATAGACCAATGGAACAGGATAGAAAGCCCAGAGATAAACACACGCACCTATGGTCAACTAATCTGTGACAAAGGAGGCAAGGATATACAATGGAGAAAAGACAGTATCTTCAATAAGTGGTGCTGGGAAAACTGGACAGCTACATGTAAACGAATGAAATTAGAACACTACCTAACACCATACACAAAAATAAACTCAAAATGGATTAAAGACCTAAATGTAATACCAGACACTATAAAACTCTTAGAGGAAAACATAGGCAGAACACTCTTTGACATAAATCACAGCAAGATCTTTTTTGATCCACCTCCTAGAGTAATGAAAATAAAAACAAAAAAAACCAAATGGGACCTAATGAAACTTAAAAGCTTTTGCACAGCAAAGGAAACCATAAACAAGACGAAAAGACAACCCTCAGAATGGGAGAAAATATTTGCAAATGAAGCAACGGACAAAGGATTAATCTACAAAATATACAAATAGCCCATACAGCTCAATATTAAAAAAGCAAACAACCCAATCAAAAAATGGGTAGAAGACCAAAATGGACATTTCTCCAAAGAAGACATACAGATGGCCAAGAGGCACATGAAAAGCTGCTCAACATCACTACTTATTAGAGAAATACAAATCAAAACTACAATGAGGTATCACCTCACACTGGTTAGAATGGCCATCATTTAAAAAATCTACAAACAATAAATGCTGGAGAGGGTGTGGAGAAAAGGGAACCCTCTTGCACTGTTGGTGGGAATGTAAATTGATACAGCCACTATGGAGAATAGTATGGAAATTCCTTCAAAAACTAAAAATAGAACTACCATATGACCCAGCAATGGGCATATACCCAGAGAAAACCATAATTCAAAAAGACACATGCACCCCAATGTTCATAGCAGAACTATTTACAATATCCAGGACATGGAAGCAACCTAAATGTCCATCAACAGAGGAATGGATAAAGAAGATGAGGTACATATATACAATGGAATATTACTCAGTCATAAAAAGGAAAGAAATAGTGCCATTTGCAGAGACGTGGATAGACATAGAGACTGTCATACAGAGTGACATAAGACAGAAAGAGAAAAACAAATATAATATTGCTTGTATGTGGAATTTAGAAAATGGTACAGATGAACTTATTTGCAAAGCAGAAATAGAGACATACAAGTAGAGAACAAATGTATGGACACCACGGTGGGAGGGGGGTGGGATGAATTGGGAGATTGGGATTGACATATATACACTGTTGATACTATGTATAAAATAGATAACTAATGAGAACCCACTGTATAGCTCAGGGAGCTCTTTTCAGTGCTCTGTGCTGACCTAAATGGGAAGGAAATCCAAAAAGGAGAGGATACATTTATATGTATAGCCGATTCACTGTGCTGTACAGTAGAAACTAACACAACATTGTAAAGAAACTATACTCCAAAAAAATTAATTTAAAAAAATAATAATTAAAAAAAAAAAAGAAGCTGGCTTCCCCCTGGCCTGAAGTTGTTCTCTGAGCTAGGTAATGCCTTTAGGGCCAGGCATTGGAGCCAGAAGGGTACCTGCAGTGAAACTCAGGAACATTCCCCCCATGGAATCAGAAGTTCAGCCTAAGTGGGATCTCTTTTGGCCCCAATATTTTCTGCCATAGCTTCTTTGGATTAGTTCTGACTCAATTCTGGCAGCTATGCCTTGAGTTCAGGTCAGAACCACACCAAGGAACAATTCTGCCCAAGAATATCTAGTCCTGGGTTCAGTAGCAGCATCCAAAATGTGGTGAAGAATTTGTGACCATGACATAAGAGAAAACTTGCAGAAAGAGTCCTGGAAGCTCACACAGTAGATGAAATGGGGTACTCGTATTAAGGGGGGGTGTGGGGCTAGAAGGGCAGAGTTGGAGAAAAGGAATGGAGCTCATTGCCTCTTTGTTTTCTGTAAGGACACATACAAATACAGTATGAAGAATACTTGTAAATGTTTTTGAGAATTTTCTCCCAGAAAGGAAAACAATGAACAGAGAGGAAGGAGTTTATGTTTGGGCCAGTACCCTTCCTTCATGTTACAAAGATTTATATTTCTTTTGGGCCCCTAATCTTTTGAGAGAAGAGGTTAGTGATTCTTTCCTGAGGCCCATTAGCCCCCAGTATTGACTTGTTTCTTTGCTTGAAGTTATTAAATATTGAAGCACAGCAGAGGTCATGATAGGTATGAATGAAACTAGAGGGCAACAAAGTAGAGTAGTGACTGGAAGGTCCTGCTAACTCTCATTACCCTGTATCTCAGTAGATCCTAGCTCAAGCTTTAAGCCAGAAGTTTTTGGAAATTTCTTTATTCTCCTTAACAACCCCTGAAAACAGGACTTTATTTTCTGTTTTCCCTTCTCTTATTCTATGCAAAAGTCAGGCCACTTTTTTCAAGAAGCCTCAATCCTGAATGCTACAGCAAACAAGGAATGGTGTTCAGGTCACAATCCAGAAATAGGATCAGAGAGTTCTTTTGGTGGAGTTAGCATCACTGAGTTCCCCAGTAGCGAAAACTGTACCATAACCTGAAGAAGAAGAGGAGTCACAACATCTGTATCCCAGATTAGAGGAAGAGGGAAGGCCTAGGTAAGTGAGTGGAAGTTTCAGAAGTTTAAGCCCGATATGGACTCACGGGACAGAGAACTGTTTATGACCTCTATCCTTTGTCCCCACCCAAAACTTTTTAATCTCACTTTCTGAGAAGCATATTCAGATTGGGACCAACCAAACTAACTTTCTAGAATCAATTTTATGGAGAGTGGATCTAGATTTCAAATTAATGATAAAAAAAACTACATTTCAGTTTTCATTTTCTTAGGGTCGCTAGTAGTAGTACCTTTGGGGAGATAGACCCTCTTCTAATGAAAAAAATCAAAATATTGCTTTTTTCTAATTACTTTCTTTTATGGATCATCCACCTTCCTAGTTTCCCTCTCTTCCTACTGACAGTAATACTAGACTGGAATATGGCATCCCTAGTTTTCTTACAGTCAGGTCCTCAGTTTTTCTCTGTTCTTAATTGAGAAGATGACAGACTAAGTTAATGATTCCAAAATCATAGTGCTGGGAAATGGGGACTGCAAGGAAATTTCGGTGATGAAATTTGACAAAAAGCTTCAGTAGTGAAGCTAAAGGAGATGATTTTCTGATAGTTTAGAGTGTGTGTTCGCTTATATGTGCATGTATTTCTGGAATATGATTTCAGAAAGGTGCTAAAAGAGGAAGGATGGTCCTATGTGTACCCATCCTGTGATACTAAGCTTTCAGGTTATGGGTATACAAACCTTTTCTGTAGAGGGCCAGATAGCAAATATTCTTTACTTTTCTGGCCACAGTCACTGTCACAACTACTCAGCTCTACTAGTAGCAAAAAAAAAAAAAAAAAAGCCATGGACAAAAAATAAACAAGTGAGTGTGAACGCCGTAATATGAATTTCGTATAATTTTATGTGTCATAAAATATTCTTCTTTTGATTTTTTTCAGCTGCTTAAAATTGTAGAAGCCATTCTTACCTCATAGGTCATACTAAAACAGGTGGCAGACTGATTTTCCCTAAGGGGTGTAGTTTGCCCACCCATATTCTATGTCCATGAGATTTCTTTGTGCATTTTGGGACATAAAGAGGGGAGTGTAAGCTGTGGGCATTTACAAGGGGAGAGCAAGCTGGATATTCAGAGTGAATACCCAATTTATATATAGGCCAAAATCAGGTATTATGGCCTCTCTTGGAACCCAGGAATTTTAAATATTACTTTTGATTTTGATTAACATAATACACACACTAAGTATAAAGAGTTATCAAATAGTACTGAAAGACTTAGTGTAAATATAGTGACTACCCCGCTCCTCTTTGCTTCCCCAAGTCCTCCTCCTCAGAAGCAACAACTTCTGACTCCTTTTCTAGCTGTGTCTTCTGGCTTTTATACATCTCCATTTACTTATCTCCAAATTTCTAATCTTGTTCATTCATTTATTTTTGCCATTGTCCTTTGACATCCTATTTTGGTAGATAGGAATGGTAGAGAGAGGATTTAGCTCTGGTGTGCTTCCATCCTCTCTGGCTTTTCCTTCCCCATCCTCCCAGTGGAGTTATAGTATAGTTTTTTATTAATCAGTATTCAGTATTTATATGATTATTGTCTGTCCAGATATGTCTATCATATTATTGTAAGGTACTAGGATTACATTCTTATGTCTTTTCCTAAAGTACATGGGGAGGGGGAAGGGTAAGCTGGGACGAAGTGAGAGGGTAGCACTGACATATATACACTACCAAATGTAAAATAGATAGCTAGTGGGAAGCAGCCACATAGCGCTGGGAGATCAGGTAGGTGCTTTGTGACCACCTAGAGGGGTGGGATAGGGAGGGTGGGAGGGAGATGCAAGAGGGAGGGGATATATGTATACATATAGCTGATTCACTTTGTTAAGCAGAGACTAACACAACATTGTAAAGAAATTATACTCCAGTAAAGATGTTAAAAAAATAATTGCTTTGTTTTTTTCGCAGTTTTTACATTATTTTTCTTTTACCGATTGCTATTTCTTCTCATATCTTCCAATAATCTCTCACTATAATTTTCCACAAGAGCAATTTTATCAGCTAATATATCAGTTCCAGAGTGTGTGTGTGTGTGTGAGTCTATGGGGGATTGAGAGAGAGACAGACACACAGACAGATGCTTAAGACTCTTCCAAGAGATTCATTCTGCCCTGATTGCTTTTTGGTCCTGCTCTGAAACTATGATCCTGGGACTTCCTTTTACTGCCATCCTAGGAATTCCCTTTGGCTTTCTTCTGATTTGGATTCCCTGTTTCCTGGATCTCATGCCTTTGTGTTTTGGGGGGGGGGGAATACACTTACTGGTAGCTTTGTGAAGATTAAAAAATGGAATAATGACAGGGAATGGGGATGACAGCCCTTAATATGTATTTTTTTGAGTGGCACTGCTCTAATCTGGTACAAAATTCTCATTTTAGGATATCTCTTCATCCTTGGGGATTTCTTTTCACCTCTCACTTCTGCTGGATCTCCTGTCTTCTGCATCCCATATCTTCCTCTTAGTTTACTCCCTTTTTCTGAAGTAAACTGTCCTCTAGTATCTACTGAGAAAAAAGTGCAAAGAAGATAAATGTAAGAACTTGCATGTCAAAAATATGTTTATTATACCCTCTCATTTGATTGGTAGTTTCACAGGATACAGTATTTTAGTTTGGAAATACTATTTTTCTTTGGTATTTATCCATTGTTTTCTAGATTCTGGAGTAACTTTTGAGAAGTACAAAACCATTTTCGGTTTATGATTCTTTTTAACTTATTATTTCCATCCTATTTTTCCATATTTCTATCTATCTGGAAGCTTATAGAATTTTCTTTCTGCCAGTGTACTATAATTTTACAGTGGTGTACTTCAATGTTTTTTTATTTTCTTTATCACAATGATAAAGAACCCTTCAATCTGAAAATTCATGCAGTGTAAGAAACTGTTAGGTTCTAAGAAAAAAAAATTATCATGGTGATGGCTTTCTCCCACATGGTAGCCTCTTTGGCTCTTTGCCTTACTTCCTGGGAGATATCTTTAACTTTGTTTTCCAATTCTATTGAAATTTTCATTTCTGTTATCATATTTAATGCTAAGAGCCCTTTCTTTGTTTTCTAAATATTCCTTTTTATACTTGCTTCATGGATGCATTTCATCTCTCTGGGTGTTGACTTTTGTTTTTCTTCTCTCTGCATATTGTCTGTTTCTTCTAGCTGCTCTTTTCTTTTCTATTAGTTTGATTTGGTCTTTATCTTTCATATTGAAAGCTTTCCCCATTTGCCTACTAATACTTTGTTGCCTGTTCATATTTACAGTGGAAGACGAAAATATGGATGAAATTCCAAGTTCTTTGGTGGGACTTGTCAACTTTGAGGGTTTTTTTATTGTTTAATTCGGTTAGGTCTTTGGTTAAGAAGCCCTGATGTCAATACATTTAGGCCTTTCCTCTTAGGCTGCTCTGATTCCTCAGAGAAGACTCTTCCAGTCTTCTACCTGGAGGCTTAAGACGTGGCTGTCAGCATCTGGAAGTTAAGGTGGGAAAGAGATCTGGGCCTCTTAGCATTTAGGAAGCATATGTTTGTTTAATCCCTCCTATTTTAAGCATAATATTAATGCTTTCAAGTAGACCTAGTGTGTCTGAGACCAAATCACTGCTTCTTCTCTGCAAAGAATAAACTCCCAATTTTCTGCTAGGGTGAGTGAGAGATGATCTCACAACAGTGTGCAATGGGGAAAGGGATGAAAGGATTGAAAAGTTTTTAAGGTAGCTTTCAACCAGTTCTTCCTATTTTAGCCTTTACCTCATACTTTTCACTCCCAATTCCAGAGGATTTTGCAGTAGACATCAGTTTATTCTCAGTTCCATACCCCTGCCTAGCTACTGGCCTGGAATTTATCTTTCTTATCTCTGCAAAATCAGATACCACACATCTATCTACCTTCAATTTCCAAAATATATTGTTGCTGTTTTATCTTTTATTTACTCTGTAGGTTTGTATCTTTTGAAAAAAAAAAAAAAACCCTCTTTCCTATAGTTTATGCAAGGTTTAGGAGAGAGCAAAATTAAATGTTTGTGTTCAGATTACAGTCTTCTGGCTCCCATAAACTTTGACCTCTCTGGTTGGCCCTCAGTTAATTCACTAATATGTAGAATGCCAGTTCAA
This sequence comes from Aethalodelphis obliquidens, assembly GCF_003676395.1. NCBI lineage: Eukaryota > Metazoa > Chordata > Mammalia > Artiodactyla > Delphinidae > Aethalodelphis > Aethalodelphis obliquidens. The sequence continues at coordinate 919,182 of NW_020837952.1, read as the reverse complement.
CAGAAGCAAATGGCCAGTTTGCCAAATTGTCAATTCACCAAATCATCATTTCAACAAATTTACCTCTTTATTTTAACTATATACTACTATTTAAAGCTTTTTAAAAATTATTTGTTGCCTAACAGCGTTTTAAATAATGTTTTGTTTTCTTTACCCCATCTCTTGCTACTATAGCTAGATTTTTTTTTTTTTTTTTCCCGGTACGCGGGCCTCTCACTGTTGTGGCCTCTCCCGTTGCGGAGCACAGGCTCCGGACGCTCAGGCTCAGCGGCCATGGCTCACGGGCCTAGCCGCTCCGCGGCATGTGGGATCCTCCCAGACCGGGGCACGAACCTGTGTCCCCTGCATTGGCAGGCAGACTCTCAACCACTGTGCCACCAGGGAAGCCCTATAGCTAGATTTTGAGGGACAGATAGAGGAAGAGATTAAAGATCATAAAAATAATAGAGTAATAAGAATGTATTCTGGAATATGAAGACTTCTTGTGATTTTATTTAAGAATATATTTTTCATGAGTATATTTTAATAATTACTTAAGTAGATTCTATTTATTAGGATAAAAGTATTTGTTGAAAAATTCTTAATAATAGAATATTAATGTTCTATTATTATATAATAATTAATGCCAATAAAGTTCTTTGGGCAGAAATCCTTATTTTTTAATGTATTTTTAAATTCTTGTTTAAGAATTCTTCCTCAGCAGATTATTTCATAATTGATGCTAGATATAATAAGCTATCTTGAAAGCAAAAAGAAAAGTTCAACCAGAAACTTATTCATTTGACTTCCTCTGTGATGAAGTTTTTATGAATCCTACTATAGAGAATTTTGTTCCCTATACATGTAAAACGAAATTCAGACTCCTTCCCTGACCTACACTCCCTGCATGAACTGTCCTCTGGACACCTGTGCCACTCCTCTCCACTTTGCTCACCCTGCTCTAGTCACAGTAGTCTTTCTTATTTCCCTCTTAACACTCGGCACTTTCTGTTCTTTCTGCCTGTAACCCTCTGTTCCAAAATCTTCATACTTGCTCCTTCATATCATTCTTTTCTCAGGTCATTCCTTGAACACCCAATATAAAGTAGTATAGCATTTATTATTATCTGAATAATATCCTGTTTGTTTACTTATTGATTTGATAGTTAACTTCCCCTTCCCCTAGAATCTACAATCCGTAAGAGCAAGGGACTTGTCTGTCTTCTTCACTGCTACATCTCCTGCATCTAAAAGAGTGTCTGGAGCATAGTAGATGCTCGATAAATATGAGGCTGAATCTCAAATGTTTAAAGTTCTAGAATACAGTGGTCTAGAAGCCCCCTGATACATGGATAAAGGAGGAACCCATATGACACACACATATAACAGTGTGTGAAGACTTAAGTGTATCTTTCTTCCAGAAAGAATGGAGGAGCAAAATTCCTCAATCAGAAGAGGGACTCAAGCAGGAGACCTGCTGAGATATTGTTTCACTGGATAATGATTTGTGCTGGCTTTTTTTCATTAAGCAAGAGCTGACTTTAATTTTATATAAAGCAGAGTGAATGGCCCATAAGTAGAAAAGGAATTACAAGAATTTAATGGAAATAATTGAGCAGTGATTTATCATTAAGAGGAAGTCTATGCCAATAGGAAGTCTCTGCCCCTTCTGCTCACTTCTGTCTTTCCTTAAAAAAACTTCTTACCTTCTATTTGGCTTTCACCTCTTTTGCTTGTTGCCTACTCTTTTCCTTTTAACTAGACCCCTTTCCATCACTTACACAATAACTTCTTGGGTTATAAAGAGAGATTTAGTTTCTCTGTTAAACAGTGCAGGAGTCAGGAAATACTACCACATTCCTCAAGTATTAAATCTCAAATTTACTTACCTTTGTGCATTTAAAAAATTTCTATAGACTTTTGCCTTTCTACTATTTGAAGAAAACATCCAGCTAAGGAAAGAAAAAGTGAGGAATTTTTTAATGGGATACTACCAAGGTTATGGGCAGACTTCATGTGGGGGAATGAATGGTAAATCTTGCAGGATAGTACTAGACTGGCACTTTATCTAATACTGTTCTTCCTTCTGAAATTTCATTGGGCCTATTCATGACTGACCTTATCCTAGACTTAGAAATAAGAAGTGACAGAATGGGAATCGTTAATTAGTTGAGTCAGTGTCTAAAAATTCCTAGTATAGGACTTTCTGGTAAATTATGAGTTAGCAGGTATTGCTTAGGCTCAAGCCTTAAATGAAGGCTTTCTCTTTTCTCTGATCCCCCGCTCTAAATTTTGGGACCTATACTCCCAGGTGTGCTTGCAAAGAGAAAATAATAGTGTGGCTCCCCAAGAGGAGCCCTGAGTCCACTTATGCATTTAGCTCTATGTGGAAGAGAAATGTTAATAAGGGTAGCTGGCCTGCCCCCTAGGGACTAAGGTCAGCAGAGGCAAGAAGGCAAGAAGGTGCTTGGGGACTTTAGAGCTTATATAATTTCCATGGTTTCTAAAGCTTCATGCATAAACGTGAAAACAGGCTGTTTTTTCACTGATGATGCATACTTGCAATAACAGCAACCATTTAGTGGACCAGTGGAATATATTGTGGAAGGAAAAGGTGATCAAGATCCCTGCAAACTAAATTATGAAGTAGGGCTGGAGAGTTGGTATATCTCTGAGGTAGGACAGTGAAGGTGTATTGCTTGCCTTGTCAACTGAAAGTGAACTGCTTCTTGTGGTCTTAACTAACAGGTATCAAGAAAAAAGCATTTGGTTAAGCATTGAAACCACATCTGGTACAGAAGCTGCAATTGGAGTCACCACCTGATAAGCTTATGATAATCCACTCTCATTCTCCAAGATCCATCTGCCTTCTGCACGGGCCACATAGGAGAGTTGAATGGGGATGTAGTGGGACTCACCACTCCTGTATCCCTCAAGTCCTTGATGGTGGTACTAATCTTTGCAATCCCTCCAGCAGTATGGTAGTGCTTTTGGTTTATGATTTTCCTAGGTAGAGGCAGTTCTAGTGGCTTCGACTTTGCCTTTCCCACCATAATAGCCCTCACTCCGCAAGTCAGAGAACTAACGTGGGAATTCTGCCAAGCGTGTATTCTTATTTTTTAGTAATCTTTTATTTATTTATTTGTTTATTTTTATATTTATTTTTGTCTGTGTTGGGTCTTCGTTTCTGTGCGAGGGCTTTTTCTAGTTGCTGCAAGCGGGGGCCACTCTTCATCGCAGCGCGCGGGCCTCTTCACTATCGCGGCCTCTCGTGTTGTGGAGCACAGGCTCCAAATGCGCAGGCTCAGTAGTTGTGGCTCACGGGCCTAGTTGCTCCGCGGCATGTGGGATCTTCCCAGACCAGGGCTCGAAACCGTGTCCCCTGCATTGGCAGGCAGATTCTCAACCACTGCGCCACCAGGGAAGCCCTAAACATGTATTCTTGAAATGGAGAAATAACTACACAATAGGTTTGGTGACCCACTGCGCCCTCTCTGAGATGGATCTGACCTAAAACTTCATTGATCACCTAACTTCTATAAGCCTGTATTCTGCCTGGTGGACCACAGTGACATTTTGGGTTTCCTGGAATTTGTGTCAGTTCAGAGTCAGTGTCCAGTAGTCCCTGAAAGGTTTGATTATTTCATTTTCTTCAGTGCACAGTAACTCTGATAAAAGGCCATAAGTCCCTTTGGGGAAGGCCGGGAGAAAGATTAACAGTATAAATTTCATATATCTCAAGAGGTTTATTATGAGGAACTGGCTTGTATGATTATAAAGGCTGAGAAATCCCACAGTCTGCCATCTGCAAGCTGGAGACCCAGCAAAGCTGGTGGTATAGTTCTAGTGCAAGTCCAAGGGCCTGAGAATTGGGGCACCAATGATGTAAGTCCCAGTATAAGGGCAGGAGAAGACCAATGCCAAAACTCAAGCAGTCAGAGAGCACAAATTCTCCTTTCCTCTGCCTTTTTATTCTTTTCAGGCTCTCAACAGATTGAATGATGCCCACCCACACTGGAAAACACAATCTGCTTTACTCAGCATACTTATTCCAATGCTAATCTCTTCTGGAAACACCCTCACTGACACACCTAGAAATAACATTTAACCAAATATCTGGGCATCCTGTGGCCTAGTCAAATTGACACATAAAGTTAACCATCATACTTCCATTGCCCCCTATTACCCTAGTAGCTCAGGTTACCGCAGCAAGCCTCTTACAATCAGACATTTCAAGGCAAAATGTAGGCACACATCTCTAGGAACATATAAATATGACAAGATCCCTACAAAATTTGGTGGCAGCTCATCAGTTCCACCATTCTGTGAGCATCCAATCAGGGATTTACACACCTGCTTCCCTTTTCTAAATACAGCCCCCCAAATTAACTGGAGGTTTTCTTGGGACCTCCCTCCTCACTTGTCTGGGGTGGTGGTGGAGGAAGCTGCCCTGTCCTCTATGAGGAAGAAGAAGCTGCTTAGGGTGAGAGTAGCTGGAGGAGGAACTAGAGCAAGCAACCCCAGGCCTGGGCATATATACCCTGAGAAAACCATAATTCAAAAAGAGTCATGTACCAAAATGTTCATTGCAGCTCTATTTACAATAGCCAGGACATGGAAGCAACCTAAGTGTCCATCAACAGATGAATGGATAAAGAAGATGTGGCACATATATACAATGGAATATTACTCAGCCATAAAAAGAAACGAAATTGAGTTCTTTGTAGTGAGGTGGATGGACCGAGAGTCTGTCATAAAGAGTGAAGTCAGGGCTTCCCTTGTGGCGCAGTGGTTGAGAGTCTGCCTGCCGATGCAGGGGACACGGGTTCGTGCCCCTGTCCGAGAATATCCCACATGCCGCGGAGCGGCTGGGCCGGTGAGCCATGGCTGAGCCTGCGTGTCCGGAGCCTGTGCTCCGCAACGGGAGAGGCTGCAATAGTGAGAGGCCCGCGTACCAAAAAAAAAATAATAATAAAAGAATGAAGTCATAAAGAGAAAAACAAATACCATATGCTAACACATATATATGGAATCTAAAAAAAAAAAAAGGTCATGGAGAACCTAGGGGCAAGACGAGAATAACGACACAGACCTACTAGAGAATGGACTTGAGGATACGGGGAGGGGGAAGGGTAAGCTGGGCCAAAGTAAGAGAGTGGCATGGACATATATACACTACCAAATGTAAAATAGATAGCTAGTGGGAAGCAGCCACATAGCACCGGGAGATCAGCTCGGTGCTTTGTGACCACCTAGAGGGGTGGGAGAGGGAGGGTGGGAGGGAGGGAGACACAAGAGGGAAGAGATATGGGAACATATGTATATGTATAACTGAGTCACTGTTATAAAGCAGAAACTAACACACCATTGTAAAGCAATTATACTCCAATAAAGATGTTTAAAAAAAATAAAATAGAATAAAATGGTGCCCCATTGAATCTCGAATAAAACGGATGCTAAATGGAATTTTAATGGGCATGTGCAGCAGTTTTTGTATTCTAATAAAAACTATTATTGATTTTCAAAAGTGGAAAAAAATATGCAAGGATCTCTCTCCTCTCCAATTCAGATGCCTTGCTCTAGATCATGTTAAAAAGTTTTTTATTAATTTCTGAATTTTTGTTCTGATTTTGCAAGGCATTGTTGGATATTAAAAAACAGACCCTCTTTCACTTTTAGGAATTTATCATACAGAAATAGTTGTTTGTTTACCTGTGTCAAGGATATGTGTTCATTTACTTGTAACAGTGAAAGTTTAGAAAACTAATTATCCAACAATAGGAGAATTGTTCAATAAATTATGATTCATCTTTGGAGGCAGTACATGTAACAGTGGTTAAAAGCATGGGCTCTGGAGCTAGAAAGTCTGTCTTCAGAGTTTTGCTTTACTGTTTACTAGACGTGTGACTAAACCCCAATTTCCATATCTATAAAATAGAGATACACTAATCCCTACCTAATATAATTATTGTGTGACTTTGAATACATTTTTTCTCTCTGCTTGATCTCATTTTTTCACCAGTAAAATAAAAGTAGTAATAACTACCTGGAAAGAAAATAATGACTGTGTAAGTTGCCTAGTTTAATGTCTGACATAAATAATAACAACAACAGTAATAATAATATCTCACATTTATTGCACCCTTGTAATATGTGAGTCATTGTTTATGTACATTGATGGATTTAATCTTCACAAGAGATATGTGACATAGGTATTATTATTACTTCCATTTTGCAGATAAGAAAACTGAAGAGAGGTTAAATTACTTGCCCAATGTCACAGACTTTAATAAGAGTTAGATACTCAGTGTGGCATAGCTGCTGTTTAACAAATAAGTCACAGTATTGTCTGTCGGAATACTTTTAGTTGAACTTAATATAAATTCAACCAAAAGTGACACAACAATGAATACATTGTTAAATCACATAACAAGGACTACAGAGATGGATGATCTGGGGTTGGTTAATTCAGCAACATTATCAGAATCCCAGGTGTTTGCTAAATTTTTCTGCTCTGCCATCTTCACTTAGTGTTGGTTTGCCTTCTTAGTCTGGATGCCCACATGCTTCCAAGATGGCTGACATGGTTCTGGGCATCAGATGCAAAAAAACTACATTCATAGGAGCAAGAAGTGTCTCTGTGTTTGTGTCCCTTTTAAGAATGAGGGTGATCTTCTCAGAAGCCTCCCAGGAGGTTAGCCTCACATAGTTTTTGCCAGAATTGTATCATACAATTATACTTAAAGTAACCCTTGGCAAAGGAAATAGGATAACCATGTTTGGTTTAGGCTAATTAAGATTGACCCCCTGGAGCTGGGAAGGGACCCAGCTACCTCTGAAGCATTTGGTTGTTAGGAAGAGGGGAACAAAATTAGCCCTCTATTAGAGAGAATGAAGGGGGCCATGTTGTTCACATTCTTATTTAATTCTTTCCCCTTGAGTGTGGACTAGACCTACTGACTTGCTCCTGATGAATACAGTACAGGAAAAATGATAGTGTGTCACTTCCATGATTAGGTTATAAGAGACTCCAGCTTCCATCTGGCTGGGATTTTCTCTCTCTGGATCTTCTTTAGTCTTTACTTTGATGAAGCAATGTAAAAGGCCCACATGGCAAGAAACAGCCTCTCAACAAGTGCTAGGGAGGAACTGAGGCCTCAGGCCAACCATACAAACATTCATGACACTAAATAAATATCCAGTGTTCTAGGTAGCTTCCTTTTGCCATTACAACTCCATTCCTCACTCTGCTTAGTGCTCCCAGAGGATGATGTGTATGGTCTCCATCATAGGCTTCCTTGCCCTCTGGCTTCCATTTAGGTTCTACCATTTGGCTAGAGATGGGAGATAGAACAGAGTAAAGTCTGGGTATTTATTCTCCCAGCAACCTCTCTGTGAATGTGACCTTATTTGGAAATAGGGTCTTAGCAGATGTAATCAAGTTAAGATGAGGTCATACTGGATGAGGGTGGACCCTTATCTAATGACTGGTGTCCTTATAAGAAGAGGGAGATTTGGACAAGAACACACAGGGAAAATGCCATGTGATGATGAAGTAATGTTTCTACAAGCCAAAGAATGCCAGGGATTGCCAGCAACCACCAGAAGGAGAGCTGTATGGAACAAATTCTCCCTCAGAGCCCCCAGAAGGAACAAACCCTGCCAACACCTTGATTTTGGACTTCTAGCTTCCAGAACTATGAGAGAATAAATTTCTGTTGTTTTAAACTACCCAGTTTGTGGTAATTTGTTATGGCAGCTCTAGGAAACAAATACACTGATCAGTGATTTTTCTTTGGTGTTATGTGAGACAATCATAACTCTGTGCTGAATGGCTCCATTACCATTTTAATGTGTTTTTCCTTATTATGATAGCAATACATGCTATTGAAACTATAGAAACATTTAAGGAAAAATAACAAGTAGGAAATATTATCTATAATACTTCCATTGTTCTCATTTTGGTATATTTCCATTTATTCCTTCCCTAAATGTGATTTTATATAGCCTTTTCATATTACATATAGAATTCTTCATCCTGACTTTTCACTTAAAATTATAGGTAAATAGGTATTCATGGAGTAAACAACTCATAAATATTTTTATGACTGCATAAAATGTCATTATATAGGTGGTCCATATTTTATTTAACAGTTTATCTATTGTTGAATAATTGGATTGCTTTTACTTTTTTGTTATTGCAAACAATCTGTGATACAGGGTAAATAAGATGAAAGTCTTGTTTCCAGAGGAATTTAATCTGTCTATGGGTGATTGGGATGGATTAGAGAAATGCACAGTTAACAGGGATATCCCAAAATCAGAGATCCGCCTTTCCTGACTAACCCAAAAGAGACTGCAAAGGAAAGATTTGTGGTGGGAGTAGAGAGAGTCTTCCAGGAACAGTCTTTAAGTTACTTAGCAGGGACAGTTGGCCCTGGAGTTGCCAGGCTACTCAGGATGTTCAGAAGAAGATCTGCAGGGACATCTCCTGGACGTATGCCCTTTGCTCACTCCTTTAATAAATCCCAGCTGCTCCTGATCCTCTTTAGGCTGTCACTCAGGGAGTTCCTGTAGGCATCTTCTTAACTAACCTCCTGAGACTCATTTAGAGTAAAAGCAAAACTCAGTCTGGCCTTAACTGGTCTGAAGTAAAGCTGCCTGTTGGGATGTCCACACTTGGAACCTCTGGGAATCTCTAAGTAACAAATGCTAATGAGGCCGTGAGGGTCTCAGTTTGATTCTACCTTCTCTTCCCCTTAAACCTATTCCCACACACACCAAAGGAGGGAAGAGACTGGCTGGGACCCAAGTGCCTCCTCAGAGTGTGTTCAAGACTATTACCAGGTTTCCCCAGGGAGAAAAGTTTGCAAGTTCAAAGTAATTTCTATTGGCCTTACTGGGTTGTGCTGGGAAATGCTCTGTATTATAATCATTTGGGAAATAACAGGCTTTTTACTCAAGATTATTAATTCTGGAAAGAGGTCAATCCATTATTTGTATCTTTCTTTGGTCTCCCTCAGAAAGTGAAGCATGGCAAGCTCATGCCCTGGGCAAAGAACTTTTGTAATGAGATTGGAAAACTTTCAAGAAGCATGAGCCCCTCCCTCCCCTCATCCTAGAACAGGAAAATGTTCAGATCATCCCCTCATCCTTTCATTCAAAACATATATTCAGTCTACTATTTGCCAAGTCAGGTGCTGCATATTATGGGAGATAGATGAATAAAATATACTCTTTGCTTTAAGATAGGTAAAAATCTGACAGGAGAGAGTAGTTGTTCAAAACAATCACTACAAGAGTTAGAGAATGTTAGGTACCACAAATTAGGCACAAACAAAAATCAGAGATCGTTCAGCCATGGAACACTATACTCAATTTCTTAATAGAGAGATAAGGAGAGGCCTCAGAAACGATTGGACATTTAACCTGGGTCTAAAAAGTTTCAAGTGTTCTTTCTTTTCTTTCCCCATGGCCACTGCACTGGATAACAACTTCATTATTTCATTTATTCATTAATACACTCATTTATTCAACATTTTTTTTAAACCTACAAAGTACCAGAGTCAAGGCCAGGTGTGGGGATACAACAGTGAGCAACACAGAAATGGTTCCTGCCTTCATTGTGCTTACACTCTAGTTGAGGAGATAAGTAAACCAACAAATAAGAGTTATGATAGAATCAAACAAAGAGCTAGGTAGAGAATAGCAGGGGGACAGACTTTAGAGAGGAGGGTCACAGAAGGCCTATCTGAGAAAATGATACATAAACTAAGACTTAAGGGATGATGATGAGCATTCTAGAGAGATTGAACAGCATATGCAAAGGGAATGATACAGGAAAGAGCTTGGAAATTTTTTTCTGAAATAAGACTCTTGTGGCTGGAATATAGTGAATAAAAGAAGAAACCAGAATGAGATGAGATTAGAGAGATAGGCAGAAGGAGGATAATACATGGCTTCCAATGCTGTTAGGAGTTTAAATTTTATTCTAAGTACAATAGAAAGTCTTTTTTTAAGTGAGTGAACAATGCAAACAGATTTACATCTTAAGATCAGTCTTGCTGCAGTGAGGAATATTGACAGGCGAAGTGTAAGAGTAAAAATGAGAAGACCAGTTAGGAGACTCTTGGAGCCCAGGCAATAGGTGATGGTATCTTAGATTAGCATGGCAGAAAGAAAATGTATGGACTCTATGTACTTTGACAAAAGATTCAACAGGATGTCCTGATGGAGTAGATGTGAAGAGTGAGGAAAATGGAGGAATCAAAGGAGACTCCTAGGTTTTTGGAATGGCAATTGCATAGCTTGATTTAATAGACTAGTTTCTATCTCCTTGCAATAGGACAATAATCCCTATCCATCATCATGTGACTATACATTTCTACCCATTGAATCTAACTTGACTAAGTGACTTTCTTTGACCAATAGAATGTAGGCAGAAGTGATAGTATGCTAGTATCCTCGAGGTCATCTCATAGTCACAAAGAACTTCTGTTGTCAGTTGTTTCAAGAAGAAAAGAGAATTAATATCTTTAAAATATCCATACTACCCAAAGCAATCTACAGATTTAATGCAATTCCTATCAAAATACCTATGACATTTTTCACAGAAGTAGAACAAATAATCCTAAAATCCATATGGAAACACAAAAGACCCCAAATTGCCAAAGCAATCTTGGGAAAAAAGAACAAAGCTGGTGGTATAGTCCTCCCAGATTTCAGACTGTACTACAAAGGTATAGTAATCAAAACAGTATTGTACTGGTACCAAAAAGAAAAAAGAAAAAAAAAGACACATAGATCAATGGAACAGAACAAAGAGCCCAGAAATAAACTCACACACCTATGGCTAACTAATCCATGACACCGGAGACAAGAATATACAATGGAGAAAAGACAGTCTCTTCAACAAGTGGTGCTGGGAAAACTGGGCAGCAACATGTAAAAGAATGAGATTAGAACATTTCCTCACACCATATACAAAAATAAATTCAAAATGGTTTAAAGACCTAAATGTAAGACATGAAACCATAAAACTCTTAGAAGAGAACATAGGCAGAACACCCTCCAACATAAATCATAGCAATATTTTTTGGATCTGTCTCCTAAGGCAAAATAGCTAAAAGCAAAAATAAACAAATGGGACCTAACCAAATTTTAAAGTTTTGCACAGCAAAGGAAGCCATTAACAAAATGAAAAGATAACCTATTGAATGGGAGAAAATATTTGCAAATGATATGACCCATAAACTGTTAATATGTATACAGCTCATATTAACTCAATATTGTAAAAACAAAGAACCCAGTCAAAGAATGGGCAGAAGACCTGAATAGATATTTTTCCATAGAAGACATACAGATGGCTAACATGCACATGAAAAGATGCTCAACATCTCTAATTACTAGAGAAATGCAAATCAAAACCACAATGAGCTATCACCCCACATCTTTCAGAATGGTCATCATTAAAAAGTATACAAATAACTGCTGGCAAAGGTGTGGAGAAAAGGAAACCCTTGTACACTGTTGGTGGGAATGTAAATTGGTGCAACCACTATGGAAAATAGTATGGAGTTTTCTCAAAAAAACTAAAAATAGAACTACTATATGATCCAGAAATTCTACTCCTGAGTATACATCCAGAGAAAAACAAAAACACTAATTTGAAAGGATACATGCACCCCAATGTTCATAGCAGCATTGTTTACAGTAGCCAAAATACGGAGGCAACCTAAATGTCTACCTTTATGTTATTGATTTCTAGTATAATTTTGTTATTATCAAGTAACATAATTTGAATGATTTAAGTTCTTTAAAATTCCTTATGTTAGACGCCCAGAGTAACGTCTATCTTGGTGAATTCTCCTTGTCCATCTGGAAAGGACATGGTATTTATATTGTTAATGCTAGGTTCAGTGTTCTGTAAATGTCACTTTGGTTAACATGAGTGATAGAGTTGTTCAGATCTATTATATTTTGGGATTTCATCTACTTGTAGAATTGATTACTGTGACATCTCTGACCGTAATTTTGTAGTCTTTTTCTCCTAGTTTTATTTACTTTTGCCTCAGGTATTTTGGAGTTTTTTTTTACTAAGTTATACTTGACATACAATATTATATTTGTTTCAGATGTACAACAAAGTATATAGGTTCAGTATTTTTATACATTATGAAATAATCACCACAATCAATCCAGTTACCATCAAGCACCATACAAAGTTGTTACAACATTACTGACTCTATTTCCTATGTGTACATCACATCCCCATGACTTATTTATTTTATAGCTAGAAGATTGTACCTTTTAATCTCCTTCACCTGCACCCATCTTTCTTCTGGCCAGCATCAGTTTGCACTCTCCATCTATGAGTCTCTTTCTGTTTTGTCTTGTTTGCTCATTTCTTTTTATTTTTAAGATTCCACATGTGAATGAAATAGTACAGTATTTGACTTTCTCTGTCTGCCTTATTTCACTTAGCATAATACCCTAAAGGTCCATCCTTGTGGATTTGATTTGCACTTCCCTGATGATTAGTAATATTGAGCATCTTTTCATGTGCATTTGTATGTCTTCTTTGGAAAGATGTCTATTCAGGTCCTCTGCCCAATTTTTAATTTTTTTTTAGTTGTATGAATTCTTTATGTATTTTGGATATCAACCACTTATCAGATACATAGTTTGCAAACATCTGCTAGTTGCTATCTTCTACATATTGTTGGTGGTTCCCTTCAGTGTGCAAAAACATTTTAGTTTGGTAGAGTCCCATTTGTTTATTTTAGCTTTTGCTTCCCTTGCCTGAAGAGACAGATCCAAAAAAATATTGCTAAGAACTATGTCAGAGACTGCCCTGCATATGTTTTCTTCTAGGAGCTTTATGATTTCAGGTCTTACATTTCACTCTTTAAACCATTTTGAGTTCACTTTTGTATATGGTGTAAGAAAGTGGTCAAATTTCATTCTTTTGCATGTAGCTGTCCAGTTTTCCCAACACCATCTATTGAAGAGACTGTCCTTTACCCATTGTATATTTTTGCCTCGTTTGTCAAATATTAATTGACCATATAAGTGTGGATTTATTTCTGGGCTCTCTGTTCTGTTCCATTGATCTATGTGTCTGTTTTTGTGCCAGTACCATACTGTTTTGATTATTATATCTTTGTAATATAGTTTCAAGTCTGGGCATGTGATACCTCCAGCTTTGTTCTTATTTCTCAAGATTGCTTTGGCTTTTGTGGTTCCATACAAATTTTAGGATTATTTGTTCTAGTTCTGTGAAAAATGCCATTAGTATTTTGATAGGGATTGCATTGAATCTGTAGATTACTTTGAGTAGTATGGACATTTTAATGATATTGATTCTTCCAATCCATGAGCACAGTATATCTTTCCATTTGTGTGTCATCTTCAGTTTCTTTACTCAGTGTCTTATGCTTTTCAGAGTACAGGGCTTTCATCTCCTTGGCTAAATTTATTCCTAAGTATTTTATTCTTTTTGGTGCAACTGTCATTGAAATTGTTTTCTTCACTGCTCTTTCTGATAGTTTATTATTAGTGTATGAAAATGCAACAAATTTCTGTATATTAATTTTGTATCCTGCAACTCCACTGAATTCACTTATTAGTTCTAATTGTTTTCTGGTGGAGTCTTTACAATTTTATATATATAGTATCATGTCATCAGCAAATAGTGACAGTTTTTTCTCCTTCCTTTCCAGTTTGGTTGAATTTTTGAGTTCTCTTGCCTAGTTGCTCCGGCTAGAACTATTCAACTTTTTATGTTGAATAAAAGTGGTGAGAGTAGGCATCCTTGTCTTGTTCCTAATCTTAGAGAATTGAGTTATGATGTTAGCTGTGTGTTTGTCATATTGGCCTTTATTGTGATGATATATGTTCCCTCCGCACCCACTTTGTTGAGAGTTTTTATCATACATGAATGTGAATTTGTCAAATGCTTTTGCTGTATCTATTGAGATGATCATATGACTTTTATCCTTTGTTTTGTTAATATAATGTATCACATTGATCAATTTACAGATGTAAAATCATCCTTGCATCCCTGAAATGAATCCCACTTGATTGTGGTGTATGGTTTTTTTTAGATGTTAACTTCAGTTTTCTAATATTTTGTTGAGAATTTTTGCAAATATGTTCATCAAGGATTTTGGTGTTAATTTTTTTTGCATTGTCCTTGTCTGGTTTTATAATCTGTCCTCATAAAATGAGTTTGAATATGTTTCTTCTTCAATTTTTGGAATAATTTGAAAAGGATAGGTATTAAATCTTCTTTATAGGTTTGGCAAAAATTCACCTGTGAAGTGTTCTGGACCTGGAATTTTAGGATGCAAGTTTTCTTATTACTGATTTAATTTCATTACTAGTAATCAGTCTGTTCAGATTTTCTAATTCTTTATGATTCAGGCTTTAAAGATTATATGGTTCTAGGAATTTATTCACTTCTTCCAGCCTAATTTGTTGGCATTTAATTGTTCATAGTATACTCTTATAATCCTTTGTATTTCTGTAGTGTCCATTGTAATTTTTCCTCCTTAATTTCTGGTTTTATTTATTTGGGCTCTCTTCTTTTCTTGGTGAGTCTGGCTAAAGGATTTTTTATTTTTTAAAATTTTATTTATTTATTTTTAACATCTTTATTGGAGTATAATTGCTTTACAATGGTGTGTTAGTTTCTGCTGTATAACAAAGTGAATCAGCTATATATACATATATGTCCCCATATCCCCTCCCTCTTGCATCTCCCTCCCACTCTCCCTATCCCACCCCTCTAGGTGGTCACAAAGCACCAAGCTGATTTCCCTGTGCTATGCAGCTGCTTCCCACTAGCTACCTATTTTACATTTGGTAGTATATATAAGCCCATGCCACTCTCTCACTTCATCCCAGCTTACACTTCCCCATCCCCTTGTCCTCAAGTCCATTCTCTATGTCTGCGTCTTCGTTCCTGTCCTGCCCCTAAGTTCTTCAGAACCTTTTTTTTAATATTCCATATATATGTGTTAGCATACAGTAGTTATTTTTCTCTTTCTGACTTACTTCACTCTATATGACAGTCTCTAGGTCCATCCACCTCACTACAAATAACTCAGTTTCATTTCTTTTTATGGCTGAGTAATATTCCATTATTTATATGTGCCATACCTTTTTCTTTTAACATCTTTATTGGAGTATAATTGCTTTACAATGGTGTGTTAGTTTCTGCTTTATAACAAAGTGAATCAGTTATACATATACATATGTTCCCATATCTCTTCCCTCTTGCGTCTCCCTCCCTCCCAACCTCCCTATCCCACCCCTCTAGGTGGTCACAAACCACCGAGCTGATCTACCTGTGCAATGCAGCTGCTTCCGACTAGTGATCTATTTTACGTTTGGTAGTGTATATATGTCCATGCCACTCTCTCATTTTGTCACAGCTTACCCTTCCCCCTCCCCATATCCTCAAGTCCATTCTCTACTAGGTCTGTGTCCTAATGCCCGTCTTACCACTAGGTTCTTCATGACCTTTTTTTTTTTTTCTTAGATTCCATATATATGTCTTAGCATACAGTATTTGTTTTTCTCTTTCTGACTTACTTCACTCTGTATGACAGTCTCTAGGTCTATCCACCTCACTACAAATAACTCAATTTCGTTTCTTTTTATGGCTGAGTAATATTTCATTGTATATATGTGCCACATCTTCTTTCTCCATTCATCTGTTGATGGACACTTAGGTTGCTTCCATGTCCCGGCTATTGTAAATAGAGCTGCAGTGAACATTTTGGTACATGACTCTTTGAATTATGGTTTTCTCAGGGTATATGCCCAGTAGTGGGATTGTTGGGTCATATGGTAGTTCTAATTTTAGTTTTTTAAGGAACCTCCATACTGTTCTCCATAGTGACTGTATCATTTTACATTCACACCAACAGTGCAAGAGGGTTCCATTTCTCCACAACCTCTTCAGCATTTATTGTTTGTAGATTTTTTTGATGATGGCCATTCTGACTGGTGTGAGGTGATAACCTCATTATGCATTTGATTTGCATTTCTCTAATGATTAGTGATGTTAAGCAACCTTTCATTTGTTTGTTGGCAATCTATATCTTTTTTTTTGGAGAAATGTCTATTTATGTCTTCTGCCCATTTTTGGATTGTGTTGTTTGTTTTTTTTTTGATACTGAGCTGCTTGTAAATTTTGGAGATTAATCGTTTGTCAGTTGCTTCATTTGCAAATATTTTCTCCTATTCTGAAGGTTCTCTTTCCGTCTTTTTTATGGTTTCCTTTGCTGTGCAAATGCTTTTAAGTTTCATTAGGTCCCATTTGTTTATTTTTTTATTTCCATTTCTCTAGGAGGTGGGTCAAAAAGGATCTTGCTGTGATTTATGTCATAGAGTGTTCTGCCTATGTTTTCCTATGAAAGTTTTATGATGTCTGGCCTTACATTTAGTTCTTTAATCCACTTTGAGTTCATTTTTGTGTATGGAGTTAGGGAGTGTTCTAATTTCATTCTTTTACATGTAGCTGTCCAATTCTCCCAGCACCAGCGTCTTATTGAAGACGCTGTCTTTTCTCCATTGTATATTCTTGCTTCCTTTATCAAAGATAAGGTGACCATATATGCGTGGGTTTATCTCTGGGCTTTCTATCCTGTTCAATTGATCTATATTTCTGTTTTTGTGCCAGTACCATACTTTCTTGATTACTGTAGCTTTGTAGTATAGTCTGAAGACAGGGAGCCTGGTTCCTCCAGCTCTGTTTTCCTTTCTCAAGATTGCTTTGGCTATTCAAGGTCTTTTATGTTTACATACAAATTGTGAAAGTTTTTCTTCTAGTTCTGTGAAAAAATGCCATTGGTTGTTTGATAGGGATTGCATTCAATCTGTAGATTGCTTCAGGTAGTATAGTCATTTTCACATTGTTGATTCTTCCAATCCAAGAACATGGTATATCTCTATATCTGTTTGTATCATCTTTAATTTCTTTCATCAGTGTCTTATACTTTTCTGCATACAGGTCTTTTGTCTCCTTAGGTAGGTTTTCTCCTAGGTATTGTATTCTTTTTGTTGCACTGGTAAATGGGAGTGTTTCCTTTATTTGTCTTTCAGATTTTTCATCATTAGTGTATAGGAATGCAAGAGATTTCTGTGCATTAATTTTGTATCCTGCAACTTTACCAAATTCATTGATTAGCTCTAGTAGTTTTCTGGTAGCATCTTTAGGATTCTCTATGTAGAGTATCATGTCATCTGCAAACAGTGACAGCTTTACTTCTTCTTTTCCAATTTGTATTCCTTTTATTTCTTTTTCTTCTCTGATTGCTGTGGCTAAAACTTCCAAAACTATGTTGAACAATAGTGGTGAGAGTGAACAGCCTTTTCTTGTTCCTGATCTTAGAGGAAATGGTTTCACTTTTTCACCATTGAGAATGATGTTGGCTGTGGGTTTGTCATATATGACCTTTATTATGTTGAGGAAAGTTCCCTCTATGCCTGCTTTCTGGAGGGTTTTTATCTTAAATGGGTGTTAAATTTTGTTGATAGCTTTTTCTGCATCTATTGAGATGATCATATGGTTTTTCTCCTTCATTTTTTTAATATGGTGTATCACATTGATTGATTTGCCTATATTGAAGAATCCTTGCATTCCTGGGATAAACCCCACTTGATCATGGTGTATGATCCTTTTAATGTGCTGTTGGATTCTGTTTGCTAGTATTTTGTTGAGGATTTTTGCATCTATGTTCATCAGTGATATTGGCCTGTAGTTTCTTTCTTTGTGGCTTCTTTGTCTGGTTTTGGTATCAGGGTGATGGTGGCATCGTAGAATGAGTTTGGGAGTGTTCCTCCCTCTGCTATAATTTGGAAGAGTTTGAGAAGGGTAGGTGTTACCTCTTCTCTAAATGTTTGATAGAATTCGCCTGTGAAGCCATCTGGTCTTGGGCTTTTGTTTGTTGGGAGATTTATAATCACAGTCTCGATTTCAGTGCTTGTGATTGGTCTGTTTATATTTTCTATTTCTTCCTGGTTCAGCCTTGGAAGGTTGTGCTTTCCTAAGAACTTGTCCATTTCTTCCAGGTTGTCCATTTTATTGGCATAGAGTTACTTGTAGTAATTTCTCATGATCCTTTGTATTTCTGCAGTGTCAGTTGTTCTCCTTTTTCATTTCTAACTCTATTGATTTGAGTCTTGTCCCTTTTTTTCTAGATGAGTCTGGCTAATGGTTTATCAATTTTGTTTATCTTCTTAAAGAACCAGCTTTTCATTTTATTGTTCCTTGCTATTCTTCATTTCTTTTTCCTTTATTTCTTGTCTGATGTTTATGATTTCTTTCCTTCTGCTCAGTTTGGGTTTTTTTTTTTCTTTCTCTAATTGCTTTAGATGTAAGGTTAGGTTGTTTGTTTGAGATGTTTCTTGTTTCTTGAGGTAGGATTGTATTGTTATAAACTTCCCTCTTAAAAGTAACTGCTTTTGCTGCATCGCATAGGTTTTGGGTCATCGTGTTTTCATTGTCATTTGTTTCTAGGTATTTTTTGATTTCCTCTTTGATTTGTTCAGTGATCTCTTGGTTATTATGTAATGTATTGTTTAGCCTCCATATGTTTTTATTTTTTACAGATTTTTTTCCTGTAATTGATATCTAGTCTCATAGCATTGTGGTCGGAAAACATACTTGATACAATTTCAGTTTTCTTAAATTTGCCAAGGCTTGATTTGTGACCCAAGATATGATCTATCCTGGAGAATGTTCCATGAGCATTAGCGAAGACAATGTATTCTGTTGTTTTTGGATGTAATGTCCTATAAATATCAATTACATCCACCTTGTTTAATGTATCATTTAAAGCTTGTGTTTCCTTGTTTATTTTCATTTTGGATGATCTGTCCGTTGGTGAAAGTGGGGTGTTAAAGTCCCCTACTATGATTGTGTTACTGTCAATTTCCCCTTTTATGGCTGTTAGCATTTGCCTTATGTATTGAGGTGCTCCTATGTTGGGTGCATAAATATTTACAATTGTTCTATCTTCTTCTTGGATTGAGCCCTTGATCATTATGTAGTGTCCTTCTTTGTCTATTGTAATAGTCTTTATTTTAAAGTCTACTTTGTCTGATATGAGAATTGCTACTCCAGCTTTCTTTTGATTTCCATTTACATGGAATATCTTTTTCCATCCCCTGAATTTCAGTCTGTATGTATCCCTAAGTGTGAAGTGGGTCTCTTGTAGACAGCATATATACGGGTCTTGTTTTTGTATCCATTCAGCCAGTGTGTTTCTTTTGGTTGGAGCATTTAATCCATTTACGTTTAAGGTAATTATCCATATGTATGTTCCTATTACCATTTTCTTAATTCTTTTGGGTTTGTTATTGTAGGTCTTTTCCTTCTCTTGTGTTTCCTTCCCAGAGAAGTTCCTTTAGCATTTGTTGTAAAGCTGGTTTGGTGGTGCTGAATTCTTTTAGCTTTTGCTTCTCTGTAAAGGTATTAATTTCTCCGTCAAATCTGAATGAGATCCTTTCTGGGTAGAGTAATCTTGGTAGTAGGTTTTTCCCTTTCATGACTTTAAATATGTCTTGCCACTCCCTTCAGGCTTGCAGAGTTTCTGCTGAAAGTTCAGCTCTTTACCTTATGGGGATTCCCTTGTATGTTATTTGTTGTTTTTCGCTTGCTGCTTTTAATATTTTTTCTTTGTATTTAATTTTTGAGTTTGATTAATATGTGTCTTGCCATGTTTCTCCTTGAATTTGTCGTCTGTGGGACACTCTGTGCTTCCTGGACTTGATTGACTATTTCCTTTCCCATATTCAGGAAGTTTTCAACTATAATCTCTTCAAATATTTTCTCAGTCCCTTTCTTTTTCTCTTCTTCTTCTGGAACCCCTATAATTCGAATGTTGGTGCGTTTAATGTTGTCCCAGAGGTCTCTGAGACTGTCCTCAGTTCTTTTCATTCTTTTTTCTGCTCTGCAGTAGTTATTTCCACTATTTTATCTTCCAGGTCACTTCTCCGTTCTTCTGCCTCAGTTATTCTGCTATTGATTCCTTCTAGAGAACTTGTAATTTCATTTATTGTGTTGTTCATCACTGTTTGTTTGCTCTTTAGTTCTTCTAGGTCCTTGTTAAACGTTTCTTGTATTTTCTCCATTCTATTTCCAAGATTTTGTATCACCTTTACTATCATTACTCTGAATTCTTTTTCAGGTAGACTACGTATTTCCTCCTCATTTTTTGGTCTGGTGGGTTTTTACCTTTCTTCTTCATCTGCTGTGTGTTTCTCTGTCTTCTCATTTAGCTTACCTTAATGTGTTTGGGGTCTCCTTTTCACAGCCTGCAGGTTCATAGTTCCTGTTGTTTTTGGTGTCTGCCCCCAGTGGCTGAGGTTGGTTCAGTGAGTTGTGTCATCTTCCTGGTGGAGGGGCGAGACTAGTGCCTGTGTTCTGGTGGATGAGGCTGGATCTTGTCTTTCTGGTGGCCAGGACTGCATCCGGTGGTATGTTTTGGTATGTCTGTGAACTTTGTATGATTTTAGGCAGCCTCTCTGCTAATGGGTGGGGTTGTGTTCCTGTCTTGCTAGTTGTTTGGCATAGGGTGTCCAGCACTGTAGATTGCTGGTTATTGAGTGGAGCTGCGTCTTAGCGTTGAGATGGAGATCTCTGGAAGAACTTTTCCACTTGATATTATGTTGAGCTGGGAGGTCCCTGGTGGATCAATGTCCTGAACTCGGCTCTCGCACCTCAGAGGCACAGCCCTGACACCTGGCAGGAGCACCAAGACCCTGTCAGCCACACGGCACTATGGCCTCCACGGTCGAAACACCTGCATCCTGCTCTGTTTTCAGGTTGATGGGTCCTCGAAGGTCACACAGAGGACTCCAGAGACTTTTGGATCATTTGACGTCGGGTGCTGCAGCCTGTCAGGGCCAAGGAGGCCTCCAGCTCTGCCTGTGACCTGCCCCGAGAGCTGTGGCTCCTGGAGACCCCACAGGCCGTTTTTTTCTAATTTTGTTTACCTTTTAAAAAAATCAGCTCTTAGTTTCATTGATTTTTTTTAAGTCTCTTTTTCACTTATTCCCACTCAACCTTTATTACTTCCTCTTTCTACCTATTTTGGTGTTTACTTGTTCTTCTTTTTCTAATTTTTTTAAATGTACGTTTAGATTTTTTTTTTTTTTTCGGTACGTGGGCCTCTCACTGTTGTGGCCTCTCCCGTTGCGGAGCACAGGCTCCGGACATGCAGGCTCGGCGGCCATGGCTCACAGGCCCAGCCACTCTGTGGCATGTGGGATCTTCCCGGACCAGGGGACGAACCCATATCCCCTGCATTGGCAGGCGGACTCTCAACCACTGAGCCACCAGGGAAGCCCCTACATTTAGATTTTTATTTGAGCTTTTTTTTCTTTCTTGAGTTAGACCTGTATAGTCACTATAAACTTTTCTCTTAGAACTGCTTTTGCCATGTCCTATAGATTTTGGAAATCTGTGTTTTTATTTTTATTTGTCTTGAGGCATTTTCTCATTTTCTCTTTGATTTCTTTTTTGACCCATTGATTATTTAGTAGCATGTTATTTAGTCTCCATGTGTTTGCTCTTTTCTCATTTTTCTTCCTGTAATTGATTCCTAGTTTCATATCATTGTGGTTGGAAAAAATACTTGATGTAATTTCTGTCCTTTTAAATTTGTTGATACTTGTTTTGTGGTGTGTATTCTGCTATTTTTCGATGGAATGTCCTGCAGATAATAGATCTATTAAGTCCAACTGGTGTAATGTGTCATTTAAGGCCAATGATTCCTTATTGATATTCTGTTGGGTTGGTCTGTCCATTGATGTAAGCGGGGTGTTAAAGTCCTCTACTATTATTGTATTATTGTTAGTCTCTCCCTATACATCTGTTAATATTTACTTTATATATTTAGGTGCCCCTATATTAGGTGCATATATGTTAACAAATGTTATATCCTCTTCTTCTATTAATCCCTTTATCATTATATAATGCCTTTATTTGTCTTTTATTATACACTTTGTTTTTTTTAACTTTTATATTGGAGCATAGTCAATTAACAATGTTCTGTTAGTTTCAGGTGTACAGCAAAGTGATTCAGTTATACATGTTATCTATTTTTTTTCAAATTCTTTTCCCATTTAGGTTATTACAGAATATTTAGCAGAGTCCCCTGTGCTATACAGTGGGTCCTTGTTGGTTATCTATTTTAAACATAGTAAGTGTACCTGTCACTCCCAAACAGCACTTTGTTTTAAAGTCTATTTTGTCTGATATGAGTGAGTACTCCTACCCCAGCTTTCTTGTCATTTCCATTCACATGAAATATCTTTTCCATCCCCTCACTTTCAGTCTGTGTGTTTAGCGCTGAAGTGAGTCTCTTTTAAGAAGCAGGTAGAAAGACCTTTTTTGCTTATCCAATCAGCCATCCTATGTCTTTTGATTGGAGGATTTAGTCCAATTGACACTTAAAGTAATTATTGATAGTTGTGTACTTATTGCCATTTTGCACTTGTTTTCCAGGTGTTTTTGTAGTTCTCTGTTCTGTTTTTCTCCTTTTAGTTTCTTCCCTTGTGGTTTGATGATTTGTTTCAATGGTATGTTTGTGTTCCTTTCTCTCTAGTTTTTGTATATCTGTTGTATATTTTTGATTTCTGATTACAATGGGGTTCATATATATTGACCTATAACTATGTCTACTTGTTTTAAACTGGTAATCATTTAAGTTCAAACACATTCCAAAAGATCTACATTTTTTCTCCCCCCCCCCACGTTTTGTGTTTTATTATGTCATATCTTACATCTTCGTGTTTATCCCTTAACTGTTTATTGCAGTTATAGTTGGTTTTATATTTTTTGTCTTTTAATCTTCATACCAGCTTATTTAAGTGGTTGATCCACAGCCTTTACTATATATTTGCCTTTACTAGTGGGGGTTTTCCTTTCCTATAGATTCTTACTTCTTGTTGCAGCCTTTACTTTGCCATTTAGAGAAGACCCTTTAACATTTCTTGTAAGGTTGGTTTAGTATTGATGAACTCTTAGTTTTTGGTTCTCTGAGAAGTTCTTTATATTTCCTTCAATTCTTAATGATAACCTTCCTGGGTAGAGTGTCTTGAGTTGCAGGTTTTTCTCTTTCAGCACTTTAAATATATAATGCCCCTCCCTTCTAGCCTGCAAAGTTTCTACAGAAAAGTCAACTGATAGCCTCAGGGTTCCCTTGTAATATGACCCTTTGTCTTTCTCTTGCTGCCTTTTGTATTCTCTCTTTAACTTTTGCCATTTTAATTATGATATGTCTTGGTGAGTGTCTGTTTGGGTTTGTAGTTTTTAAGGAACCTCCATACTGTTCTTTGTCACGTGGTTCCTAGATCATTCGCAATCTTTTTTGTCTCTGAACATAATCCCATTGGTATATAATCATTTGAAGTAGATATCACAGAACTGGATACAATATTTCAGGTCCAACTTGATTCATACGAAGTACAACAGAATCATATGAAGTACAACAGAATCTCTCTTGATTCATACGAAGTACAACAGAATCTCTCTTGGTTCATAATATGTTTCCATTATTCCTGCCTACAGTAGAACTGGTATTTTCAGTGCCCATGACACTGCCGACTCACATGGAGTTTACTGAAATTCCCATCTCTTTCACCCTTTTGCCCTTAATCTATTTTTATACACGTGGATAAAACCTGTACACAGGTATCCTGTCTGTGTTTTGCTGTCCTCCCTCTTCAAGCAGGCCTCAGATTGTGGATATAGGGAATAGGAGCACAGTGATCGAGTTTATCCTCATGGGCTTCGAGCAGAGCTCCCCTTCCACACGGGCATTGCTCTTTGTCCTCTTCCTAGCCCTCTGCCATGCCCATGAATGGCCTCATCATCTTCATCACCTGGACAGATCCCAGGCTCAACAGCCCCACACAGTTCTTTGGCCACCTATCCTTCCTGAATATCTACTTCGTTCCTACCACCATTCCACCTGGTGGAATGCTGATGCGGATCCACCTGGTGGTCAAGAACTGTGTTGTCTCCTTTGCCTCGTGCTTGACCCACATGTATCTGGTTTTTGGTGTGGGTGTGGCTGAGTGCATCCTCTTGGCTTTCATGGTCTATGACCATTATGTTGCTATCTGCCACCCACTTAGCTGTGCCCAGATCATGAGCCAGCAGGTCCATGTGAGTCCTGGTGAGTACTGCGTGGTTCTTTGGGCTGATCAATGGCATCTTTCTTGAGTATATGTTATTCCAGAATCCCTTCTGCAGAGACAACCACATAGAAAACTTCTTCTGCGAGGCCCCCATAGTGATTGCTCTCTCTATGGAGACCCCCAGTTTAGTCTGAGAGTCATCTTTGCCGATGCCATCGTGGTGCTGCTCAGCCCCATGGTGCTCACTGTCATCTCTTATGCCCGCATCCTGGCCTCCATTCAGGGCAGAGCCTCCTCCTCTGGTCTGGGGAAGACCTTCTCTA
The DNA here is from genome assembly GCF_003676395.1 of Aethalodelphis obliquidens. Taxonomy (NCBI): domain Eukaryota; kingdom Metazoa; phylum Chordata; class Mammalia; order Artiodactyla; family Delphinidae; genus Aethalodelphis; species Aethalodelphis obliquidens. Next base: position 894,721 of record NW_020837952.1, on the reverse strand, counting down.
CTTGTGCCTCCCATCTGACTGTGGTCATCTTTTTCTACACCTCAGCCATGTTCTCTTACATGAACCACACAGCACACATGGTCCTGACAAAGACAAGCCTTTCTCTCTCCTCTACACCATTATCACCCCGATGTGCAATACCATCATCTACAGTTTTTGAAATAAAGAAATGAAAGGGGCCATGGTGAGGGCCTTTGGGAGGAGCAGCTTTTCCCAGGCAGAGTCTGTCTAGTGGGAAGACTCCTGGAGGGGAAGATCCCTCCTCCAACCCTGACTATTGGGTAACTCTCCAGTGCTGAAAGGCTCCAGGAAAGAGCATTCATAGCTTCCTTTGCAATAGCATCAGACCTGGAAGATCCTATTGATGTCTAATGCTCATCTGTCTGATGTAACTTTAAGCACTGTTTTCTCTTGGACCCTCCTCAGGAGAATTTGAGACTTTCCTGAGTGATTTTCTTCTAAGTTATCACAACAGGATCTATAAGCACACTTAAGTCCATTTCATTTTCTTTCTATACATGCTCTTCCTAGCCTGAGTTCTGCATATACATTTAGGTAAACTTTTTTCTCTTTCAACTTATCATTTTAATCTGTTTTTCTTTCTCACACTCCACTCTCACTTCCTGAATCTGCCCTCATCCACCCTGCTCCTACATGAGAAACAGTAGAGGAAGAAGTAAGAAAAAGGGAATTAGGGAGCAGTGTTGACATTAAGAAAAGTCAGTTAGAGAAAAAGAAGAAAAAGAAAAACTAAGGATCAGCAGCCTGAGCTTTATCTTGTTTGCCTCCACTAGGCCATGAGGGAGAATTTGTGGTGGCATTAAATAATCAACACTGCATTCAATGTGTGTTTATGCTTGTGTGTGTCGGGGAAGGGGAAGGGGAGAGGCCAGGTGTCAAACCCCTTCTTCCTAAGTCCTCTAGTTTCCTTAAATACATGACTGTTTGATATTTCCCTTCAGATCCAAGTAATAAGTGCTTCTACCAAGCTTCTTAGGCTACCAGTTTCCTTCCCTGTTACCCATACTCCTAGTTAACTCCCCTCTCCCTACTGCCTGTTTTTCTCAACCATCTTTCATTTCATTCCAATTCAGTCCTATTCCACTTTACCTCCTCGTCGTAAATGGGTCCACTTAATTCCCCGTACTTTAAGGAACACCTCTCCACACTACCTCCACCACTGCAGAATGCTTTCTGTTTGCAACCCTTCCTCTCTGGCTTAGCTTCTCTTCTTAACAAAAGCCAGTGTCCCTTGAGAGGGCATTATATTCTCAGCTGTTCTCTTTTTTTGAAAATTACATCTTTCTCATGCTCCTTTCATAATAGATAGGAAAGGAAAGGGCATAGGCCTGTGCTTTGTTTTCTGGTGCTAATTCCATAAGATGAACACACCTCACTTGGGATGCCCTCAAATAGATGTACTGCCCTTTCCACATCCTGCACATCACATACTAACTACCCTGCAGTGAATTGAAGCAGTAGCTTCACTCCACAAAGCTCTACTCTTTTCAGTCCAAATTGGTGAATCCCTAGATAATAGAGGACATGTGATAAGCACTTCTCAGACAGCAAGAAGTAAGAAATGAGACAACACTGTAATCAAGAAGAAACAATAAGCACAGAACCTAAACATTTACATTATCAAAGAAAGACTACACCAAGGCAAAGTTAAGCAGACAAGAAAGATTTTATTTAAGGCTACTGCAAGAGGTAGGAGACTGAATTCAACTCTGCTGAAACAAGTGGCTGGAGAGTTTTTAAGAGCTGCAGTAGGGAGATCTTAGGCCACCTGTGGGTGGTAATTGCTCTTACCCAAAGGAAAAGTAAGTTTATATGCTGTATTTTACAATTTGGAGCAAGACACCCAGTAAAGTTGGGCTCCTACCCTCCCACAGAGACTAGGAAACAGGGGTGCTATCTTCCTTGAGGATTACACTTCAAAGGGATGGCTCTTGAGAAAACATTCCCTGGGTCTTAAAACTGGCAAGGGGCTTTTAGGGAGATTTCTGTACATTTCAAAGGGGCAGAGAAAGAATTTGTAATTGCAAGTTTCTAAAGTAAATGCGCTGAGAAAAAAGAGATCAGGAGACAACAGTCAAGAAGAAACTTGCCCTAAGTGTAGTCAAGGGAAAGGGAAATGTTAAGGCTTTCCTGGTCACCATGGAGAACAAAGAAGTGCTTATTCTTGCCTCAGGATCTCAGCTCCCTCTCCAAGTTTAAAAATTCCTGTCTCAAGGAGTCTTTAAGAGTAAAAAGAAAAAGTGAAGGAAAGAAAAAAGGAAAAAAGCGAAAAGAGAGGAAAGGGTGCTTTTTACAAAGTTTTCTGAGAAACAATATAACATTTTCCCAGCACTATTTACGCTGATGCTATAAACAAAACACAGTTCCAGCTTTTAAGCTCTAACAGGGCGGATAAGAACAAATAATGGTTATACAATGGGCAAACTTAATAACAAGCCTATACAAAGTACACTGGGATGACAGATAATAACAGCATTCACAACTATTAAGCACTTAGGTTCTAACAACGTTACATCTAAACCTCACAAAACCCTTGAAGTAATACTACCTCCATTTTGAGAAGCAAAACTGAGGCTCAAGGAGGTTAAGTAATTTGCTCAAAATCACAGCGCATTTCAAATGGCATAGCCGCAATACTAACTGGGCACCACTTCCTGAGCCTGCACTCCTTAAGAGGTAATAGAATAACTATCCTGAAGAATGGGCAGGCTTTATACTGAGGTGATACTAGATCTAAGCCTTAAAGAATAGTGAATTAAAAGGTAGAAAATGGGGCGGGGTGCGGCGTTGGCAGGGACTAGTAACTCCAGGCAAGAGGAACTGCGTGATTCGTCATAAAAATGTTGCGTTCAACGTGGATGGAGAAGAGCAAGTATGGCCATGAATGCTGGAAAACCAGGTTGAGTGACCTAGAACTGTCTTCTCAAGGCCACGCACTTTCTGGTTCAAGGTCCGGCTCGCAGGAGCCACGAGCGCCAGACGGGAACCGACGCATGGTGGGGCTGTAGCGCTAGAGATACACCGCCCTGGCCCTGTATCCCTTGCAGCCTCTGCCTTGGTCCCTGGGGGCACAAGAGCCCACAGGGACAGCGAAAACTCCTGTAAATGCATTAACTAGAAGCCATCCTGAAATGCGCGTCATCTCCCGATGCAAAGTCACTGGTCACCAGACCGCGCGACCAGGCTCTAGGGTTACCGCAGCCCGGCCGAAGGGCCGAAAATGTGGGAAGAAAACCCAGGAATTCTACTGAGAGTCCCGACTCAGCCCGACCTCAGCTGTGGCCCGGCCCTACTTTCCTCCCATCTAAATCCGGCGCCATGTTAACCAGCCCGGTTTGGCACCGCACCAATAAACTACCCAAGAGGCCTCGGGGCCCTGACCTGATTGCAGCTGGCAGAGGAGGCGGGCGTGGTCCGCGCTAAGAACCTGCGGCCAATCAGCCTTCCCCAGCCTCTCGGATCGCCTCTATGGCAACCAATGAGCGCCTTGTCCTTGGCTAGCCCTCCCGGGCAAGAGAGCCCTAACCAAACCAGTCTGGGAGACACCAGCTATTCTGGGAGACTCTGCAGACATCCGCCCCAGCTGGTGATGCGGACCTCGGGCTTGGGATGTTCCCCCTGCCGAGTGCAGTTGTTGAAATGCCGCGCCCCTTTGGCTGTCGGTGGGGTGGGATGGGATGGGGGCGGAGCAGGGCTGGAGGCTGGACTGAGCGAAGATCTTTGCCCGTCACGTGCAGTCACCCTAGCTCCGAGCCTTGTACGCGGATCTGTATCCTAGTTCTTTCCAGGTGATAGCCCCCCTTTCAGCGAATTGCATAATGTTGGGCTCCTCTTCCCTCTTTAGACAACGGCAGTGTCCTCTGAGCTTCCTTGCCTCCCTTTCCAGTTACCGACTCCGGGAAGCCTTCCTTGATCCCTCGCCCCTTCTGGGTTCACTGGACTTTCTTTAACCCTTCATCACCTGTGCGTTTTCCTAACACTGTACTGTTACTTACTTTTCTGTCTTCCCCACTTGTCTGTGGTTCGAGTCCTTAGCATATTGCCTGACTATAGGTGGTGCTATAGCGCTGTTTCCTCAATGAAATCTTAAGCAGAATCCTGTTGTATTAACCAAATAAAAGCAGAGCTGTTCTGATAGGAGTGGAGAGGGAGTGTCCAGAGTCCTGGACCTCCAAGGAAGCCCCTGAGGCACCATAATTAGTGACTTCAGCTGAAGTAATCAGTTTAATATATATGGCTTACCCAGGACATGAAAATTAAACATATCTAGAGCCTCTAGGAACACCCTTACAAATCTCATTTTTGGGTTTCAAATCTGACTACACGTGTTTATTTTTATTTTCCAGTCTAACGATCTAGATAGCTGTTTCTTTCTTCTGTTTAATTCCTTATCTTCTTCACCCAGCTCTGGGCTTTGAGGCTAACCTGTATGGACCACATCAATAGATTCCCTTACTTCCCTGGCTTTCTATTGGGTTCAGCCAGTGAGTAGCATAGGCAGAATATCAGAGGGAAGTAGGAGTGTGAGGTTGGGTATTTAATCCTCTGTTTCCCTTTGAGGGTTGTGGACTCACTTGAGTCCCCTTGCTAAGATCTCACTCCTGCCATGTGACCCCCTCTACATAGCTCTCTGTTTCTAAGTTTGAACCACCATCTCCCGTTACCTCTTCAGGCTCAGCCTCTCTAATACTAGATTCTGGGAACTGCCCACTGCCCTTGTGATTTCCCTACACCATGCCCACACCTTTGCAAATAAATCTTTATTAAACTTCCTCAAATTATTGTGATTTGAATGTGCCATCTGTTTCCTGGGTATGCCCTTATACAAGACTATTCTCTTTTACTGAGGTAATGGAAACAGTTATCTCACATGCAAACATTTGAAGGCTACATGATGTATTAGAAAGAGCATGCACTTTGAAGTTGGAGAAACCTGAGTCTCCTGTCATTCAATCATTCATTCATTTGGCAGATACTGCACAGTCCTATCAGTCACGGTAGAGATTTTAGAGAGTATCTGCTATGCACACAGCCCCTTCCCTAAGAACCCTTTTCTCCTCCCATAAGGGTGAACCTGGCAATCAAGTTAGTAAGTGCCATGGGACACCACCCTCCACCATCAGCACAATCAGTGCAGCAAAGCTTTATGGATTAAGTCCTCTTTCACAGGAGTTTGGAATTGGTATGCAGTGGGTATAATCAGTTCAGGGCTGGAACAGGCAGACACCCAACCTATGGAGCAATTGTCTTCTGCCATGTACCTGAAGAAACAAAGTTAGCAGGGAGAATAGGTTGAAGTCAGAGGAGAGGGAAGCAGAGATAAAACACCATGTCTCTAAGAAAGAGCCCAAGATAATGACTGCCCTGGTTTTAGTCAGCCTTGGAGGCCCACCTGCATTCTTGCTCTTGGGTTTTATGAGATAACCTTGCATCCTTATAATAAGCTCCTTCTTTGTTCCCCCTCAAAACTAATACAGATGGGTTTCTGTTTCTTGCAACCAAAAAAGTCTTAGCTGAGGCAGTATCTACCGCAATGTGATTATAAGGACTAAATGAGATAAAGTATTTCAAACATCTACATCAGTGCCTCCAAAAATGTTACTTTCTCCCTTCCATCTGTAAATGGCACCCATGTGCTCTGAGCATCAGACTTCCCTGTTCTTTGTACTTCTTATTTGGAGTGACAAGCCCATTTCGCTGTCAGTATTTTTGCAAGATTTTCTTCATTCCTGCTTTTCCTCTTCCAGTTGCCATTCTGTTCATGGTCCAAGCGCTGATATATTTGTGTTTGTGTTTTGCTATGTTTTGTTTTGAAGTTTTTGTTCCTCAATGGATGGAATTAATCATAATCCTCAGTTCACGAGACACCATCATTGGTCCCTGCAAGGAAAGGCTCTCTTGTTTTATGTCTTTATTTATTGCTTTATTCTATCTTTATACCCTGTATCTTCACTCCCTCCACCCCCCAAAATAGGCAGTTTTCTAGTGTGTATATATCTGTTTAAATGTGTCTTCAGAAAATAGTTATCATTTTGTAGGCATTTATTTTTAAATGTACTCCAAAGCTACTGTTACATGTCTCATTCCGTGTCTTACTTTTTTCACTGAGCACTGTTTTTCATTTCCATCCACATTGCCAGATGCTAATATTTAATTTGTTGCTTCACTTTGTTACCTGCTATTCCACTGTGTGCACTCTTCACTCACGATGTTGCATCTATCCACTCCTCCATTGATGAACACCCACATTGCCCCCAACTCCATACCACTACAAGTAACCCTGCAAAGAACATCCTCCTATTAGTCCCCTGCTGGACTTGTAAAGAATTTGTTTTATATTTCTTAGGGGAGGAATTGCTGGGCTATAGGGTATGAGTCTATTTAATGTAACCAAGTTTTGCCAGATTGCTTTCCAGAAGTGGTGAAACTAGCCTTGCAGCAGCGCAAGTTTCTACATTTCCACATTCCTGACAACATTAGTAATTGTCTAGATTTCTGATTTTTGCTGTTTTTATAGTTATAAACTGATCTCATCGTTGGTTTAATTTGCATTTGATTAATAATGGTTTTGATCAAATTTCCATATCCATATTAGTTTTTTCTATTCTGTACATTGCCTATTGATATTATTTGTACCCTTTTTTTCTATTGGGTTGCTGTCCTTTCCCTGCTCATTTGTAGGAGTTCCATGTATATTTTAGGATTATATTACATCCTTGTCAGTTTTAGACAAATATTTTCTTCATTCTGCCATCTGCCTATTAACTTTGTCCCTGGTGCTGTTGATAGAACATAAATCTTTAATTGTTTTGTAATCGAATTCCTCAGTTTTTGCCATATGGTTTATGCTTTTGAAAGTGTTGAAATATGTGGACTACTCTCTTAGTTATACCTACTCTCAGCCTGGCGTCTCTAAATCTGAGTTCACTGGAGAGGTCCCTGTAGTCATTGCATCTACTCCTCTTCATTGGACTCCAAAGGATTTGCACTGACTGAGTTTCATCCTTAACAGAATCACATCTTCCTTGAGCCTTTTCCTCCATAGAATCTCAGGCTATGAAAATCATATCTTTTATCTATTTGAAGTCAATTTTCCCATAATCCTGGACACACATCTCACTTTATCTCCTTGGCTGTCAGGGAGAACCAAATCACCATAGTTACTGTCTTTCAAGATTTTCTTCACTCCCATTCCACTAGTCAATTTCATCTTCGTTGGTCAAAATTAGATCCAGAGTTGCAATCTATTCTCTGCCAACCTCTTCCTTATGAAGGATGAGACTACACTAAATCAACATTCTCTTCACTTCTGGAACTTGGCTTTGTGCCATTTCATGACTCGTCCTGGGATCTGTAATAGACTTGATCTGTTTTGGCAGACTCTAGCACATTTTTACAATGATATATTATTTTCCTCTCCTTTATCCTCACCTAAATAATTCCTTTCTTGTTTCCACTCTCAAGGTTATAAAATCCCATAAAAGACTATCTTCGTGATGTAAAGTACTACTCTGACTTTCCTTCTATCATTTTCTTCTGTTTTTATTCCTCCTCCTTACTTCCTTGTGTCTCTTTTCTTGTTTCCTTCTTTCCCTCCCTGCCCTTTTTCTTCCTCCTTTCCTTTCTGACTTTTACAAATACTGAGGGCCAGGGCAGGCTTTCTGTAGATCAGAGCAAAGAAGCTGCTTCTATCCCAGAAGCAAATTCCCCACAAACAGGTGGTGTGTGTCACATGACTGGCAATTCCTTTCCAATTGCACATCAGAACCCAGTTCTGTTTCTTTGGAACAACGTACTCCACCTTTTTTCACTGCCGTGGTCCAGGCATGAGTCCCATCCTACCAAGTTTCTTTATATATGTGACATTTTATTTTCCTCACTGTGTAAAAACTCAAGTTCTATTTTATATTACCTGTACTTTGTGCACTGGTGTAGAGGCCATAACTACGTTTTTTTTTCCCCCGACCCTTTTCTACTTACTTTTTCCAGAGAATTATGGGATGCAGCTTCGGCTACTGCTTTTCTTCTGATGTCATATCTGATATCCTCTGTGGTATAAAATTTTGTGAGCATTCTTTTTAACTGTTGTCCTCTCCATTTTGTCTTGTCATCCCACCCTCCCACTGACTCCCAACACACCACACACACACAGACACAGACACACACACACACACACACACACACACACACACACACACACCATTCCCATTTTCAAATTGAAGTTCTCTTAATTCAGTTAACTGCTCACAGAAAACATTCCCTTCAATCTTTTTTATTCATTTATTTATTTATTTTTGCTGTACGCAGGCCTCTCACTGCTGTGGCCTCTCCCGCTGCGGAGCACAGGCTCCGGACGTGCAGGCCCAGCGACCATGGCCCACGGGCCCAGCCGCTCCGCGGCATGCGTGATCCTCCTGGATCGGGGCACGAACCCGCGTCCCCCGCATCGGCAGGCGGACTCTCAACCACTGCGCCACCAGTGAAGCCCTCCCTTCAACCTTTTGAGAAGCGCTGTGTTCCAGTTCAAGAACATATCATCCCCTCATCATTAGACTGAGAGCAACATAAGGACAGGGACCCTGACTTCTTGGAGTCTTCCCCAGAGCCTACCACCTTCCATGAGACATGGTAAGCAGTTGGTAAATACTTCCTGGTAGATTGAGTCAGTCATGGTTCTCTTCTTGGATGTCTTTTTCCATCATCCTTATAAGAATTATTCACCTACTCTAAAAGGAATTTTCAATGTCCCTTTTTATTCCCAAAGCAGAATCCAAGCCACCATAAGCTTCCCTTAGTATACTGTAATTACTTATAACAGAGTAAGATGCAGAACCATTTAATGAGAAAAAAACAAAACAAACCAAAAATCCCTGATTTTTATTTCAGACGAACAGGATTCTAGTCCTAATGCTGTCATTGACTATGCAAGCTTGCACATGTCATTCCATCTATTACTTTATTTATAAGCAATGACATAATGTTTATTCACTGTTAACCCTCTTAAAAGGAGACCATACATTTTTTTTTAAAGTACTTGAGGTAGAAATAAGGTAAATTTCCCTGACCCAGGGGTCTAAATGTGAGATAAACTGTTTGATAAGAAAAAGAATTTGCTTGAATTTGCTTTCTTCAATATTCTGAAGAAATATTAGTCCTGGTCGTTGTCTGAACATCTTTCTTGACCTCTCACTGGCAAGATCAAAAAAAGTCCCCGTTTTAAAACTTTCAGCATAGGTGGTGTGGTCTGTAAGAAATTCCCAGAGATAATAGTCACCCTCTCTTTCAAGAAATGCTGCTTCACTAACACTCAAAATGGCCCAGAGAATATAAATGCATGAAAAATACAGGCATCAACAACTCTGAGTCAAAAAGTGATTCAGAAGTGTCAGACTCAGTATGAAGAAATTATAATAATACTATAATGACTTTCAGTTATGTTTGTGTGCATTGTAGTGATATAAAAAAGTTCATTCTCTAAATAAGTCTAAATAAGAATGAACTTTTAAAATACGTGATAAGAAAGCATGGTGATAGTTGAATTGGCAGTATTTTTTCTTTCTTAATGGTACCTAAAATAATGACGTGCCACACAATTGATAGTGCCTTAAAGTCAATAAAATAAGATAAATATTTCAGAGACTATAAAAATGAGAACGCAGTTCCAGCTCAAGATATTCATAATCTGGAAGGGGGAATAACAAGCATAAAGAATAGTAGAAGTGAGGGAAAATATACTAATTGTCCCCCAAAGAGTTACAAACAAGAAGATTTAGATATTTAAGGGAGGAAGAGATCACATTAGGAAAGGTTCCATGGAGGAAGTAGCCTTTGAGAAGGGCCTCGAAAAACTGATAAGATTCCAACTGGCAGAGATGGAACAGAGTAAGAATAATAGAGAGCAAGAAATCAGCTGCAGGAAAATGGGCATTTCTAGAGAATGATGAATAGCATATTTTGATTCAAGGGTTTGTTAACCTTTTCTGGCTTTAAGAATTTTATGAAAACTATGAACCCAATTCCTAGAAACAAAAGCACAAATTTCATAATCAAAAGGTTTTTTGCATACTGTTTCTGGGGATTTCCTATTTACAGATAGCATAAGAGACAGGAGGGAAAAGCAGCCTTGCAGGACACCCCATGAGAGGCTGGTGCAGGTGACCAAGGCTGCAGAAGTCCCTTTTCTGAAGGAGAAATTTGGACCTGACTGCATTTGGGAAGAATGGCTAAGAGAAATTGTAGCAAGGGCCAGGGGGACACAGCCAGTCCACTCATCCAGAGATTAAAAGAGCTGATATACACTTGGGAATCGTTTCTAGCTGACTGGATGATATAGGCTTCCAACTGATGGAATGATGGCTAAAAAATTTACCTGGGAAATGAAATGTATGGATTTAAAAGTATGCCAGGGCCTTACTGGGGGGAGCTTGGCTACTGCCACTGTATTTTATGCTTAATTTGAGAAGTAATGGGACATGATGCAGATTTCTGAGGAGAATGAATGTTCAGAGTTGTGGTTTAGGAAGATCAATCTTCAGGATTATAGGTGAGTGAGAGGCCAGGGGAGACCATTTAGGAGTTCATTGCAGTTAGTTTTTATATCCTTCAAATACAGTCTATTTATTCGGTTCCCCTTCTGTCCTCGCCACCCATTATTTGGCAGAGCCAGGCCTTTAGTAAGCATTTGGTGGTGCTTGCTGAATCGAAAACCACAAATTTACCTTGAGGGTCCCTTTGCAATGTCCCTATTACTCACCAGGTGGCACCATTACAGCATTACTTACAGAGCAGACGTCCTTCTATATGCACAGTGCTTCCAAGCAGAAAGGCTGTGTTTCTTTGAGGGAATTCCCCTTCTGGGGACAATCTAGAGGTGTAGGGTTGGGGAGGGGGGTGGAGGGAATGGTGGCTAAAGATTCAAGAATATTCTTTTTGTATTGTACATCAACTATCCCTCAACTTTTAAAAATATTCCTTTTGTACTTCTATATATCATTTCTTATTGTAGCTGAGAATCTTGGCTGAATTTCTATTCCTAGGCATATAAATGGAGAAAGATGCTTAGGAAAACCTGCCTTTTCAAAGATGCAAGCAGTTTTCTGTCTTGCAAGGAGTATTAGACTCAAATATATCTGGGGAAGAACTGTCCCTTAGTTCTGGGAATACTTCTAGGTGAGCCATTTCATTATACATATCAAGCAAAGACCATACTCTGGTGATACTGAAGCCACAAAAAAACCTGCATATTTATGTTGTGGGCCAGTTTGCATCTCTTAGAGAAATAACTATTTCTCTAGAACAGATTTTAGTTGTACCACGCTAAAGCTGTAGCTTATTTCTATGAAGTTGTATGTTTTCATTTTGAGATTTAGAGCTAACCCTGAGCGATTTCCCAGTGAGAGATAGGAGTGCCAGAAACAGAAAGAGTTGTGATGACTTACATGCAGCATTGCACTGGGTTCAGACATAAAGTGCAGCATAAAGCTATGGGGGGAGGGGGTGGGAACCATCACCTCACTGCCACACATCAGCAGTGCTCTGACAAACTCCCAAGTACTGGAAGACTTGGAAATAATGGTAGACAAGATCCTTAGTGCATTCTAATGGGTATCAGTATAATTTGAATTTGTTGAATAAGTGGTAAGTAATCAGGTTTATGCAAAGATTTCACTTCAGTGTAGGAAATACTCTGCAGGCCCCAGGAGGCAAGGGTGTATCAGTTCAGGCAGGGTCATTTCTGCTTTGTTATTTTTTGAATTTAAAAGTCTCATCTTTTAGTTCAGTGATTCTTACCTTTTTACTTAATTCTTACCTTTTAGAATTAAGTTAAAACAATAGATCGTCTCTCTAGAGAATATACATACACGATTTTGCCTTCAATTTCAAGGGGCTATGGCCCCCTGAAATTCATAGTGACCCCATCCATGAGTCCCAGGTTAGAAATCTCACCTGAAACTCACTCATCAGAAGCATTACAAAGGAGAAATGCCAGAGGAGAGTGGGGAATCTGGAGAAAGGAGGAGGTGGGAGAGAAACCTGTGCTGTATCCCTCTGAAATGCTGATGCAGGTCACTAAAGCTGAAAAATTGCTTTATCTGGGGAGATTTTTATCTATCTGGACTTGGAAGAGCTGGAGAACTTCTAGGAGCCCTGCTAAAGGACTGATGCCCATTTAGGGTGGTAGGCATAGGAAGAGGAACTGAATTGGCATCAAGGGTTAAAAGCCTAAACCAGACATTTCTACAGGTGCTAAAGAGCTAAGCTGCCTTGAGATTCATGTCACTCTGTGGAATCTGAGCTACAGGGAACAGGAAAGAGGCAAACGAATGGATCTGTGTCAGGGAATATCTGGGGACATCAGCTTCTTCCTCTCAAGAAGCAAGTCCAGAAGACCATCTTCTCTGTGCCATTATTGAATTATCACCCACTAGACTCTGAGAAGGCTCACTAACCAAAACCTGATCTGCGATTACTTGTTCCCACTGAGAAGATGAAAAGTGAGTAAAACCAGCATTTCTTCCTGTTCAGGACTCTTAGACTCTTGATTGGGGAAGTAAGGGATTTCCTTCTCTGAAGATGAAATAATAGAGCAATTAACGGAGTGGTTCCCATCTAGGGTTCTTTAAGTCAGAAGATCTGGATTAAGTCCTGGTTCTGCCAAGTACTAGCTGTATGACCTTGACCAAGCCTTGGGAGTCTGTTTTTGGAACTGTTAAGTGAAAATAATAATAGTGCCTGCTTCATAGGGTTGTTGGGAGATAAAATTGGGCACAGTGTCTGGCACACAGTAAGTGCTCAATAAATGATAGCTGTCATTGTTGTTATTGGTGCAGAATGCTGGAACTGTAACAGGAAACTGTCTTCCAGCCCTCAGGGACACTTCCCCACTAATATACTTTAGCTGCCCTCTCTAGGGCCCTGGCACATATTCCCCAACCACTGCACAACTCAAGGCTTCCTCTGGTCATCCTATGTGTACAGAGCTGACTTTAAGTCCTTTTTGACCCATAACTACATGACATTTATGAAGAAAGTCCATGTCAGCTTGGGAATCTCATCATCCCCTTGACTATCTTGAATGATAAGAGTTTTAGATAGGGAAGGATTATATTAAACAAGAGCTTCTAGAACCTTCCCTGAGTAATTGTATTTTCCCAGAGGAGCCAGTCACCACCACCACTGCCTATCCCAAGAGAACTGTAAGAAAAAACTAACATTTGCACAAGACTTCCCAGGAATCTTAGATATTTTTCTCCTCAACAATTTTTGTCCCCATTTTACACAGGCAGAAACTAAGCCTCAAGCAAGGAAGCAAGTCTCAAGCACTCATTTACTGTTGGAACTGAGATTCAATGCCAGTGCTCTTTCCATCTCTCTGCAACAACCACACAGCAAGAACACACACACATACATAACACACATACATACATACGCAGATATGCAAGTGCAAGTGCACACACACACACAGAACCCCAGCTCATTCTTCTCCCAAATTTTGTTCGGAGCAGCTTGGAAAATCTCCAGTGCCCAAGGGAGCAGACTAGAGCTGATGGCAATCTAAGCTCCCGGGGGAACACCTTACGGGCATTCTCCACAAGAGGTCTGAGGCAGTTTTTGTGGTTTCCTTTGTGATATGTCACTCTACTGCCAGAGATTCCGGGCAATCCCTCCTGAACAATACCCCTTCCCTAACCCTCCCATGGAACAAGTGTCATGCCTACCGTACCAGGACTCAGATTTGGAAATCATCTCCCAGGAGCCAGGTGCTTCACTGAAAAGAAGTCTCCTGCACATCTGGAGTTCTAGCTACCAAAAACCCTTGTCAGTTTGGGAGTCTCAACACGTACCGTCTCCAGCTTGAGGTGAAGGTCCAGGTCGGAAATGACCGCAGGTAGAGTTGACAACGCATGTCCCAATCACGGCAGGGACGGTCAACTCCTTGGAACCAGAGGCAAGAAGAGAGGAGGAAAGGCATGGTCCCTGTAGTTCCCGCTAAGCCTGTGTCCATGCAGTGGGTCCAGAAGCCCCACCCTGACATCGCCCTAGTACCAGTCAGCAAGGAGGGGAGATGACGCCGCTTTATTAAGGTTAACACCAAGGAAAGCACTGAGAAGGGATACACGGAGGAGGAGAAAGGGCACACAAAATCACCACTTGAGGAGGTGGGAAGGAAGCACGTCAGTTAGGAACCTCAGGGCAGCCACATGCTCCATGCCCTGGTTGTGGGGGTGAAAGAGGAGAGGAGAGGGGAAAGCGCCGTGAGAGCCTGGGCCTCACAGACGGGTCTGAAGCCCCCTGAACCTAACACCAGAGCCACAAGCCCTGCCCCTCAGGGCTCACACACTACTACACAGGTCGACACACATAACGCACACAAGACATTATGGAGGCAGCACCAAGAGGCAGCGGGCAGGGAGGTGTTGACGGGAAAAGGAAACTGAAGTTAAGCAGGTAGAGCCAGGAAAGAGACAGTTTTTGGCTGCGGCCCCCAAGAGCCCCTCAATGTCCCCTAAATCTGGGCTGTTGCTGAGCATCCCCAAGTCTCTGCCTGTGAACTGGGCTCTTTGTTCTCTAAGCCTCAGTGAATGGATAAAGCAATCCCAGATGAAGTCAGTGACAAGGCAGGATCCACTCTGCATGCAAAATCCTAGAGGTTGAGCTATTATGTATGTCTTCATGCACATTGATAGTCAGCTCCTCCCAGCCCAGAGGCCCTTGGAACCCCATTCACCCAGACTCCTAGGGCTGCAGTTCCCTCCTCAAGCTTCTTTTACCAATCAGCAGCCGCAGAGATCTGTGAGGGGGAGAGGCTTCTGCAGAATGCTGAATAGCTTGGATTTCATCAGAAGGGTAAATTTTCTGTTGCCAGAACAGAATACCCCCAACTCCTTAATTTCTAGGTAAATCGTTAGAGATTATTTGCCAGAGTCCTAGATAAGTCCTTTTTCAGAATAGAAAAAGCAGAATTTTATTTACACAATTCAGGGGTTCTCCTGTTGGCTGGAGAGGGGGAAAGGGCAGGGTAGGGGGTTGGATGGGAGTCCAGAGATGGGCGCTTCCTCTCCCGCAACCTCACCTTTCCGCAGTTTGCTACGTCTCGCTTGGTCAGGCAGAAAGAATTCCTGATGCTCCCAAAGTCCTTCACCCTATAAATGCTTCCTCCAGGGAGTCTCTTCCGCCTGACCCGCAAGAGTAGCGGTCGGAGTGAAGCATGCTGCACCGCGCGGTTCAGTCCTCTCGCGTCATGCTCTCGGAAACCCAAAGCCAGACCGGGAAAGTAGTGCCCCCTCGGAGTCCCCTCACAGAGAGGCCTCTCCCTCCAGCTGCAGCAGGGTAATGTCGGGCAGGTCGAGGGGCTCCACAAGTGGCCCGTCCCCCCCAAGGAGGCCAGCACAGGGGCTCTCGGGGCGCTCACAGTGACTAGTGGGTGTGGCGGAGCTGGGCATCTCCTTCTCTTCTGAATCGTCGTCCTCCTCCTCCTCAGGATCGCGACCCAGCAAACCGCTGTCCTCGATCCCAAGCGAAGGGGTCTCCGGCTCTTGAGGGGCGCCCGGGAAGCTCCCCTTGCCGCCGACCACGCCCAGGCCACCCTGGCGGGGCGCGGTGGTCATAATCCGGCACATGGAGACGATGGCTCGCTGGTTGGCGCACACGTCGTCCGAGAGCACCTGGATGTGCGAGGCCTGCTCATCCAGGGCCCCCCGCATGGCCCTCACGTCCTCAAACAGGGCCTGCAGCTGGGCCTTCAGGTGCTCCATCAGCTCCTTCATGCCGCCGTTGTACTCCCCGGAGATCACGTCCCCCACGGCCGGCACTGTGGACACCTCCAGAGGTGCCGGCATGTCGCCGCCGTCCTTGGTCATGATCTCCAGCAGACCGTCCTCCATTGAATGGCAGAAGCGGGCGGTGGCGGCTCCGGGTCCGGTCCAGCCCGGCCTCGAGGTGGAGGGAAGGTACGGGGAGGGGGAGAGGTGCCTGGAGGGGCTGGGAAGAGGAGGCTCCCGAGAGGGGCAGGGAGCCGACGTGAGGTGAGTCTCGGGCGGAGGGTGCGGGCGGGATCGGGGAGGCCGGGAAGAGCCTGCGGGACGAGGATCGCGCTACAGTCCCAGGGCCGGCGTCTCTCCGCCTCGCCACGGGGCGAAAGCGCCCTGCCCTACCTAGCCTCCTGAATTGCACCCGTGTCAGCTCCGCCCTCTGGGCGCCAAGAGCGGCAGGTGCCTGCGGGTTGCCTGGGTCACGGAAGTGCTCGCACAGGGGCTCAGGTCGAGGCAGAGGCCAGCAGCGGGTCGAGCTCGGGACTCCCCTCGGCCATTAACGGGCAGCGTCCGCGAGTGTGGTTGGAAGTGACACGGGCGGGTCTCCCAGCCGAGCCGCGGATGCTCCTCTGTTTCCAAGGCGACGCACGGCACTTAAATGACGTGTGTCTCCATGGCAACCAGGAAGTGGAGAAGAAAAGGGAGGATGGTTGGGAAGCTGCAGTGGGACTCTGGAGTCTGAGCTAGCGGGCGGAGCGGGAGGGGAGGGGACGCTGCAGTGGCCTCAGCTGAGGCTGAAAGAGCGTGTGGCTGCAATGTTTAATAGGGAAGCATGAGAGAGCAGTTTGCTGCATAAATCCCCAAGTCGGGGAGACATCGTCCCTCCCCTAGCCTGGGTGGTAGACAGTGAGCGCGACTGCCTTGGAAGGATTTTCACCCGCCCGAAATCCTTTCCCTGAGGATGACGTTAGAGCCGCGTCCTACTTCTCTGTCCTCCAGCAGGGAAGCAGAGCGGGTAGCGAGGCCGACCCTATTACCCAGACTAGAGCTGGTGCGCGACGGCGACCTGGAGCCGGCCCCGCCCGGCCTTAGAGGTGCAGAGGCGCGGGAGGGCATTACGGAGGTTTCCGCCACTCCCTTCTGCTTCTGCAGTAAATCAGCCCTCGCTGTAGATAAGATAGTACAGGAGCCGAGAAAAGATGGGATTCCCTCCCATATGAGACCCAACCGCTTCTACTCAGGGCACTGGGGGTTCTTCCAGCACGGTGAGGCAAAGCGCTTCAGTTTTGAGAAAGAAAGCTCCGTAAGAACAGAGATTTTTGTCTCCTCCGTGTCCTCCAGCACGGAATCCCCAGCACCCAAAATAGAACCTGGCGCGTAGTAAGTAAATGCTCAGTACGTTTGTTGAATGAATAATTTAACAAGAACCACTGCGTCCCATTCCCTCATCCATTACTCTCCAGCTCACAGGTAGTGGATTTTAGGAGACCTGGATTCAGTTTTGTTTCTTCCATTTATTAGTTCAGAGACCCTGAATAAATCATTTTCCTGATCTGTTAGGGGATTGGACTGGGCAATATTGGGTAATATTATTTCTAACTCTGAATAACACTGCATCAGCTCACAGTTGAAAGGGCGAACTGTCGAAAATGTGTGGAAGGGATGGGGAGGAAGGATTATGTAAGGGTAATTCCCCCTCAGCAGGCCCATCACCCATGTACAGACATACATGGGGTGTCTCAACCTTTGTGACAATGCCTTTCCCTTTTTGAGGAGCGGAGTGGGAAAGGAGGAGGAGGAAGAAAAGTTGAATTTAATACATTTACAGATGACTTAAGAGTGCAAAGCAAGCAATACCTAGGCAGCAGCATATTAACTAATAATGACCTTAGTAAATTGGAGAAGCCAAGTGTTCAGAAACCAAAAATGAAGTTCACAAGAAGAAGTAAATCTGGGGAAGAGAAAAGCTGTATCATTTCAAGATGGGGAAGAGCTAGGTATGGGTGAGTGTTTCGTATACTAGTGGTTCAGGGATAGCAAATGTGTTACCTTGAGGTTTCCCTGCTTGCATACTCTAGTGGTGAGGAGTGGGGCTGGCCCAGAGAAACTTTTCTGGCACTAAAAAACTCTTTGGCTTATTCCTTGTCTTACTGCTATTAAAATAGAAACAAGTGGGGAAATATCCTAAACAGCAAAATGTTTAATCAAAGGCAGTGTTGATATAATAAAGTATTATGCAGCCATTAGAAATTTGATTTCCCAAAACAAATATATGGAGAAAGTTAAAAACCTATTGTATTTTCTATGATTCAATCCTATTTGCTTGCTCATTCCATCCTTCCTCCGTTCCACAGACTTGTGACTCTCACCTCAGTTATCACTCTCACCTTCACCATGTGTCCCACAGGTTATTCCTAAAGCTCAGGAGAAGACAGAAATGCTTTTCCTTGGTTTCCCTAAGCACAGCCAAAGTGCGCTGATATTCACGAAAAGACTTTACCAAAAAGGAGCTGTAGGAAAACTAGAAACAGAGAAGACACACCAAAAACAGCTGAGCGTACAGAGTATAAGTTTATAGCAAGCATAGTCTCAGGGATTATGGATTCAACCTTGCTGTTCATCTTTCCCTGGAGACTTTTGCTATAGTCAGAAAAGACTGGCATGATTTTCAGATTTTTTGCCTGGGTCTGTTACTGCACATCTCTTGACCAGCACTTCACAAGGATGATTTCACCTTGCCAGCTCCCTCACTCTTCAGATAGGCCCCTGCCTTCTACCTACAAGAACTGACCCTGTCCCCAGCACAGGGCCTCCCATCTTAGCCTTAACCTTACATTAAACATAGCCCCTATACAGTAGGAGCTGGTTTATGCCGTCATACAAGGCCCTTTGCCACTGTTGTTGCGGATACCATTATGTCAAGGCTTTCAGCATAAATTACATTATGCTCCCCAGAGATGCTGGCATGAGGTCTGCTGAGAGTACAGGGGGTCTGAGCCTAGAGGGAGGGGAAATTATTGGAGAAGCACGAAAGAACATGGGAAACAGTGCAGAGATCAAGGGGTGTGGCTGATCCAGTCAAGTTCCAAGTCAGACATTGGAGAGCCAAGGGTAGGTGGGATCTGGGGGTGTGGACTAGTAGCAAGACTTGAAAATACAAGGAGACAATTGGCGCCTCAGATTCAGAACCAGATAATTTTAGGAATTCTGTGTGAAATTGAGACAAGGGGAAATAGGAGAGGTCTAGTCTCAGAAAAGTAAGGGGGACAGATGCAGAGAGTGGAGCAGAGCCTCAGTCAGCTGTTTGGGTTACAATGCTGGGCCCTCTGGAAGCCAGGGCCCTGGGGTTTGTTAATTGGGTCCATCCCCAAACTGAATGGATAGGTACTCTGGCCATATCACTAGAGTATTCGGACATAGCAAGAAAAAATAAGCCCTATGCACTCCTCTTCTGCTTTCTGCCTTTATCTTTTCCTCTGGGAATCACCTTAGCTGTTCTATTCCTTCATCCCAATCTCATCAGCTCATGGGGGGAAGAGACTCATGCTGCATAGATAAAGGTCTCCATCAGGTACACCTAGTTCCAAACTTCAAATTGTCACTAAAATTGTGATTCTTAATAGTCTCTGCCGTTTTCCTCTGTCTCGTGTCTAGTTTATCTCCAGTGTCTATTTTATATAGCTGGTGTACTTTTTGCACTATAAATCCAGCAATTGTAATTAAGATGCTCGCTTGACTCAGATCTAGAATGATGGTCAAAATCAAGGAACAGCTGACTGCTGCACCACAGGTCTGCAATCCCAGACAGTACTCCCCAAATGTAAATGTTATGAAGCTGAGCTGCCTTGTGGCCCATCTCAGCATGATATCACATTCAAAAGAAACACATCTAATAACAAAAAAGAACTGAAAAGCAATTGAGATTTTTATTATGTCTCTGGAAAAACTCTAAAGGGATTTACATTCTTAGCACAGAGCAAAACATCTTAAACTTCTCTTCCCTCCTTCTCTATTCATCTCGCTCATGTGAGCATAGCTGTTGCTGCCCTTCTCTCTCCCCTCTCCCCCAACACCCCCAAACTTTCTCTCAAGGCTGGCCCTTGCTTCTTCACTTCCCCACCCCCTTTACTTCTCTTTTTTTTTTTTGCGGTACGCGGGCCTCTCACTGTTGTGGCCTCTCCCATTGCGGAGCACAGGCTCCGGACGCGCAGGCTCAGCGGCCATGGCTCACGGGCCCAGCCGCTCCACGGCATGTGGGATCTTCCCGGACCGGGGCACGAACCCGTGTCCCCTGCATCGGCAGGCGGACTCTCAACCACTGCGCCACCAAGGAAGCCCCCTCTTTACTTCTTGAGTATATTCCTTTTCTCTTCTGCAAGAAGAAACTCCTTGTCCTTGTTTCAGCTCCTTTGATGCTGTCCCTCAGTTCCCTGATCTGCACAGGTACCAGGAGCCCCAGATGTCAGTGACAGGGGTCTCCTTCCAAGAGGGTAAGAAAGGCTGAGAGGCTGAGAATAATCACATTATTGTGGATTTTGTCTGTCACATAGACTAAATTTTCTCATCATGAGTGGGTGGGTGGCCTGGTGTTACAGCCAACCTGCTTTGCTCATCTCCACACTTGTACAGAGAAATGAGCGTGGTCATTTGCAAAGATCCGAAATCCATATGAGTCTCTGACTGGAGAGGGGGTCCAACTGTTCACACACTCAGGAGTCTCTACTGTCACAGATATAGTTGTGAGGTGAGACACACACACACACACACACACACACACACACACACCCCTCACTTAAGCCCAGAGCTGGGCTTTCAGTTGCTTGCTTTGTGCCTTCAACCTAATTTTAGGAATCCTAAAGGCCACCCCTCCCCATTTCTTTTTCACTCATATTAACTTTACTCAGAGCAAGAATACCAGGGGACCTTCCGAGTTCTCATGCAGTCTGCACTTCCACTGAAAATAACCTGTCATTTCAATTAAACCTGCTTTACTTGTTTTTACACTACTTCCCCTTTCTTCATTGCCCACTGCAACAGCTTTTCTTGTATCAACACTTGCAAAGGGTTTTTCCCCTTTCAGTGCATGTGTAGTCATTTATCCTGTACCACTCTGGACTAGTTCCAGTCCAAGTGTCGCTGGGCAGTTGGCCATAGACACAGACATTCCAAGCTCTGGAGCCACCCATGACCTCTGGTGCAGGGCCTGGGGCACCCTCCCCATGCATCTTCTCCATCTATTTTTCTGCCGCCAGAAAGTTGCCAATAGCTCAGGGCCTGGTTTGTCCGCAAGTGAGGATCCTCATCAGGCATGGATAATGCTGCACCACCTGAGAACACCCACAATTTCTGGTGCCATGGGGCAATTTTGCTTGGCAAATTGCCTCTCCCAGAGTATCAGTCAAATTTGGAGGAAATTATGTCCAAGTATCTGGGCAGGGTATGGACTGTGGTATGTCTGCCTCAGACTTCTCTTCCATTTAAAAGAATTTTTAGAAATTTAGTTCCTTAATACTGACTTATGCAAATTTCTAGGCCCCTTCTCACCTGTCATATCTTAAGGAAGTCTGTGGACAATATATAAAAAATTTTTCAGGTCTCACTCTTACTAATGCCTCTACTTATGCTCTCTCCACACTTCTCAAAGGCCCTAAAAATACTATCAAATGTGGTTCCTACCACTTCCCTTTTGCTATGAGGTGGTATTCCAAGGGCCAACAAGGCACTGTCAGCTGCACTAGTAGAGCAACCACTGTGAGGGTGCACTATGGTTCTACTCAACACAACTACACTAGTATTCATGATTATGTCATGAACAGGGTCCCCCAAAAGTAATCCACATCTTCAAAGGACTGCAAAGGTGCTGCATCTTAGGCAGAAGTGAGGAGGAGGGCCCTTTCTCCAACTTTTTCACCAAGACCCTGAAGCCCCTGTTTTAAGAAGTCTTACATGAAAGTAGCTCCATCTTCTGTGGTCAACTACACGTTCACAGTTTATAGACACAATGCCTGCTTTCTTTGTTTTAAGGCACTAGGATCCCCTTTGCTCTGGAATGCTCTAGTCCCTCTGCTTTGCTTTATACATCTCCACAGCCATTAACATCTGTGATACTGTATTTTTACTTGTTTGTTTATTCAGTTATGTATTTATTTATTGTCTTTCACCTCCAACTAGGTGTAAGATCCATTAGGGCAGAGGTTTGGTTTTGTTCACTGCAATATCTCCAGCGCTAGAATAATGCCTGGCACCTGGGAGATGCTCAATAAATACATGTTGAATAGATGAATGAATGAAGCCTGAATCCATACCTAGAAAAAGAAACATCTCCCTTAAGGACACATAGCCTGCAGAGCTCCAAGTCTGCCTTATCTTAGAGAGCAGGTTATCTTTGGTTTTAGCCGTCTACTTTGATGATCTGTGGCTTATGTTCACACAGTTAAATGGCCCTTTTACTGGCTTTCCTTGTACAAAGGAATACTTACTGTAAGAAACATGGAAGTCCCCACCTCCTGCAAGATAACAAAGTGCTTGTAGCTTTGAAATTAAGAGTTATCACCTAGCCACCCACCGGAACCCCCAGCAGCATATTCCACCACTATCGCCATCGAAGTGTCAAAGAATGGGGCCAAGTTTTAGTCCATCTTCAGGGTCAGAGGACTGCATGCTCTCCTCTCCTCTCAAATGTTTAAGAATGGGATGATGCCAAGCCTGTATCCCCATCCTGTATGTCACAGAGAAGAACTCCTGATTTATACTCTTCTTCTACTGGAGACAGGCTCAGAAAAAGTACCCTGCTACTGGTTATAAGATTGGTAGCTGGGCTTCCCTGGTGGCGCAGTGGTTGAGAGTCCACCTGCCGATGCAGGGGACACGGGTTCGTGCCCCAGTCTGGGAGGATCCCACATGCTGCGGAGCGGCTGGGCCCGTGAGCCATGGCCGCCGAGCCTGCGCGTCTGGAGCCTGTGCTCTGCAATGGGAGAGGCTACAACAGTGAGAGGCCCGCTTACCGCCAAAAAAAAAAAAATTGGTAGCTAACTGAGAAGGGATATTATGAAGAGAAAGGTTACTGTGCTGTAAAGCTAGGGTTTCTCTTCCCTTTGAGTTCTTGAGCTGATAGGCTAGTAATTTAGTGTAATGTTAGCCCAGGGTACTTTATACTATAATAAAATTGAGGCCTTTTTGTCCTCTGCTTATGCCTTCCCTACTTCTGTTCTATGAGCAAACCAAAACAAACAAACAAAAACTCTCCACATTGATCAAATGTATAACAAAGGAGATATAAAGATCAGTTTTTCCAGGATAGTAAAATCAAATTAAAAACTAAACATCAAACCTGGATCAGAAAAACAGTATTCCAGGAATTGAGGTTAGTTTTAAACAACCTTTGTAGGACAATTTCAATAAGAACTTGCTATTCTCAGCAGTGTTATCTGGTTCTCCAAGAAGCAGAGGGCAATTTCACTGGTAATTGCCTAGATAAAATGCATTAAACTGGGACTCAGTTCCCCTCAGAGGGTGATCCTGAGTCACATACCCAATCTCCTATTCATCCTAGCTCATCCGTCACCATATCACACACCCTTCCAGTTACTTCATGTATTATTAAAAATCAGTTCCCTCTTACCAAGGACATTAGTGGCTTTTGCTGCTCAGCAGAACAATGAGTGCCATCCAAGACACTTGCAGGCGTGAAAGACAATAAACTGCTCACAATTTTACATTACTAGAACATTGAAATCACTGGTGTTTCAATTGTAATGAGATCTCTGGGACATAAGGCCTCTCTGCTTCATACTTGTGAATTTTTATTAGTGTTTCGGGGATATTCTTTTCGTAATAAAGAATGATTAAGGAGACAGGTTCAATGCTGATGGAGATGGAGCATGGAGATGATACCAGGGCTATAATTTGAGTCTAAAGTCTAAGGGAAGAAAGGAAATAATCAGCAGAGGTGAGAGAGAAGGAAAAGCTAGAAGGAGATTCTCCATAGATTTTAAACTCTGAAACAAACCAGCACAGAGGATAGAGGGCAGCATCATACCCTGATTCCACTATGAGGACAAGAGGCAGTATGAAGCATTTTAGTAAGATTTCTTAAAGGACTTCTTGAGAGTGCTGGATCCCTGAGAGGAAGGAGCTTGCCTTTCCTTTCCAGGAGGAGTTGAAAACTGCAAGAGTCTTACTTGTCTGAGTTTAACTCGGAAGGAAATAGATTTATTTACCCTTGAGACCAGCTCTGTGATATTTTGGCACCCCACTGCCCGCATTTGAAGCACAGACCTAAAGCTGAAAGAGTCCTGAAGCAATTGTGTATTTTTCAAAATAGGAAGATTTACAGTAATCTCTGGTCCCATAGACCCTTCTCTAATCCATTCCCTCCTCCCTTTTCTATAGGCAATGCCATCTTTCAGGCCCTGGTTACCTCATGCCTGGAGGATTGGGACATTTCCACTTTCAGCCTTTCCTCTGCCCCTCCCCTCTCTCCTCCCTGTAAATCCCTCTCCTCACAGCATTTAGAAGAATCTATTTAAAATTCACATTTGAGCCTTCTCACAACCCAGCTTACAATATTCCAAAGGTTTCCCATAGCTTCCAGCTTCATTTTTTCCCACCGCTTTCTGCCTCACTGTTTGCCTTCTAGATGCACATACACCAAGCCTCCTCACCTTTATTCATGCTGTTCTCTAAGTTTTCTCACCTTTTGCTCCCTTTCCTTTTCTTTTTTAAAAATATATTTATTTATAAAAGTTTCAATAACTACATAACAAAATAAATATGAATAATGCTTCTTTTCTTTTTTAAATTTTTAAATTTTATTTTATTTATTTTTTTATACAGCAGGTGCTTATTAGTCACCAATTTTATACACATCAGTGTATACATGTCAATCCCAATCGCCCAGTTCACCACACCACCACCACCACCACCACCCCGCAGCTTTCCCCCCTTGGTGTCCATATGTTTGTTCTCTACATATGTGTCTCAATTTCTGCCCTGCAAACCGGTTCATCTGTACCATTTTTCTCGGTTCCACATATATGCATTAATATACGGTATTTGTTTTTCTCTTTCTGACTTACTTCACTCTGTATGACAGTCTCTAGATCCATCCACGTCTCAACAAATGACCCAATTTCGTTCCTTTTTATGGCTGAGTAATATTCCATTGTATATATGTACCACATCTTCTTTATCCATTCCTCTGTCAATGGGCATTTAGGTTGCTTCCATGACCTGGCTATTGTAAACAGTGCTGCAATGAACATTGGGGTGCATGTGTCTTTTTGAATCATGGTTTTCTCTGGGTATATGCCCAGTAGTGGGATTGCTGGGTCATATGGTAATTCAATTTTTAGTTTTTTAAGGAACCTCCATACTGTTCTCCATAGTGGCTGTATCAATTTACATGCCCACCAACTATGCAAGAGGGTTCCCTTTTCTCCACACCCTCTCCAGCATTTGTTGTTTGTAGATTTTCTGATGATGCCCATTCTAACTGGTGTGAGGTGATACCTCATTGTAGTTTTGATTTGCATTCCTCTAATAATTAGTGATGTTGAGCAGCGTTTCATGTGCTTCTTGGCCATCTATATATCTTCTTTGGAGAAATGTCTATTTAGGCCTTCTGCCCATTTTTTGATTGGGTTGTTTGTTTTTTTTAATATTGAGCTGCATGAGCTGTTTATATATTTTGGGGATTAATCCTTTGTCCGTTGATTCGTTTGCAGATATTTTCTCCCATCTGAGGGTTGTCTTTTCATCTTGTTTATGGTTTCCTTTGCTGTGCGAAAGCTTTTAAGTTTCATTAGGTCCCATTTGGTTTTTTTTGTTTTTATTTTCATTACTCTAGGAGGTGGATCAAAAAAGATCTTGCTGTGATTTATGTCAAAGAGTGTTCTTCCTATGTTTTCCTCTAAGAGTTTTATAGTGTCCGGTCTTACATTTAGGTCTCAAATCCATTTTGAGTTTATTTTTGTGTATGGTGTTAGGGAGTGTTCTAATTTCATTCTTTTACATGTAGCTGTCCAGTTTTCCCAGCATCACTTATTGAAGAGACTGTCTTTTCTCCATTGTATATACTTGCCTCCTTTCTCATAGATTAGTTGACCATAGGTGTGTGGGTTTATCTCTGGGCTTTCTATCTTGTTCCATTGATCTATGTTTCTGTTTTTTTGTGCCAGTACCATATTGTCTCCGTTACTGTAGCTTTGTAGTATAATCTGAAGTCAGGGAGTCTAATTCCTCCAGCTCTGTTTTTTTCCCTCAAGACTGCTTTGACTATTCAGGGTCTTTTGTGTCTCCATACAAATTTTAAGATTTTTTTTGTTCTAGTTGTCTAAAAAATGCCATTGGTAATTTGATAGGGATTGCATTGAATCTGTAGATTGCTTTGCGTAGTATAGTCATTTTCACAATATTGATTCTTCCAATCCAAGAACATGGTATATCTCTCCATCTGTTGGTATCATCTTTAATTTCTTTCATCAGTGTCTTATAGTTTTCTGCATACAGGTCTTTTGTCGCCCTAGGTAGGTTTATTCCTAGGTATTTTATTCTTTTTGTTGCACTGGTAAATGGGAGTGTTTCCATAATTTCTCTTTAACATTTTTCATCATTAGTGTATAGGAATGCAAGAGATTTCTGTTCATTAATTCTGTATCCTGCAACTTTACCAAATTCATTGATTAGCTCTAGAAGTTTTCTGGTGGCATCTTTAGGATCCTCTATGTATAGTATCATGTCATCTGCAAACAGTGACAGTTTTACTACTTCTTTTCCAATTTGTATTCCTTTTATTTCTTTTTCTTCTCTGATTGCCGTGGCTAGGACTTCCAAAACTATATTGAATAATAGTGGTGAGTGTGGACTTCCTTGTCTTGTTCCTGATCTTAGAGGAAATTCTTTCAGTTTTTCACCATTGAGAATGATGTTTTCTGTGGGTTTGTCATATATGGCCTTTATTATGTTGAGGTAAGTTCCCTCTGTGCCCACTTTCTGGAGAGTTTTTATCATAAATGGGTATTGAATTTTGTCAAAAGCTTTTTCTGCATCTATTGAGATGATCATATGGTTTTTATTCTTCAATTTCTTAATATGGTATATCACATTCATTGATTTGCATATATTGAAGAATCCTTGCATCGCTGGGATAAATCCCACTTGATTATGGTGTGTAATCCTTTCAATGTGTTGCTGGATTCTGTTTGCTAGTATTTTGTTGAGGATTTTTGTGTCTATATTCATCAGTGATATTGGTCTGTAATTTTCTTTTTTTGTAGTATCTTTGTCTGGTTTTGGTATCAGGGTGATGGTGGCCTTATAGAATGAGTTTGGGAGTGTTCCTTCCTCCGCAACATTTTGGAAGAGTTTGAGAAGAATGGGTGTTAGCTCTTCTCTAAATGTTTGATAGAATTCACCTGTGAAGCCATCTGGTCCTGGACTTTTTTTTTTTTTTTTTTTTTGATGTTGGGGGTAGGAGTTTATTAATTAATTAATTAATTTTTGCTGTGCTGCATCTTCATTTCTGTGCGAGGGCTTTCTCTAGTTGTGTCAAGCGAGTGCCACTCTTCATCGCAGTGCGCAGGCCTCTCACTATCGCGGCCTCTCTTGTTGTGGAGCACAGGCTCCAGATGCGCAGGCTCAGTAGTTGTGGCTCATGGGCCTAGCTGCTCTGCGGCATGTGGGATCCTCCCAGACCAGGGCTCTAACCTGTGTCCCCTGCATTGGCAGGCAGATTCTCAACCACTGCACCACCAAGGAAGCCCTGGTCCTGGACTTTTTTTTGTTGGAAGATTTTTAATCACAGTTCCAATTTTATTACTTGTGATTGGTCTGTTCATATTTTCTATTTCTTCCTGGTTCGGTCTTGGAAGGTTATACCTTTCTAAAAATTTTTCCATTTCTTCCAGGTTGTCCATTTTATTGGCATAGAGTTGCTTGTAGTAGTCTCTTAGGATGCTTTGTATTTCTGTGGTGTCTGTTGTAACTTCTCCTTTTTCATTTCTAATCTTATTGATTTGAGTCCTCTCCCTCTTTTTCCTGATGAGTCTGGCTAATGGTTTATCAATTTTGTTTATCTTCTCAAAGAACCAGCTTTTGGTTTTATTGATCTTTGCTATGTTTTCTTTGTTTCTGTTTCATTTCTTTCTGCTCTGATCTTTATGATTTCTTTCCTTCTGCTAACTTTGGGTTTTGTTTGTTCTTCTTTCTCTAGTTCCTTTAGGTGTAAGGTTAGATTGTTTATTTGAGATTTTTCTTGTTTCTTGAGGTAGGCTTCTATAGCTATAAACCTCCCTCTTAGAACTGCTTTTGCTGTATCCCATAGGTTTTGGATCATCGTGTTTTCATTGTCATTTGTCTCTAGGTATTTTTTAATTTCCTCTTTGATTTCTTCAGTGATGTCTTGGTTATTTACTAACGTATTGTTTAGCCTCCGTGTGTTTGTTTTTTACATTTTTTTCCCTGTAATTCATTTCTAATCTCATAGTGTTGTGGTCAGAAAAGATGCTTGATATGATTTCAGTTTTCTTAAATTTACTGAGGCTTGATTTGTTACACAAGATGTGATCTATCCTGGAGGATGTTCCATGTGCACTTGAGAAGAAAGTGTAATCTACTGTTTTTGGATAGAATGTCCTATAAATATCAATTAAATCTATCTGGTCTATTGTGTCATTTAAAGCTTCTGTTTCCTTATTTATTTTCATTTTGGATGATCTGTCCATTGGTGTAAGTGAGTTGTTTAAGTCCCCCACTATTATTGTGTTACTGTCGATTTCCTCTTTTATAGCTGTTAGCAGTTGCCTTATGTATTGAGGTGCTCCTATGTTGGGTGCATGTATATTTACAATTGTTATACCTTCTTCTTGGATTGATCCCTTGATCATTATGTAGTGTCCTTCCTTGTCTCTTGTAACATTCTTTATTTTAAAGTCTATTTTATCTGTTATGAGTATTGCTACTCCAGCTTTCTTTTGATTTCCATTTGCATGGAATATCTTTTTCCATCCCCTCTCTTTCAGTCTGTGTGTGTCCCTAGGTCTGCAGTGGGTCTCTTGTAGACAGCATATAGATGGGTCTTGTTTTTGTATCCATTCAGCAAGCCTGTGTCTTTTGGTTGGAGCAGTTAGTCCATTCACATTTAAGGTAATTATCGATATGTATGCTCCTATGACCATTTTCTTAATTGTTTTGGGTTTGTTTTTGTAGGTCCTTTTCTTCTCTTGTGTTTCCCACTTAGAGAATTTCCTTTAGCATTTGTTGTAGAGCTGGTTTGTTGGTGCTGAATTCTCTTAGCTTTTGCTTGTCTGTAAAGCTTTTGATTTCTCCATCTAATCTGAATGAGATCCTTGCCAGGTAGAGTAATCTTCGTTGTAGTTTCTTCCCTTCCATCGCTGTAAGTATATCATGCCACTGCCTTCTGGCTTGTAGAGTTTCTGCTGAGAACTCAGCTGTTAACCTTATGGGAGTTCCCTTGTATGTTATTTGTCGTTTTTCCCTTGCTGCTTTCAATAATTTTTCTTTGTCTTTAATTTTTGCCAATTTGATTACTATGTGTCTCGGCGTGTTTCTCCTTGGGTTTATCCCCTATGGGACTTGCTGTGCTTCCTGGACTTGGGTGGCTATTTCCTTTCCCATGTTAGGGAAGTTTTCAACTATAATCTCTTAAAATATTTTCTCTGGTCCTTTCTCTCTCTCTTCTCCCTCTGAGACCCCTGTAATGCGAATGTTGTTGCATTTAATGTTGTCCCAGAGGTCTCTTAGGCTGTCTTCATTTCTTTTCATTCTTTTTTCTTTATCCTGTTCTGCAGCAGTGGATTCCACCATCCTGTCTTCCAGGTCACTTATCCTTTCTTCTGCCTCAGTTATTCTGCTATTGATTCCTTCTTGTGTAGTTTTCATTTCAGTTATTGTATTGTTCATCTCTCTTTGTTTGTTCTTTAATTCTTCTGGTTCTTTGTTAAACATTTCTTGCATCTTCTCGATCTTTGCCTCCATTCTTTTTCCGAGGTCCTGGATCATCTTCACTATCATTATTCTGAATTCTTTTTCTGGAAGGTTGCCTATCTCCACTTCATTTAGTTTTTTTTCTGGGTTTTTATCTTGTTCCTTCATCTGGTACATAGCCCTCTGCCTTTTCATCTTGTCTATCTTTCTGTTAATGTGGTTCCACAGGCTGCAGGATTGTAGTTCTTCTTGCTTCTGCTGTCTGCCCTCTCTCTCTTTCCTTTTCTTGGACCTTCATTAACTGTGAAATATAGGACAAATATATAAAAGTAAATAAACATACATGTACAATTTAATGAATAATCACTCTACCGAGGTCAAGAAACAGAGTACTGCAATCATCTTTCCTCCCCTCCCCAATGTCCCTCACTGCTATGCTGAAGTCAAAACTCCCTCCCTCCTGTGGGTAACCACGGCCTTGATTGCCATGATAATTGTGTTGCTTTTCTTTATAGTTTATCACATATTTATACAGTGCCAAAAATGTAGTGTGATTTTGCCTGTTTTTGAACATTATATGGATAGAATCACAATGAATTCATTCATTTGAACTTTATATGAATGAAACCATACAATTTATCATTTTGTGTCTTGCTTCTTTTTCACATTATATTTGTAAAAGTCATCAGTGTTTTGGGGATACCTGTGCATTGTTTATATTTATTTTTCTACTGTATTCCATTGCATGAATATACTGCAATGTATTTATCTGTATTCTACTGCTGTATTCTACTGTTGATGGACATTTCAGTTGTTTAAAATTTTAGGATATTACTATTGTTACTAATGTTCTAGTACATATCTTATGGTGCACATAACGAGTTTTTCTAAAGTTTATACATACAGGTGGACTTGCTGAATCATAAGGTATGAGCTTCAGCTCTATTAGAAAGTATCAAATTATTTTCAAAAGTGGTTTTGTAATGAGTTACACTCCACCAGCAGGGTAAAAGTTCTCATGACTCCACATTCTCTCCAACATTTGGTATAGTCAGACTTTTAATTATAAATTTCTCTCTGATATAGTAATCCCAAGTGTCTAGACTGTGCCTGGCTTATAGTATGCATGCATTAAATATTCATTGAATAAACTAATATTTCTTATTTTCCAAACGTGGGAATTTTCTAATTATCTTTTGGTTATTAAAACTTAAATCCATTGTAGTTGAAGAACCCTTCCTGTTCAATATCAACCTTTGGAAATTTGTTGAAATTTTTCAAATAGAAAAGTTGTTTGCAATTGTTATATATATGCATCATGGAAGAATATGTGTTTTGTGTTTGTTGGATGCAAGGTTTAGAGACACCCATTAGTACAAAATTTAAAACAAATTTATAAATTGTTTATTAAAAATTTTTATATCCTAAGTGATTTTTTTCTATACATATTACAAATTACTAAGAAGAGGTTTTTATAATCTTCCACTATGTTTATGAATTTATTCTTCTGATACATTTTTTGTATTTCTGATAATTTTTGCTTTATATATTCTAGTGCTATGTTGTAAGTATAATTTAAATTTTTGAATTGTCATATTTTCCTGGTGAATTGAACGGTTTTCATTGGGCAGTGTTTTTGTTCTCTAATAATGCTTTTTGCCTTAAAGTCAATTTTGACTGATGTTAATATAGCTACACCAGCTTTCTTTTTTTTTTTTTTTTTTTTTTTTTTGCGGTACGCGGGCCTCTCACTGTTGTGGCCTCTCCCGTTGTGGATCGCAGGCTCCGGATGCGCAGGCTCAGCGGGCATGGTTCACGGGCCCAGTCGCTCCGCGGCATGTGGGATCTTCCCGGACCGGGGCTCAAACCCGTGTCTCCTGCATCGGCAGGCGGACTCTCAACCACTGCGCCACCAGGGAAGCCCCCAGCTTTCTTTTGAATGGGGTGCATATCTCCTTTTCCATTTCTCTACTTTCAACTTCCTAAGCTTTAAGTGTGTTTCTGACAGATAGCATATAGTCACATTTTGTTTTGTTTTGCTTTTTTTCCATTTTAGCAGCCTTTGTCTTTTATCTAGTGCATTTAATGCAGTTATATTTAATATTAATAATTTGGATTTAAACCAGATTTGTGGACTTATCTATTTCTCATTTCTATTGGGTTTTGCCTCCTATTTTGGAAGATCTTTTATTATATATTTAACAATTTAGGATTGTTGTGTCCTTTTGCTGAATTGACTACTTTATCATTATGAAATGGCCTTTCTTTATTCCTAGTAATATCCATTGCTCTAATATTTACTTAGTCTGATATTCATGGAGCCATTTCACCTTTTTTTTTTTTTTCGCGGTATGCGGGCCTCTCACTGTTGTGGCCTCTCCCGTTGCGGAGCACAGGCTCCGGATGCGCAGGATCAGCGGCCATGGCTCACAGGCCCAGCCACTCTGCGGCATGTGGGATCTTCCCAGACTGGGACACGAACCCGTGTCCCCTGCATTGGCAGGCGGACTCTCAACCACTGCGCCACCAGGGAAGCCCCATTTCAGCTTTTTTAAGTGTTTGCATGGTACATATTTTCTATTTTTTTCTTTTGTCATATCTGTGCCTTTACATTTCAAGTAGGTTTTCTATAGATAGAATGTACTTGAGTCTTACTTTTTATCTAACCTGACCATCTTTACCCTTTAATTGGGATGTCATTTATACTTATTATAATTATTAATAAGATTGGATTTCCATCTATCATCTTGCTGTTTTGTTTCTATATGTCTCATCTGTTCTTTGTTTCTTTTTTCTTATTTCCATTCCATTGTTTAGACTAAGTGAATTTTAAAATGATTTTTTTACCTTGGCTTTTGGCATTTTAGTTCTTCCTCCTCTTTTCTCTTTGTTTTGTTTTGTCTTTATTGCTTTAGAGCCATTCTTTCCAACAGAATTTTCTGTGAAGATGGAGTTCTGTGTCTGCATTGTCCAGTATGGTAACCACTAGCCACATATGACTATTTAAGACTTGAAATATAGCTAAGTATGACTAAGGAACTGAGTTTTTAATTTTTTTCTAATTTAAATTTTAATAGCCACATATGGTGAGCGGCTACTGTATTGGACAGTGCAGTTCGAGTTTACAATGTACACCATTATCTTGTCACAGTGTAAGAAACTTACAAAGACATACTTTCATTTCCTCCCTTATGTTCTTTGTGGTTTTGTTGTCACACATATTACTTCTACATAAGCTAAAATCCCAAATGCAGTTTAATTATTTTTACTTTAATTATTTATTTTTTAAGAGATAAAATTTGAGAAAAATATTTTAAAATATTTTACCAAGTATTTTTCATTTTTTGCACTCTCTATTCCTTTGTGTTGGTCCAAATTTTTCATGCTATTTTTTTCTGCCTGAGGAACTTCCTTTAACATTTCATCTTCTGTTTGTTTAAAATGGTCTTTAGTTGAGGTCTATCCCAATGAGGCTTTTTCTGTAAACCTACATCATTGGAAACGCCTCACAGAGTAACTGTGGTTTCCTTTACTCATAGAACTACCTGTTAGATCAGGGGGGAAGAACTACAAGACAGAGCTGCCAAGTAAACTATGAAAAACCTAACAGTCAAACTTTTTTTTATCTTCGGTATTGGCATATCCCAATGATCTCTATGTACTGTTCTAGGGTTTGATGGCTTAGGAGTGAATATGATTTGAACCTAATACATTTTTAGAGGGTGTCAAATTCAGAACCAGGCAGACCCATCTCCTGACCCTAAACATGGTCCTAAAGTAAATTGCTTGAGGGAATTGGATCCCAAAGATTACAGGTGGGGAATTTTGAAGTGTGTCCATATTCCACTGGAGATCAAAGAGGCCCAACTAAAAGAATTGTGGGCTGACTCACATGACAACTTCTTTTTGAAAGGGCTATTTTATCTTATTGAGTTATTTGTAGTGAGGTGGATGGACCTAGGGTCTGTCATACAGAGTGAAGTAAGTCAGAAAGAGAAAAACAAATACCGTATGCTAACACATATATATGGAATCTAAGAAAAAAAAAAGGTCATGAAGAACCCAGGGGTAAGACGGGAATAAAGACACAGACCTACTAGAGAATGGACTTGAGGATACGGGGAGGGGGAAGGGTAAGCTGGGACAACGTGAGAGAGTGGCATGTACATACATACACTACCAAACGTAAAATAGATAGCTAGTGGGAAGCAGCCGCATAGCACAGGGAGATCAGCTGGGTGCTTTGTGACTACCTAGAGGAGTGGGATAGGGAGGGTGGGAGGGAGGGAGACGCAAGAAGGAAGAGATATGGGGACATATATATATGTATAACTGATTCACTTTGTTGTAGAGCGGAAACTGACGCACCATTGTGAAGCAATTATACTCCAATAAAGATGTTAAAAAAAATAATGCCACAATGACTAACCTTGTGCACATATTATTTCAAGTTTGTGCAGTGTACTTTCAGTATAGATTTCTAGAAAATGTGATTGCTGGGTTAAAGGGTGAATGCATCTATGTGTAATTTTGCTAGATCATACAAAATTCCCTATAAAATAGGTAACTAATAAGGACCTACTGTATAGTACAGGGAACTCTACTCCATACTCTGTAATGACCTATATGGAAAAGAATTTGAACAAAAAAAGAGTGGACATATGTATATGTAGAACGGATTCACTTTGCTATACAGCAGAAACTAACACAACATTGTAACTCAACTATACTCCAATAAAAAATTAATTCAAAAAATACAAAATTCCCCTCCTTAAGGGCTGTATCATTCTACACTTCCACCAGTAGCATATCAATATCTCTTTCCCTAGGGCTTTGGCAACAGACTGTTCTCTCAGACTACTGGATTTTTGCCAACACAGCAAGAAATTCTATCTCAGTGTAATGTAATTTGCTTTTCTTTCTTGAGTGAGTTGAGTGTGTTTCACTATAAAAGGGGCACTTGCGTGAATCTTTTAAAACTATCTGTCCATGTCTTGTGCTCATTTTTCTACTGGGCTTACGTCTTTTTATTTCTAGAAGATCTTTATATGTTCGGGAGATTAAATTTTTCCTGTGATAGAGTTGTTAATATTTTGTCCAGTGAATTCTTTGTCTTTGGTCTTACAGTATTTGGACCATGTAATTTAAAAAACTTGTATGTAATAGAATTTATCAGTCTTTTATTGATTCTATATTTTGAATCATGCAAATGCTTTCCCCACCACCCCCATGGGAATACTATACAGAAATCCACGCATGTTTTTTTCTATAACTTGTATGGTTTCCATTTTTGTTATGTTTAATTAACTGATCCATTTGGAGTTTATCTTGGTGTGCAGTATAAGCTATAGATACAAGTTTATCTTTTTCCAAATGATGCCTAGTTGTCTCAACAGCATTTATTTGAGTCCATTTTTTCATTATTTTGAAACGTCCTTATCATTAATAAATTTCTTCATGTATTGGATTGACTTTATGTTATGTTCCGCTAGTGTCTGCCTATTCATGTACCAACTCTACACCATTTAAATTATGAAGGCTTTATAGTACTTTAAATGTCTAGTAGGACTGGCCCCTCCTCATTGCTCTTCTTTTCAGGGTTTCCCTGGAAGTTCTTGTTTATTTTTTCCATATGAGCATAAGAATCAATTTGTCTATCTAAAAAACAAACAAAAATCTTGTCGAAATTTTTATTGGAATTATATTAAATTTACAAATTCACTTAAGGTATGTCTTTTATTTGTTCAAGTCCACTTTTGTGTCTTTGGGTAATATTATAAAATTTTTCTCATAGATTTTTACATATTTCTTCTTAACTTTATTCCTAGGAGTTTTGTGATTATGGTTGCTATTAAATGGGATGTAGGTGTTCTCTATGTTATCTTCTCACTGGTTCTTCCTTGTTTCTATGAAGCCTACTGACTTCTGCAAATTGCTTTTATATCCTCCTGCCTTACTGAATCATCTTTTTGTATGCAGTAGTTTTTCCATTGACTTACTTTCATTTTCCAGACTCACCATCAGATTATCTACAATTCTCATACATTTAATTCTTTCTTTGTAACAATGCTGTGGCAAATACGTCCAACAACATGTTAGATGTTACAGTAGTAGTGGATAGGCTCGTTTTGTTTTAGATATTAGTAGGAATGCCGCAGCTGCTTTCCCATGAAAATAGTAAGATAGATGTTGGTAAGCAAGATACTTTGCGACATTAAGAAAATAGTCTTTTATTCCTCTTTTGAAAGTCATTTTTACTAGGAATACATCTTGAATTTTCTGAAATATTTTTCCAGCACTATGGAGATAATTGCAAGATCTTTTCTTCTTATATATAATAACATTATTAAGTATATTAATGTATATTATAACGTTGAACCATCTTTGTATTTCTGAAGCAGTTGACACTTGGTCATGACATTTCATGCTGTTTGATTCCATTTGCTAATGTTTTATTTAAGATATTTGCATTGATATTCATACATGAGATTGTGTTCCCTTTTGTGCAATCTTTATCCAATTCCGGTTTCAGTGTTATATTTATTTCTTTAAAGAATTTTTGAAGTTGTCTTTCTTCTGTGTTTTGGAATAGAATTGAGATTGTAAGTCTTTAACTCAAAGATACAGAAAACAAATCAATGAGGAGAGGGAAGCGGGTAGAGACAAGATAGGAGTAAGAGATCAAAAGGCATAAACTACTATGCATAAAATAAATAAGCTACAAGGATATATTGTACAGCACAGGGAATATAGCCAATATTTTATAATCACTTTAAATGGAGTATAATCTATGAAAATACTGAATCACTATGTTGTACACCTGAAACTCATATAATATTGTAAATCAACTATTCTTCTATTTGAAATAAAATAAAATAGATTATAGGTCTTTAAAGAATCCAATTTGAAACCACCTTTGGTATTTTTAGGGAGATTTTAAAAAAAATATTCTATCCAGTATTTTAATTGTTTTCAGAAGAATGACTGGTCTAAATAAGTTATTACTTCTTTTCCTGAGAAAAAACTCCCCCCTTTCTTTACCTTATTTACTCCTTCTAATCTTTCAAGACTTTGTTCAGTTATCATCTCCTCTGAAATGTCTCTGAAACCCCCAGGTTGTGCTAAGCTGCCTCTTTTCTGGGCTTCTTCTGGCCATTGTTCATTCTTGCATAGCTACATTATATTGAAGTAATCTTTTAATGGTATCCTTACTCTGCCCCTTCTATAATCCATTCTTCAACAGAAAGTCAAAGTAATCCTTTAAAAACACAGTTGTGATCATGTCACTTGCATAAAACCTATTGATAGCTTCCTATTCTTTTGGGATAAAGTTTCGAATCCTTCACGTGGCCCCCAAGACACTGCCTGATCTGGAACATCCTTACCTTTCTGGCCTCAACTTGTGCCCCAGCCTCCTTATTCTAACCTCCTTCTCTTCTTCCAACTTCCTAAGCTCTTTCCTTCTTGAAGTCTTTGAATACTCTTTTCCATTTGCTTGAAGACCCACTCCCTTCACTTCCTCCACGCCTTTGATCTGGCTATATACATGTATCTTCCAGGTCTCAGGGAAGTTTTCCCTGAACTCCCAGTCCGATTCAGGTCTTCTTTGAAAGGTCATATTATCCTCCACACTCTTCCTTTATGTAACTTATCACTATTGTGATTATTTAGGCATTCAGGTGACTCTTTAATGTTCATTTCTCACACTAACCTATAATTTCCCTGGAGACAGGGACTGTGCTGATCTTATTTTCAGCTGGATCATAACAAACAGCAAAATAATAGGATTAAATAAGTATTTGTTGAATGAATGGATGAACGAAGGAAGGAAGGGAAAAAACCCTAATTATTGAACTCTGAGCAAGAAACCTGAAAGAACAAATGCTCTATTTCCCCTCCAGGGGGAGACATACTCCTACTAGAAGTAGCACAGGCCTAGGAGAGCTCAAAATTATGAGATCAACCAAAGCTTGCTTCTCAAGCCCCTAAAATTGATCCGAAGAATCCAATCATTTCCTTGCTAGTAGGACTCTTCAGATCAGTCTGAACCACTCACTGAAACCAGGCAAGTGGGCATTTCCTCTGTTAACTTCCCTCCCCTGAACAATCTTACGAACTCTCCTGCTAGAGTTAGTCTACTCCAGTCTTGGTTTGCTAGGAAATAACTGCTCACAATCTTGAAAAAAATAGTATCATGTATATGTAATTTAAATATTATCATTAACATTGTTATTTGTATTTTTACTGTAACTTTTTTTCAAACTCCCTCAGACAGTCTTTCTTTATAAAGTCTCAAAATTAGCAAAATTATTCTGATAGTAGAAAAT
The DNA here is from genome assembly GCF_003676395.1 of Aethalodelphis obliquidens. Classification (NCBI taxonomy): domain Eukaryota; kingdom Metazoa; phylum Chordata; class Mammalia; order Artiodactyla; family Delphinidae; genus Aethalodelphis; species Aethalodelphis obliquidens. The sequence goes on along the minus strand of NW_020837952.1, from coordinate 856,677 downwards.
ACTGGTAACCTGTAGGTCCAAAAAATAATAAAATACTGATGAAAAGCTAACTGAAAAAAAAAAACAATGATTCATAGATTTCCCCAAGCCTTGGGGAAATTTAAAGGGAAAAAGAGCAGAGTTTGAATACTGAGAGTATGTCTGCCTCTGAGCAATTCTGAAAGAAGTGCTTGTTTAATCTTGATAACATGTCTTGGGAGACTATCCCTGCTGTACATTAATACTGTTCTTTTCTTCACTGAACTACTTTCTCTAGGACAAGGTTTAAGTGTATAAAAAGTTCCATGAGGTTTACATTATATTTCCCTGAACTTTTTTTTTCTTTTCCTTTGCTCTATTTCCAAAGCCCTCTTTCAACTTTCCTTGTAAATGTGCCACTGACTTTTTTCTCAATATCAGGAACCAGTACATAGAGGCATTCTGCTATCCCTGTCTTTGAGAAGTCAGTTCACCATAGTTCAATTCAGTTCGCATTTATCCAATACCTACTGTGTGTTTGGGACTGTGCTATGGGGAGAGGTGAACGCAGGAAATCTAAATGCCTGCCTTAGCTTGCAGTGTAACTGAGAGGCCCAGACATTTGGTAACCTCCTTGAACAAATACACAGATGACATAGATAAGAACCAACATTTATATAGTTTAGAAAACCACTTTTCACAAATATGATCTAAGTTTTGTGAAATTAACTGTTGGGGGTAGGTGTTGCTACTCTCATCCTGTTGTAAAGTCATCAGTAAACTGAGATAACGTAACTTGCTTAGACAAGTAAGGTAACTAGAGCTACTATCAGAACTGGAACCTTGATCCCTATGGTGTTTTCATGGATATTTCATTGTTTCTAAATTAAGGAATACACTACAAGTGATAATCCTAAAACTTAAAGAAACTCAAAATAGAAAGAGAAAATGCACCATTATACTAATGAAAGAAAGCTATTTTTCCCAACCAGTCTGACACTTGGATCTTATCTTTTCACTCCACGTTGTTAATTTTGACAGCTTTCCTTCACTCTTAGGGTATCTCAAACTTCCTTTTGGTTCTTTTCATTTTCTTTGGTGATGGGGGAAGAGCTTCTTTGGAAGGAATCACTTCTTCTTACTTAAGTCACCTTTCTCTAGGAAAGGTGTGAGGAAAACTTTTTCATCAACATTAGTCAAGCAGCCCCTGAAGAAGGACGAGGCTTTTTAGTCAGAAGAGTAATTGATGAGTTCTAGACAGAAGCCAGAAAACTTGTGTTTCGTGTTACCACTTAAGAGAGCTTGCAGGGCAGAATTCCTCTCCTCCAGGAATTGTCATTCTAGAGGACTGCGCTCAAAATCAGGAAACGGTTTGGAGCCAACTGGTGAAAAAAGGAGTTTTTTCACTCCAAAAAGGAGTTGTACAAAAGCCCACCACTGTTAGGTTGCTGCAGCACTCAAGAAGAAAGACACCCGGATTTGTAACCTGGGACAGTTCTATGGCATCTATCCACGGAGACTGGATACTAATATATGTTGAACAGTGATAACAGCATTCATTACAAGCAAAACATTATTATCAGATTTCTAGTTCCAGTTTATGCCAAGGTCTGAAAATAGGAACACTAGTTGTACTGTCAATCAACACCATCTCATGAACAGTTCTTCAAAACAGAACTAGAACTAGCAAGGGAGAGAAGAAAAAATAAAAGTCTTATGAGAGACACAACATATTAAAAAAAAAACCAAACTCAGGGAATCACTTGTAATCAAAGCATGAAGATTGTAAATAAGCTGAAATATATAGAGATGGTGTTGGGATGTTGAATGGAAGATTCATGGGATATGATCAAAATACCACTTTACTTTTTGGCTTTTATCATCTTTTAAAAATATTTATTAGGAGGGGATAATTCATGCCCCTGAATGGAAAATTGGGCAGATTCTCTGACTTTTTGGTTTATTCTTTGATAATGGACAGTATTTTAAGTAACAGTCATTTTAAGTCAAAAAAAGAGTCTTGATTTAGTAATTAGAATGTTTCTAGTCCAAGATGGTAACCAAATACTTCAGGCTTCATTCTAAGGTGCTAGTCTAAGCCCTCTCCTCCCCTCCCCCATGAGGGAGGGCTGGTGGCTGCCTCCTGTGGCTGGTGGCTGCTGCCTTCAGGTTTCTCCTCAGCTTACCACTAGCTAACTGCTGTTTGATCTGCTGTGTACAAGTGGGAGGAGGCAGGACAACCAAGGGGATAGGGCAGTTCTGTTTTGATAGGATGGGTCTGTACTACCTGGGTCTGGTACATGGTTACTCTTTCTCTTGTAAGGTGCTTTTAGAGGTTCTTGGGAGAGTCCCATCATCAGAGACCTCTCACTTGAGTCCCTTTGGCCTAGACAGACACAGGTGGTTGTCTGCAACAGCCTCTCTGGTTTCTAGGATTCCTGCGTTCATCTCTAACTTCTGGTCACTGGGTCCCTCTACACCTCTAGACAAGTCTTTTGAATAGACCAAAGGCAACCTCATGCTGACTGTCCTCTATGTGGCCCACATTGGGTCCAGGAAAACATTTCACATTTGTCATCCCTACCGAATCTGGGTGTGCTGGTGGATCCCAATGCAGCCACCTCTGTTTTATGGCCACTGCCTTCTTTTATTTATATACAAGAGTCAGTGCAGTCCTCTGTGTTTTACAACTATGGGAAACAATTTCCAAGCTCTCTGGTCCCACAGAGTCCCCTCTTTAGGCTTGAGAAGGATGCAGCACCAGCACTGCCTCTTCCTCTGAGTGGGAAGGGAGCGGGATCTCAACAAAACACATTTCTCCACAAGAAACCTCTTCACAGACCCTCTCTCTCTACACTCTCTTGATCTCACCATGAAGTAGAACTGTTCTTCAACATCAGCTTTGTACAGTAAAATGTTGTTGAAATAGTGATCTTTAACTGCAATTGACTGTTTGCAAATCTGTCTCCCAATCCTTAATAATAAGGAAATGTACTAAGCATCCTTAATTTATACGATGCTGGGAGGAGACTCACTGAACTTTTCCAGTTCGCCATTCCCTCGCTGACATACAAGAACTATCTGGGCCCTGCTTTACTCTCAAACTGGTCAAATTCTGTTGCTCAGAGCAAGCTTTGAGGAAGGGGTGCTGGGGAACTCTTGGTTAAACGGGCTGCGGGGTAGATCACGGCTCTTAACAGTCTGCCTGTATGGGCTGCTTTACTCTTCTCATGCACCACCACGTGCAGCTGGCTTCGAAATGTTTATGCTTTGTATGGAAAAAATCATCACTCGGAGGTGTCAGCATCTCTCTGGTTGGGAAAGGTTAATGTCAGCATGTACGTATTTGTTCAGCCCTCAACATTTGGGCTAGTGCTCCTCATGAGTGCTTGTTTATCTTTGATATAGCAATAGTTTCCTTTGAGGGAGGGTGGACAATAACCAGAAGGGTTCCGAGGTGCATCGATGCGTTCCAATGTTATGAAAAATGCTGGAAGTCTCTTTTATTTGCCAAAGACACTTCTTACTAACAGTTTATTCTCCTAACGAACCGCATCGGTGTCGCGAGTTTGGGAATAATCTGGGAATTGGCTGTTCAGGTCCGGTATCAGATGGAGGCAGTGGGAGGCAGCGGAGGGCTCGGATGAACTCATTGCAGGCCTGCTCCACGCAGGCACAGCCCCACGGAGTTGGTCGAACAGCCAGCGGGGAGTGAGCTCTTTGCCCACGACCGCCACGGACTCAGCGCCCGGCCAGCAGCCGACAGCGCTACATTGCGCCTGCGCAAACCCTGTGGCGGGGCTAGATAGCAAAGTGGTTAACTAAGCCTTGTTTGGACCAAGGCGGCGTCACAAGCCTGCGCAGGCGCGTTCCGCCTTCGGACACTGGTCGCTGCGCAGGCGCCCGTTCTAGTCACCTATCCTGTAAACAGAGGGGCCCCCGGGAGGCAACTTCTGCTTCCGGGTCACGTCTTGACAGCGGCTTTCACCACCCAGGTCAGCCCTGCAGTTCGGTGAGTGTTACCCCGCTGCAAAAATGTCTGCAGCCTGGTTCCCTAATCCGGGGCACCACGCCCAGTAATGCTTCCTCCACTCCCAGCTCGGGGTCCGCCAGCCCTCGAGGCTGGGACCTCGTTCCGGGCCTTGGGGAGATCGGGGCAGGGGTTGGTCCGCCTCAGGGGCTCCCCTGCCAGATTTCGCGACCCCGTTTCAATACCGGCCCCGGGAGACCCACTGGAATTGCTGCGGTCTCTGAGGAGCCCGTGCGGAAAGTGACACCACATGTCTTCGCATTTCGTGCAGTTGTCCATCACCCCCCTAGATTCGGCGAGACCAAGCTGCCGCGACTCCTCCCCCAAGCAGGCGCGGTGGGGCGGGGGCCCGCCTGGGTGGGCGGAAGCCTGGTCTCACTAGCACCAGAGCTCTTGAACGTCACCTCTCTCCTACTTTGCTTCTAGCTTCGCAATAAAAAATAATAATAAAAAAAAAAAAACCTTGGGGTTGTCTCTGGATCCGAAGTGAAAGAAAACGGGAGAGAGAGGACTTCCAGTACCAGCAGAGGAAAGGGGAGACTTGGGGTCAAACCGTGCATAGGCTGCTGCCCGGAGATACGTCGAGTTTAGATTTCGTTGACCCTCCCTGACGGTGAATGTTGTCTATGTGCCCCGAAGTTTCACTCTTCAGCACGAGCTTCGAGGCGGCAGCAGCAGAGGACCAGTGGTCATATTCTGAGTTAGGAGTTCTTAGCCTGGAGCCCAAGGGCGCTCCGAAAATGATTGCAGGGTGTAGTTTTTTCAGATTATCATGACCCGGAAATGGTTAACAGAACCACTTCGATGTAAGCCTTCCACTTTGGACGCTCTGTTTTCTGCCCCCGTTCTTGAAATCGCTGACTCAAATGCAGCTATGCCTTTTCCCCCTTTTTCCTTGCAACAATGAAGTGTAAGATACAGACCCTTTGTCTCTGAGGAGTTTCGTGGCTGTTGGAGAGATTAAAACGTATGCCAAGTCTAAACTATCTAGAAAATTTCAGGGAGGCATATAAACAAGTGTGTAAGTTTACTTATTCTTAATAAAGTAGGGGAGAATACCCAATTTGAATCATTGATACCTATGAATTGAATATTTTTAACTTGCATTCCATTAATTAATACTGTATATATTTTAAACAGATAAATGGCTACTGATTAGCAAAATGGAAACTATTAGAGTTTATAGTATATTGCATAATGTATAAGGGGATAGTCCTTCACAAAAGGCAAAAATTACATAGTATGAAATGACCAAAATAATTTTTGGATTTTTCCCTTAGTAGTCATCATATGCATAAGATGTTTAATTACTGCAAGTCTTGGATTTTTTTAGGATCCAAAGTAATAAGCTTTACACTGGTTCAACAGATATTTATTGAGAACCTGCCATGTGCAAGGCACTGTTAAAAATAACACTGTATTTACCGCCAAGGAGCTTATAGTTTGATAAGAACATGGATTCCTAAACAGTTATACCTAGAGAGCCGTACAGCATACCGTGCTTTCTCTACAGTTTGATATATGCTTTTTCATAGAAATACTCCACCTTCTTTGCTGTAATCTTAAATGTTCCCCAACTGATACATGGCTCTTATACAGCCGAAACTTATCATGGTTGAATTTATGTATATTGCATTATTTTCTTCTTCCAACGCCGAACTCAAGTCTGCTTCACAGTTGTCACAAATGGCCAATTTTTAAATTCATTTTTCACTCTTAAATGTGCTTGTTTTCGTACAACTGCAAGCATATGTCATTGGTGTGAACTTTGAAATTTTTTTCTAATTTTATATAGATGACCCCAGAGTAATTATACTTTGGCGTTCCTTCCTTATTTTAGAATATTACCTCAAAAACTTCCTATTTTTTTCTTTGCTGAAGACATTTTAAACTGTTTCACAGATGCCTTGTCATTTGTATTTGTTCCATCTCTTCTCACAAGTAGCAATCATTCCCATACCCTTTAGTCAGTCAATCAACCAGTATTTATTAAGTACCTACTTTTTGTAAGACTCTGTGGCTGGCCTTATATGAGCCAAAAAAGTAGAAGACAAGGACCTTGCCTTCCAATTGATTACAGTTTAGATGGAAAGACAATATGACCATAACTATACTGCAAGGCCACATGTAACAAGTAACCTAAAGGGGATGCTGATAATAAAGACCACATAATTCAGAGGAGGAAAAGAATGCTTTGTGGCATCTTTAGCCTTTAAAAGAATCCCCTTCCTTGCCTAGTCTTTTTTAAACCACACAGAGCTCCATGGGGAGCTTGGAGCCTCTTGGGGAAATCTTGTGCTAGGCTAGGTCAGAGAGTAGAACTGAGATTTCAAGGGTCAGAACATTTGCATCCAGGTTTACCCAGCTCCTTCAGCAACTATTATAATCTATTTCTTATGATTAAGAAAAAATGATATTAATGAATGAATCATTGATCTATTTGAAATCTGGTTTTAGTAGTGGGAAGGCCTCAGAGAACCTCTAACTAAGGACAGGTGTGCTCAGCGAGACTGTGTATGCCTAAAACATCTTTGTTTCAGGCAGTTTGGAGCATGTGAACGTACTCTGAGCCTTGATGAGTTCCAGTATGTGGTATATTATGCAGAGCATTCAGAGCAAATACTCTCTCTCAGAGCGCTTAATCCGAACAATCGCTGCCATTCGCTCCTTCCCACATGACAATGTAGAGGACCTCATCAGAGGGGTGAGTGCGCTGTGTTGATGCGAGAGCCCTTGGGGAGGTGAAGTGGGAAAGCTCCCGGGGAATCCTAATGGATGACAGGTTTGCAGCTCTGACTCAGCACAAGATCACAGGGAGTTTTTACAGTCTTCTAAAATGTATTAACTTGACCATTAAAATATATTTAGCCTATGTTTTGCTTCTCTTCCCTTCTGCCTTTCACTTTGCGCCTATGATATTTTTCTTCAGGAATTACGTTCTAGATAAACCTAGTCCCTTGTTCTCTATAAAATCTCCGTCTGCATATGGTGCACATGGGACCCAGCAAGCTCAGAGTCTTCAACACATGCTGTACTAAGGGAGGAAGGAGGCAAGCAAAGCATAAGCGGCTTTCAAATCCTTGTGTTTTGTAATAATTACATGGAGAGATATCACTGGCCTTCTGTCTTACCAACAGCCACCACTTAAAGTTCCACAGAGAAGATCAACCCCTAACATGCATGGTAATTTTTGACTTAAGAAAACTTAACTATCTGATGTCTAACCACTACTATTCAGTAATTCTGTTGAATGACTAGTATCCTAGAAGGGCTTTGATGCCTTTTTCTGTGTATTATTCCTGTTGAAGAGAAGTTACAGGGTAATTTTTTTGGTCACTAGAGAATGCATCCAGATAGTTACTTCTGTACATTCTTTTTTAACAACTTTAGAGTCCTTAGTTAAAGCCTAGAGCCCTGTAGCTGCTTCAGAGTTGTGTGGCACAGCTGTGAGAAGAAAAAGTCATACAGCATTAGCTTGTTCTCGGCAAAAGTGGTATCAGAAGACTCAGCAGTAGAAACTTGGTCACGTTCTAATTCTAGCTCTGCTGCTGAGTCATTCTGTGACTTTGGTCTGCTGTGGTATCTCCGTCTTCTTTACCAGATTTGAAATAGAAGTACCAGTGGGGGGCTAGGTGGCAGAGAATGCTGATAATAATAGGCTACTTTGAAGATGTTTATAAACAAAGAGATAACATTAAGATGACCTTAGTATTAGTGATGGTCATCTGTCAGGTGGCAAAAGAGCATGCCAGTTCTCCTGGCTTCAGGCTGAAAGACTCCCTTTCCTGACTTTTTCAGAGCATGGTAGCCATAGAAAGGTGATTGCTTTTCCAACCTTCCTGCCTGATGATAAGGTTCCACTGCTTTTACATATAAGGTTATGTCCTCAGTGATGTCCAAATGACCATCTGGCAGTCTAGCTTGTGGAGAATCTTAATGACTTGATCTAAGGGAGCGACAGTTCCTTTCGTTCATCTTCAGTGTATTCTCTTGGTTTGGATATTGGCATTATAATATCATTTAATGAATAGGAATAGAAACTGGGGCTGGTAGTATGTTTACAGTACAGAGTCAGGACCCTTTTCCCCCCGGACCTTGTTCTGAGTCTTGTCCTGCGTGGTGAGCGAGAGCTGAAGACACCGATCGAACTTTCCTTCTGCCCACAGGGAGCAGATGTGAACTGTACCCACGGCACGCTGAAGCCCCTGCACTGTGCCTGCATGGTGTCCGATGCTGACTGTGTGGAATTACTGCTGGAGAAGGGAGCTGAGGTAAGGTTTCTAACGCTGTCACATCAGTGATGCACTAAACTTGAGCTTCACACTTTCCCACAATTTCTTGTCTCTTCTCCCATTTCTTCCCACCTTCTAGCTCCTGGTAACATCGGCATGGCCAATATTAAAACAAAATGTAATGGTGAATCATCCGAAGTATTTCATTCCTTTGCCTTTCTTTCTTACACTGTCCATGACTCCAGGAAGAGGGAATTTTTATCTCCCCTTAATCTCTCAGCCTTCCTTCTAGGGTTGTTTATATTTCCATTTAATCCTGTCATTGCCTGTTGACTATCCAGGCCCCTCAACCCTGATCCAACGTAAACCACTTGAGACTTGCTACTGGATGTACACTTCTAATACCTCCGTCACTGGAAAATAGATCACTAGGCAGTCCCTTCCCCAGGACTGAGCTACTTGTGTTCTTTCTGCCCACTGATTTTTTTTCTGTCTTAGCATATCTTGTTCCTATTTTCTTTCGAATGTACTTAACATAAAAAACATAGATTACTTTTTATTGGCATTAGCAAGAAGCAGCATAGTATAATGAATGATTAAAAGAACAGAGTCTGGAACCATACTTCATAAATTTGAATTCCAGCTCTGTCACTTCCAGCTGTGTGACCTTGAACAAGTTACTTAACCTTTCTTTGCCTCAGTTTCCCCATCTGTAAAATGAGGATGATAGTGGTGTCTTCTTCATAAGGTTGTAAACTGTTTAGAGCACTGGCATGTAGTAATTACTAAGTAAGTGCCTATTAAATAGATAAACCAGCAGTTTCAACAGCTTTTGAGGCATCCTCAAGGTGCACACGCTGTGGCACTCATCTGAATCAGACATGCCATGAAGCTGGTGTGCAGGCCCCAGACACACTGGTCGGTAAGCCTGCTGCAGCCCCCAGCATCCTCACCTCCACACCGCCATGTTATTCTCTACTTGTCATTAACTATCCCATAACTTTTATGAGTGACCCTGAAGTGAAAGCCAGTGATTAATGTCAATGATAAAAGTGAAACTACCCCAGGGGGCGGTGGGGGGGGCAGTTTTTAGCTAAGTAGAAGGTTGAACTCAGTTAAATATCGCAGGGTTTTTTTTTTTTTAGTGCCTTTCATGGGAGAAGATAATTCGCTATTTAAACCTGGGATCTGAAGTCTTTGTAGCCTTCAAAAATTATAGGTGATGCTGAGTTTTAGCAAGCCAGCTGCTCTTCCAGCACTGGAAGATCTGTGTTCTTTCCTCCACATGCTTTCCTCCAGGCTCTCTTGTGACCTCACAGCATATGTTTGCAGGAGGCTGACTTGGATGAACAATCTGAGCTTCTCTGGATGGTTAAAGAACACAGCAGAGCTACATGGGCAGAATCTTGACCTCATTATTTTTCAGTCTGGTTGCCGTTAGCCACGGGATACAGAGTGAGTCAGGATAAGTAAAATAATCCAAAACCTTTTCTCTGGCCAGTATATGCAAGCCGCTTTCCAATAAACATCTTTCAGAGTAGTTACGAGGACTTAGACTTCATCTTCTCTTTCTTTCCCCTTACCCTGTGGTAGAGGTCCTAGTGGATAGTAAATAAGAACGTGGAAGCAAAACCCTAGATAATGCAGGCCAGCTAATCGGTGGACATCATAGTGTCGGTTGTCTGGGGACAGTTGTTTTCCTATTTGCTCCTCAGCTCCTGTCATAGCTCCATCCTGATCACCATGACTCCCTGGGAATTGCTTGTTGACCCTCATGTTCAGAACGTTACATAGCAAAGGTAATGGATAGACACATGCAAGTGTCTTTGCCAGCCTGTCGTCCTCTCAGTCGTCTGTACACTGTAATGTAGTTGCTCCCCCTTTACAGGTGAATGCCCTGGATGGTTATAACCGAACAGCCCTCCACTATGCAGCTGAGAAAGATGAGGCTTGTGTGGAAGTCCTGTTGGAATATGGTGCAAACCCCAATGCACTGGACGGCAACCGAGACACCCCACTTCACTGGGCAGCCTTTAAGAACAATGCCGAGTGTGTGCGCGCCCTCCTGGAGAGTGGGGCCTCTGTCAACGCCCTGGATTACAACAATGACACCCCGCTCAGCTGGGCTGCCATGAAGGGAAATCTTGAGAGCATCAGCATCCTTCTTGATTATGGTGCGGAGGTCAGAGTCATCAACCTAAAAGGCCAGACGCCCATCTCCCGCCTGGTGGCTCTGCTAGTCAGGGGACTTGGAACAGAGAAAGAGGACTCTTGCTTTGAGCTCCTCCACAGAGCTGTGGGACACTTTGAATTAAGGAAAAATGGCACCATGCCACGAGAAGTGGCCAAAGACCAGCAGCTATGTGAAAAACTGACTGTTCTGTGCTCAGCCCCAGGGACCCTCAAAACCCTCTCTCGCTATGCTGTGCGCCGGAGCCTGGGACTCCAGTATCTGCCGGATGCGGTGAAGGGCCTTCCACTGCCAGCTTCTCTGAAGGAATACCTGTTACTCGTAGAATAGCCCAGAGGAGACGAGTGCACCGTCAGGCAGGCAACTCTGGGTGAGGTTTTGCCCTGCAGCACTGTCTCTGTCTTGGAAAACAGGGAAAGCAGTTGTTCCTGCTCTGTGGTTTCTATTTCGAGGCAACATGTCACAACAGTAACCTCCACATCACCTCCCCTCCCCAAACCAAGCAACCAAAAACGTCCCTCACTTTTGTTTCTGTTTCTTACTTACCTGGCCTTTCATATTGCACCCTGAAAAGGAAGAGGTCTCCCTAACCCTCCCTTTAGGGAAAAAGTCAACAGTGAGACTAAATTTGTCTCGGAAGATGAAGCGTATTTATAGAACATGTGTTTGGTTTTCCTTTGGGGACCTGATTAACGTTTTCAGAAGAATCCCTCTTAGAAACATTTTAATTGATCTGTGAAGAAGTTTAAGAAAATTCCAGCTAACAATTGCAGCCCCCAAATGAAGATACTACAACCTCAAATGGTGTGCAGGTTCAGAATTGGGCTGGATGATATCCCTAGAATCATCCTGGGGCATTCAGAAGGGACTGGCCCCCTTTCTCACCATCGAAGGGAAGGGCAGCCTTTGCTTCTTTTCCATGGGTGTGCCCAAGGGTTACAGTAGTTCAGCAATATTATTTTAGAAAGACGGTCTTGCTGCTTTCCATATAGTAGAAGGGATAGGAGGTTCTAAGCAGTCCTAAGAACTAAAAGTCCTCAAAACTTTTCTTCTAATGCAGTTCTTTCTCCTCCTGACAGCCAGTTTGCTCTAGTGGGCTTGATAGGTACTTCCTGCGCCGTAGGCAAAGGTGTTTGCTGTAGCACAGGAGGACGTGGGCTGGGCTGCCTTTTCTCTCTGGTCTTCTTCATTCACTCTGCTAAGAGTTTGGAATTTGTTTTGTTTTGTTTTCAGGTGTTTTGGAAACTTTACTTTTTACTGATCTATACTAGACATTGGTGGAGGGGGTGGAGAGTTGAGGAGTGGGGGAGGAGCATTATAAGAGCTTCCTCAGAGATGACCCACCTACCCAAAAAAGATCTGTTTTAGTGAACAATACTTAGTCTACAGTACTCTCCCTTTTCATGTTCCTAAACTAGATCAAGTTGTTATTGATCCTAGATGACCTTATGCAAATGTGGAAAACTTTTTTTTTTAACTGATTGGGAACTATAAATAAAAATGAACTGCTGACACAGCTAATTTGAAAAAGTTTGTCTGCTTTTGTCCTTTTGCTGTTGGTGTTTTTTGCTCACTTAAAAAGAAAAAAGAAATAAACAGTTCTAAAAGCAAGTTTGGCAATTTCTACTGTTCCTACTTTTCTGTACATTATTTAATTACCGTGAGCCTCAGTGTCCTCATCTCTGAAATGGGGCTGTCACCACCACCTGCATTGGCTGTTTTGAAGAATCAGTGATAACAGTGCTTGATATTAATTTTTCTTCCCCTTAAAGAACTGTACAAAGAGCATTTGGCTGCTTTAATGCTGGGCTCTGACAAGACTTCTCGGTCATTTTTTGTTTGCTTTATAAATTATTTGGGTCTTCGTTGCTGCGCATGGGCTTTCTCTAGTTGTGGCGAGCGGGGGCTACTCTTCATTGCGGTGTGCAGGCTTCTCATTGCGGTGGCTTCTCTTGTTGCGGAGCACGGGCTCTAGGCGCGTGGGCTTTAGTAGTTGTGGCACGCGGGCTCAGTAGTTGTGGCCCACGGGCTTAGTTGCTCCGTGGCATGTGGTACCTTCCTGGACCAGGGCTCGAACCCATGTCCCCTGCATTGGCAGGCGGGTTCTTAACCACTGCGCCACCAGGGAAGCCCTCAGTCATTTTTTAGAACTGTTTTTAGGGTATAGCAGTTACACTTTGGACAGCCAGCAGAAGTGAAGTACTACAGATAATCCTTTCCTCCATCCCTTGTAAAACCTCAAACTTCCGTCCTGCTTCAGCAAGCAAGCGAGGAAACTGTGTAGGTTGGGAGGAATATGTACGCTTGTGCCAAGAGCCAGGATCTGATTATTGGAGACTAATCTCAAGCCTGGCATTGACAGGGAAGCATCCTATCAACTGGGGGAACAGTCTGTAGTCCCAATCCTAAGAACCAACTGTATTACATGGATACTTGCTAATGAGGCAGTATGGGACAGAAAACAAATTGAGCTGAATAAGAACTGACAATTTTCCTAATCAGTATTTCAACCAACCCACCAAACTAGGTCCAGGACTGGGTGTCTCTATTTCCCAGGCATTCAGGATGTACATGTCTCCCCACCGATGGTGTCTGGCTTTCATCGAGGAAGGAGCACAGGGGAAAAGTTGAGAAGGAAGAACCCTGTATTGTCAGAGGAAGAGTAGAGATTGGGGGATGGCTGGAAAATAGCAACGCTGGGTAATGGGTAGATGATCAAGAGGTGAAACACAACTTCATGCTTAAGGAAGACGGGAGCATCCTGTTGGCTGCAGAGGATGCAGGAGGGACTAGTTGCGGGATGAGGATAAGGACAGTGTCCTGTGTTTTAGGACCCTGTGTACAGAGTCAAGAGATGTCCAAGAACAGAGAGAAGTACATGGGGTTAGCGCATGGGCTGCATTTTCCTAGGTGTCCGCTGGGCAGAATCTGGTGCTTGAGGCTGACAGGAATGCACTTGTGAAGATGATAACAGGAGAACCAAAAGCACAGTGACCAGTTGGCATTTATTAGTGTAGTTATGGTTTGTCACTGTCGTAAATGTAGTAGAGGAACCAAGACTTTGTTATCACAAAGAAATAAATAAAGCTTATTTTTAGGAAAATTCTAACCGAGTAACTGAAATCGAGCAGTAGCACTAGAGGAGCCCAGCCTCGTGTGACACATGAAGCTGGGGTAGAAGTCAGGATAAATTCTAACTACAAGGAGCTTACGCTTACTTGCCCCCTGCCCCAGCTCCCTGGCCAGAGCTGACCATGGCTGCAGTTACAGAATAAAAGGAAACCTAATTGAAAGTGAGCTGAGCTGCAACACTGGAGAATGCATGGACTTGGATCTATCAGGGTGAGCTGACCATGATCAGACGATCCGTTCCTCTCACTGCAAAGAGGTTTAGATGGCAGCTTCTCCGGACCGCTTCCGACTGACGTGCTCGAAGTGGGCGTGCTCTGAGGTATCCAAGTCAATCTCATACTTGGCTAGGATTTTGAGGATGGGCCTCAGCTTCAGCCACCACTGTTCCTTGGGGATGCGGTGCCTACAGAGGAACGAGGTAGATGATGATTTACTCTTTAGCACCCCAGTCAACTTCCATCAGAGCCTATGGGAAGAAGCTGAGCAGAAGAGGCTGGATTTGGGGCCTGGGCAGCAGATCTGAAGTAAGTACGACTACAGGTGTTACTCCTAAAAGAAAAGGACTGAAGAAGGTGAGTAGCTTGGGAAGGGTAGATCTCGAAACTACCGGGGAGGGAACCACCGCAGGAGGTAGAGGTACTCACTCAAAATCTGTCTGTTCCTTCAGCTCAGCCACGGGTTGAAAGACCAGGGCCCTCTTACGCATCCCCAGAACACAGCCCGAGTCTGGGGTATTGGCAAAGATCCGCCCTGCAACAGGGATGGTCAGTCAGCTTCTATACTGGGAACCAGCTTCTAGGAAGGGGGCTCACCCTCTTACCCCACCTACCATTACGGTAACTCTCTTTGATTTTCCCAGACATCCAGTTCATAGCCTTTGCACCCATCTTAGTGGCAAAATTCCTGTCAAATGGAGTTGGGCTCCCACCCTGGAAAAAGAATCATAAAAATTACACGGGGAAGGACTCTAATGAAGTGGCAGAGAGATGGGAATACACAGAGGAAAGTTTATAACCAGAAAGAGGAATCCGGAAGTCTAACTGTGAAAGGAAATCCTGAAGCAGGGCCGGGAGCCAGGGCAAGCTGGCCTGGTGTATTTGGCCGTTCACCAGACTTCAGAGTAACTAATCAGTACAAGGGGATGACTGGTCTCACAGTCGCCTCTTCCAGCTCCGTAGCTGCATGACCCTGTTCATTTCCTTCTAGTCTTACTGGCCATTCAGTCAATTCCCTGCCCCTCATTAGCTTAGCAGCTTCTGTCAGTCACCATCATCGATGACACAAGTGTTCCTTGTGACCCAATTTGGATGCTCTTGGTAGCACCTCAGAATAATATAAAACATGGTGCAGAGTTTCTCTGAACAAAGCAGAAGTGGGAAAATGGGAAGGAAGGAAAAACAGAAAATAGGTCGTCATACTTTATCCAATAGTACCCCATTCCTGCAGGAGCTGCTAAGCCCATTCAAACTGAGATAATGTGAATTCATCTGTGGGTATAGAAAGGTCAAAGGTCAATGCTTAAGAGGCATCTGTGGGGACATTTGGGATGGGGTAGGCCTCAGACCACTAGTATCATCTGTGAGTGAGGCCTGCCTTGGGTGGGGATTGAATGTGGGTGATAGAAAGGGATTCCTTTCCCCTTGAAACTCCAGAGATGGAGCCCAACCCTAGCAAGGTGCCTGTACTCATCTCACAGGTTCCCCACAAAAGGCAGCATGCTATGGTGGCGAGAGCACTGGACCAGCTCATTTTGACCTCATTCCAGCTTGACTAGTGGCCCTGAAAAAAGCAGTTCTCCTCTGTGGCCTCATTTTCTTCATCTGAACCAGTGGTTCTCAACTGGAGACGATTCGGCCCCCCAGGGGACATATGGTAATGTCTAGAGACATTTTTTCAGTCGTACAAGTGAGGAGGGTGTGCTACTGGCATCTAGTGAGTAAGAGTACAGGGATGCTGCTAAGTAAGCAATCCTACACCACACAGAACCACCACAAAGAATTTTCCAGCTCAAAATGGCAAGAGTGCCAAGGTTGAGAAACCCTGCCCTGAATAAAGAGGACGAACCACAGAATGTCTAAGGCCATTTCCAAGGTAAAGATTTCTGATTCTGTGACTGTAAAAGCCTGCAGGCCCACGCTCTGTGGCAGCCCCGATAGCCTCCAGCGGGTCGCAGTCTACTGGGAGATTCAGTGACTGTTGGGGGTTATTTATGGCTGTCTGGTGACGGGCATGGCGTGTCTTCCGCACCTGCTGCATGTGGCCGAGCACATTCTTCCTGCTGTCGAAGATGCCCTTCCCCTCCTCAGAGTACAAGTTGAAGATGAAGTCAGTGGTATAGTTCTCATTGCACTTCTCATTCCTGCAGGAGAGACCGAAGCCTGTGCCGGGCGTTGTCCCCCTCCCTCCACCCGCCTTCTGCCTTGGTCAGCTTTGCCCTTCCCGGTTCCATCTACCCCCGTGGCCAGGCGCTCTCCATTTGTATCCAGACTCCTCAGGGTGTCCCAGCCACGGATGCAGTCTGACTAGGGCCAAAGCCTGACTATTGCTTCTCTTCACTTAGGAGCAAACCGGGGATGAGGTACCTTAACACCAGTCCCCTCTTCACAGTTGTTTTCATCTTTTGTACCAGATGTTCCACATTCACCTGAAAATGAAACAGAAAATCCAAAGCCCGGCTGAGAGTGGATCCGGCTGGGCAGGCTCATAGATCCCTTCTTCCCCTCCAGGCATCTGCAGGAGGGAGAGGGACAGGAAGAGGGCTATTTACAGCCCAGGGCCTGAACCGTGCCTAAGCCCTTTAAGAAGGTCAGTGCAGACTGAAATTAAGACTCCAGATGCGACAGGCAGAACAGGCAGAGGGAAAGTTGGACAAAGCGTGGCAACTGTCAGTTTTCGGCTCCTTCAGGGGTTTCCAGTTCTCCCTCCCTCAGAGGGCTGACCCTGCTCTCCGTGTAGGTCTCTAAACGGGTTGCGTCCGGGTCCGTGTACAGCAGTGATTCACCCAGAAGCAGTCGCTTCATTGGGCTTTGAGTTGGGGGTGAAGGAGGGAAAAGGTCACCCTCCACTGCGGGCAGGGGTTGGCTGGGCCCTTGGATTAGGGAGTTCCCTCAGCCGGCGGCCCTCCACTTTGTGGCTCTTTTTCCTTCCAATGAACGGGGATCTTGGAAAACGAGGATCATAAAGGTATCCCCTCAAAAAATGGAATGAGGACTCCGGTTTGGTAGCAGGGGAAATCTGGTGGGGGTGGGGGGTGGGCGTGTGACTTTCTCAGTCAGTTAAACCACCTACTCAAAGTTTAGAAAGGTTTTGTAACCTCACTAAACCTTTCTGATCTGTAATATGGAGATAATAGCTCCCTTGCATGTCTGTTATGAAAATAAAATGCAAAAACGCACGTAAAGTGCTTAGCTGCATACCACCCTTCAAACAAATGCTCCGGCAACAGGAGCAGCGGCCACGTACAGGAGGTTACACCAGAGAACGCCTGCCCGGTGCTCCTTCCAGGACTCCACACAGACCACACATCAGCTCTGTCCTCGCCTTGGGCTCTCACAGCTTAGGTCGCCACGGGGACAGTGGGGAGAGACTGGGGCGGGGAGAGGGGCTCTGGGTGGCCGTCTACCTGCAGGTCTCGAATGGTGAAGGGCTCCTCAAAAATATAGGCAGCATCGGCCCCGGCTGCCAGGCCCGCCATGGTGGCCAGGTAGCCGCAGTAGCCACCCATAGTTTCAATGATAAACACCCGGCGCTTGGTGCCTGCCGCTGACTGCTTGATGCGGTCACAGGTCTGCAAAGACAACAGGTCATAGAAAGACACGGTCAGGGGTGTGATTCTTGTCACTTTGCTGGCCCCTGCCATCACCGAACTCTGGAGCGACATCCTCCCCAGGCCAGCGGGGCCCCTACGCCTCATCGAGTGCTTGCCTTCCGGGACGGCAGGCACGTCTGCTAAGCACAGTGTGGAACTCCTCCCCTGGAAGGAAGCTGTCCCTACCCCTCCTGTTGCTCGGAGTCGGGGAACTAGGCTGTAGGACCTCAGAAAGGAAAAATCATTGGATATGCAGAGTACAGACGCCTTTCTAGGTGACAGGACTCACAAGGCGTGGAGGATGGACACCATATGCACGGTTAAAGGCAGTGTGTGTAAATGCCGGGGCTTGAAGAAGCATTCTTCTAACACTGTGACTTGGTTGATACAAAACAAGTGGCTCACTTTCTAGGCCCAGACTCGGTCCAGGGATTAGAGTCCTGGCCAGAGGCTGGGAAGCAGTGGTGGCCCTCACCATGCAGATGGTGTTGAGAGCCGTGTCGGTCCCCACGCTGAAGTCCGAGCCGGGCACGTTGTTGGAGACCGTGGCAGGGATGACCACAAACGGGATGCAGAGCTCGTCATACTGCTTCCTGCCCTCCATCAGCTCTAGGCCCCCCGTGTAAGCCTGAGAAGACGAGAGCAGCGGGGGCGGGAATGAGGGGAGAGGGAAGGTGGGGGCGGGGGGAACGGGGGTGGGGGCACTCACCTCAAAGCCCCCGATGATGACAAGGCCCTGAATGTTGAACTTGGTGATGTTGGCACTGATCTGTTCGAAGCTCTTCTTGGGTAGAGTTCTAGTTGATTGGGGCAGGGGGAGGGGAATAGAATTTGGGGAAGAGACAGCAAAATTGAAGGAGAGAAACGCTAGAGTTAGAAGGCACTTTGTTTATAGTTTCTTAACTTGTGCCCCCTTCCCTTCCCCACTTTCTCATCCCCGTCCGAGGATACACGCTGGGGCTCTGAGTTGCCAGAGATGCTAAGAGATGTCTGGATTGGCTCGTCTGCCCCCATGAGGCAACTGTGAGCTTGTGGGGAGCGGACCCAGAGACAGCACTGGTAAGGCAGAGCCCGACTGGATGCACTGACGCCCGCGTGCCGAGGCCCGCCTTTCAGGGCGACGAGGAGGCGCTCCTGTAATGCACTGACCTTTTAGTTCCAAGTTTAGAACCACCTTGGCCAGTCCAGCCCCCAACATAGCTCCAGCCAGCCTCCTCGATCTGCAGGGAAAGGTTGCACAGGTCCGCACGGTGGCCTGACACAACTCCTTCAGCTCTGACCCCGCCCCTACACCCACCCGCCCGGACAGAGGAACGCCAGGCACCAGCTTTTCCCACCTCACTCAACTTCCTCCCCTTTCTGCTCGTTCACAAATCTTAAGCGCCTTAGATTACGCCAGGCCCTGTGCTGAACTCTGGGACAGAGAATTAAATCAGACGCGTTGTTTGCAAAGGGTTCATTTCAGCGGCCTGTTCCCACTGCCCTAAAATTAAATACAGTAGTCCCCCTTTATCTGTGATTCCACTTGCCAAGCTTTCAGTTACCTGTGGTCAATCTCAGTCCAAAAATATTAAATGGAAAATTCCAGAAATAAACAATTCACAGGTTTTAAATTGCATGCTGTTCTGAGTGGTGTGATGAAATCTTGCACCATCCCACCCAAGACGTGGGTCATCCTTTTGCCCGGTGTGTCCACGATGTATATGCCACCCACCCGTTAGTACAGAAAAAACACATAGTATACAGCTGACCCCAAACAGCATGGGGGTCGGGTGCCAAGCCTCTGCGCAGTCAAAAGTACACGTGTAACTTGACAGTCAGCTCTCACATCCACCGCTCTGCACTCGTGGATCCAACCAACCCCGGATCATATAGTACTGCAGTATTTGCCACTGAAAAGTTCTGGGGACTTCCCTGGCGGTCCAGTGGTTAGGACTCGGTGCTCTCACTGCCGTGGGCCCAGGTTCAGGTCAGGGAACTAAGATCGCACAAGCCGTGCAGCATGGCCCCGCCCCCACCAAAAAAAAAAAAATTCTGCATGTAAGTGGGCCCATGCAGTTCAAACCCGAGTTGTTCCAGGATCAGCTGTACCTGGGGTTCGGTGCTATAGTGCTTTCAGGCATCCACTGGGGATGTGCCCCCAGCAGATAAGGGGGGACTACTGTATCTACTTCTGCTTGAACCCCAAGAGGAGAAAAAGGCAGTGAGGGATGGGGGAAGGTAAGAGAACAGGCAGGTCAGCCACTACACTTATCCTCTGCACCACTGCTCCTTGGCCCCAAAGTAAGCGCCCTCCTTCCTTGTATCCCTGTACCTGACCCTTGGCCAGGCCCTCGAAGCCGTCGTGTACAACCAGCACTCGGTTGCCCTGGATGAGACCGATTCTCACGGTGGAGCGGACGGCGGCATTCATGCCTGCGGCCGGGGCCCCCACGTTCATCACGGCCACTGTGTAAGAGCCACTCTGGAGAAGGAAGCAGAGGGGGAAAGGGGAAAGAGGGGACAGCAGTGGGGTGGGGGGACAGGTCAGTGAGGGGAGCTACACTCTGAGCCCCTTATGGTCCTGACAGCACACCCCTCCCCCAGGGAACGCCAGCACAGCCTGTCCCCTCCCCCATACGAGGGAAGCAAAAGTCTTCATCACAGATCAATAAATAAAGCTGTGCTCCCTGATCCCAGGTATCACTGCAAAATGAATAGGAGACCCTCCAGAGCAGTGTTTCCCAAAGTGGGATCCTTGGACCACCTGCTGTATCAGATCCACCCAGCGAGCTTGTTAACTCTGCATATTCCTGACCCTACCCCCATCTGAATCCCCTCTTGGCGGGGGGGAATATGCATGTTTAATAAGCAACCCAGATAATTCTGGTATATGGTAAATATTAAGAACCACTACACCAATGGAAGAGGTGGCTCAAATACACTTAGATGTGATTATTCCAGATTTGCCCAGAGAAAATAATACATGAGCCTTCTTTCCCATTCCTTGCATGCTATCTTGTCAGCCTTAAACTGGATGTGGGTCTTGGCTCAGAGACCTTCAGGGCACTCTAAGAACATGGGCTTATATCTGGGTGACTGAGAGAAAATTATCTTAGTGGGGTCTAGGACTCAGCACTGAAGATTACAGGCGGGCAAAGAAGTAGGTTGTGTGGATTGAGGGTAGCACTTCATAATGGGAGAATAAGGGAAGAGAGCAACTTGCCAGTACCTTAGATACTGGGGGTCTGACATGAGCCAGAAGCTTGTATACCTCCCAGTTGTTCATGAAGCTCCTAAAAAAGTACAGAGAGAGAGAGAGAGAGAGGGAGAGGAGAGAGGGAGGGAGGGAGAGAGGGGTGGTGTCTCCAGGCCATTCCCCAAGGCCAGCAGCCAAGGGGATCTGGTCTGAAGTTTTGCTCCCAGCGTGAAGTTCCACAGGGCAAACCTCTAAGGACATAACTGGGGCCGAGCAGGGCTTGGGCGGGGCTGCAAAGAGGCCACTAACCCACCAAACACTCCCTGAGCACTCTTCCCCCCTCGCCTAGAGAAACTTATGATCTAGCTGGGTCCACATATAGAAATGACAGACTATGGAAGGCTAAGGCCAGGGAGAGAATCCCTGGGCTGAACTGAGCCACCTGGTCATCTCACAACTAATTCTCAGAAGAAACTGCTGCAGAGACAATAAGAGGAGGAGAAAGCAGAAGCTCCTATTTGGGGTCTGGAGCTACGTCGATTTTGGGCTTCATTCTGGCATCTGATTTCTGTAGCTAGTGAGCTCCTGGTCATTTCCTCACCGGCCTCTCAGCTTCAAGGCTTCATCAAATCTCTTCTCTTCCATGGCCTTGGTCACATCTTTGGTCTGAGGGAGAAGCACAGCAACAGTCAGACTCTAGCAGCGCTGGATTCCCATCCCACACTGAGACCCTGCTCATCTCTGGGCTTGTGACTGGATCCTGCCCATCCTGTACCCCACCTTTTCTATGCCCCCCAAACTTTCTTAGAAGAAGTATCTTTGTTTTTCCTTAATTTTCTGAGTAATGAGCAGCAAAAGAAAAGGGCTGGTTCTATGCTCTATTTATTCGAAGATGGGCAGAGTGGAGGAGTACACACAGATAAGATAGCATCCTCCTCCATTCCACACCCAGGGCCCCAGCCTCAGAGTAGCCTCTAAACTAATGACTAAATAAAACGATCCTGCAGATAACCAGTTAGGAGGAAAGGCTGATCCCTGCCATGTGCTTCCCAACTACTGCTTTCTGCTCTGCGAGCCACAACTTCAGCTTGGGGCTTTTAGAGATATGGTTCCAGGCAAGGCTGGAGCCTGTCTGGGCTGTAGGTCATTAGGACTCCTAAGTCTCAGAGAGAAGCAGCCAGGAGACGGAGAGCCAGCCCTGAGAATCAACCGGACACCTGAGCTTCCAGCCGCAGCATCTGCCCTGTGGTATCAGAGGAGCGATTCCTCCGTAACTAGAGCCACCACTTCCTGAGCACTCAGCATCTTCCAGACCATTTACATGTCTTCTCTCCAGTCCTTATACTCACCCTCGAGGTGAGTGTTTCTTAGTAACCTCATGTTGGTTCAGAGAAACATGTTCAAGGGAGAAATCAGAGAGAGGGATAAGCTACCCAGCCAGACCTTAATAGTATTCCCCTGCTTTTAATAAGTGTGGAGAGAGACTGCATGGGTCTCATTACTAGGTAGGATGCAGAGTTTCGCATCTTCTTTAGCGACATCTGGAGGATGGGAAAACTGAGGCTTAGCTAGAGAGGTGACAGCTCCTGCACAAAGCCCATCGTCTGCCTTCCCCACACGCCTCTCCCTGTGCTGCGCCACCTCTCCACCTGCCCCCGCCCTGGGAGCCTCGGCAGCTACTCCCTTTCCCCATTAGCTCAGAGACGGGTTTGGGAATGGCAGGAAGGCAGGCTGGGGTCAGTACTCACCACCTGGACACATTCCATGAGGGGCAGGCGCACAGCCTGGTTACCAGAGAGGCTCACCACACAGGCTGGGGTGTCCGGGGTCCCCTCCAAGAGTGCCATCACCGCTTCCACACCCATCCTGCTGCCCTGCAGGGAGCAAAGACAGTCTGGTTCAAGCCTCCCCATCTAGTCTTGGCCTAGAGAACCTGGGCATTCAAGGCCCTTTCCAAATCACGAGTTGAGTTCCGCATTTAAGGACTGTGGCCAAGAACTCACTGGGCTTTACCTCCTGACCCAGATTTTGTCTAAAGCTTGATGACTCTTCATCCTTTTGCCACCTGAACCCCAAGGATTCCACCTGGTTCCAGAGAAACATATCCACTATAGTAATCAAGGGGATTACTGGGGCTGAATAATATTCCCTTCCTGATGAAAGTAGGATAAGAGGGTACAAACTGAGTATCTGAGGTTAGATCTAATACTTTCACTCATGCTCAAAGCTCTAAGATATCAGACCTTAGGGGAGCATATCGTTTCCCAACATTTTCTGCAACAAAAGAGAACTCTTGAGCACATGGGAATGGGTCAAGGGCCACTGCAGTCCAGAGTCTGGTAGCAGGGTGGCATGAGCAACGGTTGAAGCCCCTGTGCTGGTGAAGCACTGTCCTGCTGGG
Source organism: Aethalodelphis obliquidens (assembly GCF_003676395.1). Taxonomy (NCBI): domain Eukaryota; kingdom Metazoa; phylum Chordata; class Mammalia; order Artiodactyla; family Delphinidae; genus Aethalodelphis; species Aethalodelphis obliquidens. The sequence goes on along the minus strand of NW_020837952.1, from coordinate 833,747 downwards.
AAAGGACAGCAGGTTGAGGGTTCTATGGTGAGGACCCCAGAGCCCCATGACTTACCAGGATTCTGTCAAAGGCCGACGGTGTCCCGCCCCGCTGCACATGCCCCAAGACGGTGACCCGGGTATCATATCCCAGACGCTTGACCACCAGCTGAAGGGATCAAGGGAGGGGCAGAGAGAGATACAGAGTCAAGGACCTAGACCTAAAGTCAAGGTCCCTAAACAAGCAGGGACCTAGATAAACCAAGGATGACTTAGCCTCTTATCTTGTAATGATTCCTAGGTGGGAGGAAACCAGGGGGCAGGAAAGCTGGGGAGAGACATGCAGGACTCAGGGGAGACTCAGAAACCACCAGGCAGTGGGGCCAGGATGGGTAAGGCGTCAAGGCCTCTCTGGCTCCTTTCATACTAACATTTTTGATGTCTTCTGAGCTGATTGGTTTCCCGTTTCTGTCAATCGCACCCTCAGCCACAATGATGATGTTGAGACGAGAACCACGGTTCCTGGTCTGGTCAAGAACAAAGGAAAAAATGGTCAGTGTTATGAAACTGCTGGACAGGAAAGGGATCAGCAGCAGAGCAGGGCGAGGGGTTTCAAAGGGCGAAATAAGGCGCCGGTACCTCGCTGAGCCGGCGACACAGGTGCTCCTCCCAGTCATCATCTGGCGGACACTCAGGAATAAACACCCAGTCGGCCCCACAGGACAGAGAGGTGACAAGGGCCAGGTATCTGAGACAAGAGGCAGAAGCGTCGCGCCAGGAGCTACCCTCCACCAACAGCCTCTCCCGTTCCTGACAAGGCCTAGTCCCATAGCCACTGAAAGGTCTGAGGAGCCCGTTTCATTCTTGGGGTGAGGGGAAGAGCCCCACTGGTTCCGCTAATCAGCGGGATTCTGTCCCTGAAGAGCCCCTCTATCCATGCTCACCTGCCACAGCGGCTCCCCATCTCAGAGCGCTGTCTGCTTTTTCACACGCGCATGTGTGGGATGTAAGGGAGGCTGGGTGGAGACGGGGAAAGGCAGCCACCCCAAGAGGAGTGTGTACACCTCCAATCTGCCACCACTGGGAGGCCTCCCTGGACTCCCCGGGGAAGAGGAAAGGGCTATTGCCTGGTCCATGGCATAAACGAGTCAAGGTGGGGGATCTTACCCACAGTGCCGGCCCATCACTTCTAACACAAACGTCCTCTGGTGGCTGTAAGAGACAGACATAGGGCTTGCACAGTCCAAGCGGCCCTACGGCCAGGACCAAGCCCCCACCCACACTGAGGCCAAGGAACCTCTCGGCAAGATGCATTTACGCCGTGGGCTTTCTAGCAGGTCTCCTGAGACACTTGGAAGACGCAGGGTAAACACTTTAGCCACAGGGTGTCCCAGGCCTGAGAAAACACCACAGAAAAAGGTGACAGTACTGAGGCTCTGTGCCTGGGAAGGAGGGGGCCTGGGAAGGGAAGGAGCGAAGGGAAAAGAATCGGAGGGAGGACTCCACTAACCTTGAATCCTCCAGGACCAACCTGCAGGAGACTGTCACCCGCCCCGCCCTCCCGTTCTCCTGCACTGCTTCCCGAGTCCCTGCCCTTCTGAGCAGCGGCGTAATGGCCACTACTATCTCTGTGACACGGTTGGAAAGGTTTGGGGCTCCCTGGATTTGTCTCAGTCTGGAGACAAATCATTTAGACAAATCATTTTTAATCATTTAGGAGACCCCACAGGTATTAAAGACCTCAGAGCGACACATTTGGACAGTGGGTAGATAGTGGCCAGAGGCAAGTCTTATGGCATCTATAGAGCAGTGCAATTCAGTGCTCTAGGGATAATTTTTAGTTAAAAACAACGTTCTGGTCCCAGAAAACTGGTCACTGTAGTCACCATAGCTCAAGCACTTTCATCTTCTCTAGTCCCCAGCTGGCTGGTCTGTCCCAGCGCCACCCTCCCACGCCTCCTCCCACTGGGCCCTCACCTCTGAGCGGTAGTGGTGATGGCATCTACAATCTCTATGATCCGGTGCAGGGCAGAGTCAGTGCCAATGGTCATGTCAGTGCCGCAAAAGTCGTTGTCAATTGAGCCAACCAGACCCACAATGTTCAGGTACCTGGACTTTGCAGCCTCCTCCGCTGTGATCTTACCTGACAAGGGGAAGCAAAGCAGGAGGCACTGGGTGAGGTCCCTGGCATGCTAGGGAGCAGGTGACTGGAGAGGAAAGGGGCTGCAGCCAATGGCAGCTGTTGACAATGGCAGATAAAAGAGGGCAAAGACGGCCCTCTGTGTCTGGGCAACAATTTTCTTCCATGGGAGGGAAAGGCGTGTGTGTGTGCCCATACGCAGAAACCACACTCACGAGAGCAACGTCTCACCTGATTTCTGGAGGTCGCTCAACAAGTCACTCCACTCAGAGCGGAAGGTGTCGGCCCCGGTGAGGCTGCCGTCACCCCCAATGACGCACAGGTTGGTGATCCCGCGCTTCACCAGGTTGTGGGCAGCTCGGAGCCGGCCCTCTCGTTCCCGAAAGTCCTTGCACCGGGCGCTTCCAATCACCGTGCCTCCCTTTGGGGAAGAGGTGGGAGTCAGCTCCCCAGGTGACGTGGCCAAATTTGGGCTCAACACGCTGAGATTGCCCTATCCCAACGCTGTGACGGGCTGGCATCACCACGTGGCTCCCTAGGAAGTCCCCTGACATCCTGAACAGTCACTGGCCCCTTCTTTCGTGTGTGTGTGGTTTTAAAGTTTTATTCTTCATGAAAAGGATGAATGAAGTTCACATGAGTTTCAAATTCCGGAGTCACGAATACTGATGTTTAACTCTGTTGTCTGAGGGTACGTGACTGTACAAGCTTAGCTATTAATAGAAGACATGCGAGTCTTGATTGCCTCAGACACGTTTCTACTTCATCTGCCTAACTCCTCTGACTGCATTCAAGATTGTTCACTTTATCTTAATTTTCAGCTTGGTTTGCATGGGCCTACCCAGAGCTTTCCCTGTTTTTAACCTCCTTGTAGTTCACTGAGTTGGTTTTTGTTTTGTTTTGTTCTGTTTCTGGCCCCTTCTAAAGGAAGGCGAGATGGTGCTGGCTGAAGTATCACAGGGTCATTCCCATGTTCTGCTACACTTCTTAGAAGACTGCTAAGATGGGCCCATTCCACTGAAGGCTTTGTCACTGTGACTGTCCTAAAGAGAATTAGGAATACACACGTATCTGTAGGCTTCTGAAATAATCTCCATCTTTCTCATCTTACACGTGTAAGAAGCAGCAGCAGTGACTTCAACAGGGACAAGGCGCCGCTAATCCTTTCCCCTTTGCGCCTGGGGATCTGTGTGCTAGTGGGAGGAGCCACAAGACCCAGGCATTCACAGGAAAAACTGCTCTGAATATGGAAAGCCCTAAATCCCCAGGAGCTTGTAGACACCCCAAGAGAGGAAAGTACACTTAGGGTTTTCACAAATCATATGAACTCCTGGCATCCATGACTTCAGGGGTATTGATGGAGAATCCTGGCTCATTCTCAGACCGCTTTATGAAGGCACCATTGCCTGTATAAAACCTTCACAAAGTGCTGCTCATTAAATTTCTTCCCATGGATTTTTTTTTAGGGGATTGAGGTAAAGAATGAGGATACAAATGTAATGTGCAGATTTTTCAGTAAATCAGAAGATGAGTATAGAATGACGTAGAGAAAGTAGCAAAAAGGGCTGTGGATACAATAGAAATCATCTTAGATTCTTCTTTAAACTCTAAAACGCTCTCTCGGTTCCTTCCTTCCTTAAAAGGTCTGGTATCAGGTCACCTCATCGTCATCACATGAGGACTGGCAAACTTCAGCTCTACTCTGGCTCTGGCTCCAGTCCTCTGGTGAGGTTATTTTCAGGGCCTGACCTTCCCTGTGAGTAGGACCTGTTACGTGCCAGTTCCTCAAGTCTTGCCTCTGACCTTTCTATAAAGAGCAAAGTGTCCTGTGATCACACCCCCAATCCTCCATCCCGCCCCAGGAAACCAGGGTGATGTTTTCAAATGTAAAGAGTAAAGGACAAACATAGCCCCTCTCTGGTCACAGAATCCCTTCTTATCAAACCGCATGGCAGGGAATTCAGGAAACCACGAGCCCCAATCCAAGTAGGGGTGAGACAAGAACAGGACAAACACGGGACAGGAATCCTCTGGAACATACCAGCTGAAGCATCATCGAAACACTCTCCCAGGTGGCTTCCCTGATGTTATCTCCACCATCCACCAGGCCTTGATAACCCTGTGGGGTACATTACACCCATTCAGCCTCTGTTAGGCTTCCCCCAAACCCCCAGGATTAAGACCAAGTCCCTGGGAAGAGGTTCTCTGAGAATCAAGTCACCCATCCCGCCTCCCATTACTGACGCCTGGGTGCTCCTGAGAATAACACAGTCCAAGGAAGGAGACGTCAGCTTTTTCAATACCCTCTTCTAGTTTCTCTCATTCTCTAAACATCAGAATGCTCTTCCTAATATTTGATCTTGATTCCTCTTATTTTTGGTTCATCCCATTTCCTCCCAGGGGAACTAGATGACAGATGGTTTTGATAACCAAAAATGGAGGAAGAAAAGAAGGGTACGTTGGAAGGAGAAAGGGAGATAAATGTGACTTGAAAAGATAAGAGACTATAACGTTTGAGAGAAGAAAGGCAGACAGACCTTATGGAAAGAAGAGTGGATAAAGGATGAGAGGAAAAGGAGAGGAGGGAACCAAAGAGGACTTAGAACCTCAGAAAGTAAGGCAAACTGCAGAAACACAGTGGGACTCTAGGGCTCTGTCTCTCCTAGGGCTCTGTCTCTGGATGTATTGAATTTGCTGTGAAATACTAATGCATTTCACCTTCTCTTGGGGGAAGTAAAGGGAGGACAGAGCTACTTCTTACTTTAAATCGAATAGGCAACACGAGGACCCAGCCTGCAGATCCCTGGGACCCACCGTCATTACTGGAGCCCCGAGTGGGGAGGGGTGACTTGTGAAGACAGGGAACCAAGACTAACCAGACACAGCAACGTAACTGGGAGGTAAGGAAAGAGGGTGGGGAGGGGGAGGAGAAACCAGAGAAGGAATAATGGGGAGCAGAGCAGAGAACCAACCTCATGGACAAAGAAGACACGGGCACCAGTATAGATGCCAACTCGAACCACAGCCCTGACAGCAGCATTCATACCTGCAAGGAGGAAAGTGTCAGAGAGAGGTTATCCTAAGAAACGCAGCCCTGGACTCTAGGATCTGAGACAGTCCTTTTCTAAGGCTTTTCTCTGAATCTAGAATCCTCTCATCCAATTCTTCTGGCCTCACCACTAAAGCTGAATTACTTCATTCAATGTTAATATAGCACAAGTTACCTCCATTCCTCTCCCCTCCCCCCCCCAAACCCCATCTTTCCTAAGACCTTTCCTTGCCAGGGCAATCTGGGGGATAATAATCCTGAATGCTTATTGTGGGGCTAGATGCTGCTAGATGCTTGTCGATCGCCAACTCATTTAATCCTATCCACAGCTCTGGAGTTGCCTCCATTCTACAGATTTGGAAACTGAAGTTCAAAGAGGTCGAGGTCACAGAGCTGGGACGAGCTCAGCTTTTAATCCAAATCCTAAATGTCTCAACCAACACTGCTGACCTCCATGCTAATCCCAATGTCTGTACGAGGCTTTTCCTTGCCTTCTGCATTGAATCTAGGTATCCAGCTTGTATAGGCTTTTCAGGACAAAGACATGGCTCTCTGGGGCTCAGTGACCTGACCATTCACAAGCTGTTCTTGAGCACAACAATTACTGGCTGGCAGATTCTCCCAGTCTCCACACACACACACAGCTTTTTAGTGTCATTGAGTTGGTGTATGTTCCAGTGTGCACCACACACAGATTCTCTGGCTCCCAAACTACCAGAAGAGGTTGTGACCGAGTGTGCAGACAGAATTTGTGGAGGCTCTATGCTCTCCTTCTCCCGCACTGATCTTCTCCTGTGACCCTGTGTGTAACATGTGTATGAGGAACTTACAAATCACACTGCCAATTATTCTGTTTCCACTGGGAGAAACAGTTAGGGATGAAACAGAGAGGAGAGCCTTTCCTCCTTTTCCCATGTGAGTACCATCCTTCTCCAAGTAGCTACTCAATGACAAGAACTCTCTCCCAAGAGTGTGGGGAGGAGCTGACCTGTCTCAACACACAACACATAGTTGTGAAGACCTCCACGGTAGAAACGATGCCACTGCTTACTGTGCTCAGCACAGCCTCACTGGTGAGACGTTCCTGGGTCTTGATCCTGGCAACCCTGTCTTACCTTGTAATGTGAGGAGGCGATGCTGCGATGGATCAGCTTCCTGTGAACCACTTTAATCACCCTCCCTCAGATACCCCTGTATACATTACACATTTTTTGTTTCAATCTAAAATCTATTCATAGGGTCCTTAACCCTGCCTGGGGAAATATCATATACCAGTGAGCACTAGAGAAGTCAGTAACTGGAAAAGTCTGCAGCAGCAGACTAAAATCCATGACAAACTACTGCATTATCCAAAGCTATCTGGAATGGAATGGAATCAAAGACCAGAATGTCTGTTTGGGGGGTTGGTTTGTTTGCAGGCTGACAAAGGTTGGTATTACATGGCGACAAGCTCCAAATTAAATTGAAGGTTCATTCACTTACTGAACAAATATTTATTAAATACCTCTCATGCTCCTGACACTATGTAGGCACTGGGTACGCATCACGGAATGATAGAGAGTCTGGGGATACAAAGATAAAGGACTCAGGAATGGTCCTCAAGACTTGGGAAGAATTATAGTGTTATTCCAAATTGGATCCATATGGAGGGGATTTGTACAAAGTGCAGGGGGGACAAGGAAAAGGAACATCTACGCTGCCAGGAGGAAGCTGGGGAAGGTGATACAGAAAACACAGCATTTGTCCTGAGGCCTAAAGGATAATTTCCTTTCAAATCTTTTTGCTAGGTGGATGAATTTGGGGAGCGTGTTATAGACAGGAGGAATAGCACAAATAAAGGTTGAGGGTCAAGAAATAACCTTAGGAAATTCAGTATTATGAAGAATGAAATGTAAAATGATGGCGAGATGAAGCTACACAGATGGGCAGGCACCTGTGTGCCCAGCGAGGAAGTCTGGCTTTTATTCTGAAGGCCAGGGCTTGACTGGGGATCCATGGGTGATAGTTTCAGGGAATCCATGAACCCCATGAAACTATATGAAAATCTTTGTGGGCACAGGCATTTTTTTTGGGAGAAGGTTCACAACTTTCATTTGCTTCTTTTTTTTTTTTTTTTTTGGCCGCACCGCATGGCATGCGGGATCCTAGTTCCCCGCCGGACCTGGGATCAAACCTGCAGCCCCTTCAGTAGAAGTATGGAGTCTTAACCACTGGACCACCAGGGAAGTCCCTCACTTGATTCTTAAAGGGGTCTGTAACCTTAAAAAAAAGTTGCAAGCAACAGAGAATCTTTGAAGAACTTTGAGAGCGGTGGGACATGATGAGATTTAAGTATCAGAAAGATCACTCTGGCAGCAATGTGAAAGACAGAATGAAAGAGGTGACACTAGGGTTAGATGGCAGCCTAGACAAAAACGATGAGGGCCTAGACTGGGAGAGTGGCATTTAGGACAAAACAGAGATACTGGACAAGAGATGCCTAGGAAACAGAAGCAACAGGACTTCCATCTAATCGGCCATGTGATTAGATTTCAAGGTGTTGGAGAGGAAGGAGGAGATGTCCCGTGACTGGCTTAGGCCACGGGGAAAACGGTGGTGCAGTTAACTGAGCAGAGGTGGCTTTTGGTTCGGGAAGGTAGGGGTGGGGGTGATAATTATATTTGGATCTGTTGAGTTTGAAGTTCTTGTGGAACATCGATGTGGACTTGGAAGAGACTGTCTCAAGAAAATATGTAAAATTAGAAGGGAAAAGGGCAAAGAACGGAACCCTGAGGAAAACCAACATTGAAGGAATGGGCAGAGAAAGAGGAGTTCCATGATGAAAACTAACACTAACACTAACTAACACTAAACTAAAACTAAAACTAACATGATGAAAACTAACAGGGGTTCCATGATGAAAATTAACTAGCAAGAAAGGCAAGAGGAGAACCAGGACTTAGCAATGTCTTGGAAGCCAAAGGAGACAGTTTCAAGAAGTGGGAACATTGCCAAATGCATCTGATAATTGATCTAAGGTGAGGACGAGAAGGTTGGGCTTGCCAACAAGAGGTCATTGGTGAGCAATGATGTCAAAACTTACCTCATACAGAGTAACGTAAGTCAGAAAGAGAAAAACAGATACTGTATGCTAACACATATATATGGAATCTTAGAAAAGAAAAAAAGAAGGTTCTGAAGAACCTAGGGGCAGGACAGGAATAAAGACGCAGACATAGAGAATGGACTTGAAGACACAGGGAGGGGGAAGGGTAAGCTGGGACGAAGTGAAGAGAGTGGCATGGACATATATACACTACTAAACGTAAAATAGATAGCTAGTGGGAAGCAGCCGCATAGCACAGGGAGATCAGCTCCGTGCTTTGTGATGACCTAGCAGGGTGGGATAGGGAGGATGGGAGGGAGACGCAAGAGGGAGGGGATATGGGGATATATGTATATGTATAGCTGATTCACTTTGTTATAAAGCAGAAACTAACACACCATTGTAAAGCAATTATACTCCAATAAAGATGTTAAAAAAAAAAAAAACTTACTTATGACATCACTAAGGCAAAGCCCCATGAAGTCTAGAAGTCTAATTGAAGGACTTAAACGAATCAAAACAAAAATCTGTAAAGGAAGGGGGCTTCTCAGAAGCTTTAGGAAAAGCCTGTGTGTATGAAAAGGTTAGAGTCAACACAAAGCCATCAGTGCTTTAGGAAAGATGAATAAACTCAACTTAAAAAGATCAGAACAGATAGAAATTATTGTTTGTTTATTTATTTTCTAGACTTTCCCAAGGCCTATGGAATTCTCTTTCGGATACCTGGAGTCCCGGAGTATATATCTGTAATCTTAAGAAGTAAGGAAAAAACCTTCTGAAACATATAGGCTGGAATGCTGTTTCCTGCTCCGGAGGTGAGCAAGAGTAGGGGAGAAAACATTTAAGGAAAACAAATCACTTAAAAGGTTTTAAGTGTAAAGCAAACAACAGATGGTGGACAGGAAATATCCAAATCCATTGGGCAGAAGAGAAATCCCATAAGAAGATTCTCTTTTCTCCTCCCTCTGCCTTCTCACTTCAACCGTATCAACCTCCAGAGGTCATCCTTCCTGCCTCTGAATTGGATATCTGAGTGTTTCCCTAGAAATCGAGTTTTAGGACCCCTTTTGTGCCTCTGTGCCTGTGTCTCAAACCCCTAGTTCCCTAGAAATCACAGACTGGGCTGTATAGATAGCTTACACTAGAAAGTCCCAGCAATTCTTTTTTTTTTTTTTTTTTTTTTTTTTTTTTTTTTTT